>NC_137151.1:108437614-108876364 GCF_951394435.1 Stenella coeruleoalba | reverse complement strand
AAAATCACCCTTTCCTCTGTGCCCAGACACCACCCTGCATCCATGCCGGAGTCCTGTTCCTGACTTCATTTCTTCCTACTTAGGCTTATGGAAAGTGCAGGGGCTCTGGCAACAGAAAGGTCTGGGTTCCAGTCACGGCTTGGCCCATCCTTGGTCTGAGAACTTGGGCAAGTCAATGGTCTCACAGATCAGGCTTCTCATCTGTGTGAAGATTCATTGACATACAACAAGATGACAAATGTTAACATTCTCCAGGGCCTGACAGGTGGAAGGTGTTTCCTTCCCACATTCAGCCGGGCACCCCTCATAGCTGCTAGAACATGGCCGTCCACATCTGGGAGCGACTGGTAAATGTTCCCTGTCTTCCCTTATTGGATACTTATTATATGTGCTTTGTGCTCCAGCGAAGATGAACAAGCGCAGGGACTGGGCACTAGGAAGCTGCAGTAAACAAGGCCCTGCTCTTTCACTGACTTTCTCCAGCAGATACTTACTGCACATGCTGGACAGGGTGCGGACGGCAGAGAACAAGACAGATGGCACCCTGCCAACATAGAGGAGCAGCCAACAGACACCAAACCGGAAATCAAAACACTTGACATGCAAGCCGTTAACTGTCGTGGGAAAGAAGATGGTCTTACTGCAGACAGGGTGGTCGGGGAAGGCCCCTTCTCTGAGGGCGACGCTTGAGCAGGAAACAGATGAGGGAGACAGCAGTGCAGACTGTCTGGGGCGGCGTAGCACCAGCGCCCTGGGGCAGGCACGAGTAGGGCACGTTCTAGGAGTTGCCAGGAGGCCTCGAAGTCTCTAGCCAGAGAAGGGGTCAGCAAGGTGTGCAGGCGCCAGGCCACGGAGAGGAGGTGGAAAACTGCTGGTGGGTTTTAAAGTGGGGAAGCATGTGTTCTGACTTCCCTTTTTTTTTTTGCGGTACGCGGGCCTCTCACAGCTGTGGCCTCTCCCTTTGCGGAGCACAGACTCCGGACGCGCAGGCTCGGAGGCCATGGCTCACGGGTCCAGCCGCTCCGCGGCATGTGGGATCTTCGCGGACCGGGGCGCGAACCCGTGTCCCCTGCATCGGCAGGCGGACTCTCAACCACTGCGCCACCAGGGAAGCCCTGACTTTCTTTTTGAAGAGCTCACTCAGTTGCTGTCAGAAGGTACAGTGAAAGGGAGCAGAGTGGAAGGTGGCAGGGGAACCGAGTCACTCAGTGGGGGAGATGACAAGGGTCCGGCCTAGAGGCGATGTTGGAGGTGGAGAAAGGTGGGGATGGTTGCCAGACCCGAGAACTGTGCTGGCCGGGGTGGCCCTTGTGGGCCTGAGGTCCGGATCGGTGCAGAGCGGGGGGAGGGGCCTGAGGACCTAGTGGCCCTGGGCCACTCTCTCCAGGCCTGGTCCTTCCCTGACAATGAATTTCTCACGAGTCTCTCGAGTCCCTGAGCTCCGTCTCCTCCTGCATCAGCCGTTCGGCCATGTCACAATCACCAGGGTCCATAACCACGCTTGTCAGCTCTTCCTCCTGCTGCCTCTCTTTCTAGGAAAGGCCCTGTCATCCTCGTAGTTACACAACTTGAGCACCCCTTTAACCCTTTCCCCAGTGTAGGTGACCCAGACAGGATTCCTCTCAATTTCGCTTTCCACCCCCACCCCCCCGCCCCGCATGGGCTCAACCCTGGGAACAGGCCCTAGAAGCTCTCAGTGAGGCCCTTCCGAAAGCCTCCTTCATCCAGCTCTCTGCCTCTGAAGCAAACTGCAAACTTCTGGCAAACGTTTAAGTTCCTAAAGCACCTCCTTTGACTGCATCCTACTCCTGCGCAAAAGCCTTCAGTGGCTCCGCATTGCTGATGGGAGGGTGTCCAACCCCCAGGCAAGCCCTCTGTGGGCTGGGAGGAGGCAAGTCTCTGGCCCCTCCTCCCGGACGGCCCCTGTCCCAAGAGTGAACAATCAGACCCGCCTAAATGTCTGTCAAAGGCACAGTGGATAAATAAGTGGTGACCTGTTCAGACCGTGGAAAACCATACATCCAGGAAAGCGAATGATCTAGAGCACCAGCCCTCAGCCCGCACAGAGCTCAAGCAGACATGCCACAGAGAAAACAGGTAACCTGACGGTATTTATCTAAAATGCCAAAGCACGCAAGACCATCATTGGTGTTGTTTAGGGACAGAGACATATGTATCAATAGTAAAAGAATAAAGGCAGCTGAGGGGATAGTCGACACGCACATTAGTAGGGCTTCCTCAGGGGCAGGGAGAGGTGGGTGGGGAGGTGGGCACGGGCTTCACAGCATCTGTAATATTTTCTTTCTTAAGCTGGGAGGTGGGGGGATTGTTATACTATCTATCTTCTTCTGAATGCCTGAAACAACTCATTAAAATTTCAGAAGTACAGTCCTGCCTGGCTCCCGGGGAGTTCTCAGCCTTTCTACTTACTAGAACCCTAAGCATCCTTCAGGGCTGGATTCAAAGCCGGCTCCCGATTGTCCCAGCAGAAAGCGATCTTCCCCTGCTCCATCGGGGGCACTCAGCCTCTCCCTGCGCCTCCAGGGGCAGGCGAGCCCTGCAGTGGCTGGGCCTTGTCAACTTCTACCCTGAGCCCTAATCAGCGCCGTGCAGGGGGCAGGCAGTCACCAGCCTTCTCCTCGTGGCTCCTCTGCACCCCTATGGCTGCCCCCAGCACTAGCCCAGCACAGAACTGGGACCCACAAAATGCTGGCTTAGTGACCAGGAAAGGCAGGGCAGGGCCAGGCGTGCAGGTATTAAAGTGATGGGCACAGGACTTCCCTGGTGGCACAGTGGTTAAGAATCTGCCTGCCAATGCAGGGGACACGGGTTCGAGCCTTGGTCTGGGAAGATTCCACATGCTGCGGAGCAACTAAGCCCGTGCACCACAACTACTGAGCCTGTGCTCTAGAGCCTGTGATCCACAACTACTGAGCCCGTGTGCCTAGAGCCCGTGCTCCGCAACAAGAAAAGCCACTGCAATGAGAAGCCCGCGCACCACAACAAAGAGTAGCCCCCGCTCGCCGCAACTAGAGAAAGCCCGCACGCAGCAATGAAGACTCAGTGCAGCCAAAATAAATAAATAAATAAATTTATTTAAAAAAAATAAAGTGACGGGCACAGAAAAAGGATTGTCAACACTGTGATCCCACCTGACTGGCCCCGTGCCAGGCCAGTGGATCCTGTGAGGGCCGGTGGGAGCATCCAGGGCCCAAGTTACAGCTACCTCTGCCCCTGTTCTCCCCTCCCCTCCTCACCCGCCTGCTTCCAAGTCCCTCCCCTCTCCCAGATGCACCCACGTGGCAGAGCAGCGTGCCCTGCCATGCAGCTCACCTAGACCCAAGGGCATGGATGGGGCAGTGTCACTGGGGCACACAATCCCAACTTCTAAAGTCGAAGAGATGCGGCAGGACAGAGGAAAGGGGGTCTGAAGATGGGTCCATAGTCCCGGCTCTGCCCATACAGGTTAGAGCATCTCTCCAGAGCCCACTGGCCTCATCTTTAATAATAATGACTTTGCCCACAGTTTTCCTAGATACCACCTGTGAGCTAAGTGCCTCCCATCAATTATTTCCTGTCATCCTCCAAGCAACCCTGAGGCAAGTATCATTATTTCCTCCATTTTACAGACAAGGACAATGGAGCCCAGAGGGGGGGGAAGGGATTTGCTGAAGATCACAGAGCGGCAGAGATTCACCTGAGGCAGCCTGACCCCGGAGTCCACACTCTTAACCATTGCAAACCCCAAATAAGAGGGTAGGATGAGATGAGTGGGCCTGAACTATTCGGGGGCAGACCCAGCTCCTCTGAGGGCCTTTGCTGGGAAAACTGATCTGTCAGGGTGGTTACAGTGTTCCAGACACACAGCCCAGGATCTGGCCTCTGGGACCTCCTGGAGCACTAGTTTTAGTCTCTTTGAGACACAGACCCCTTTGAATGCTGTGACTTCTCTCCCCAGACCAACTCCTTACATATGCAGCAGTTTCCCCGAGGACTACAGAGGGTCAGAGACCCCCGTAACTCTCAGGAGAAGACCCCTTTCAATCTAGGCTCTGCCATTCTCTACCCTGGACTTATGACTGGGTGGATGGCTCCGTGGGGAGCATCACGAGCCAGATGGAGAAGAGAATTTAGGAAAAAAGATGGGACAATGTGGGGGCTTCCCTGGTGGCGCAGTGGTTGAGAGTCCGCCTGCCGATGCAGGGGACACGGGTTCGTGCCCCGGTCCGCGAAGATCCCACATGCCGCGGAGCGGCTGGGTCCGTGAGCGCATGGCCGCTGAGCCTGTGCTCCGCAACGGGAGAGGCCACAACAGTGAGAGGACCTCGTACCGCAAAAAAAAAAAAAAAAAAAGATGGGACAATGTGGAAGTGAATGAGACCCTGGGAAGAACCTGGCCTTCTCTGCCTCCTGTAAGGCGGCCCCACAGCTTCCTTTCTTCTGTTGCCCGAGGCAAGAAGCAGGAACTCACTCTCCAAGCCTCAGTTTCTCTCTCTGTAAAACCAAGTGCTCGGGCTTCCCTGGTGGCGCAGTGGTTAAGAATCTGCCTGCCAATGCAGGGGACAAGGGTTCGAGCCCTGGTCCGGGAAGATCCCACATGGAACGGAGCAACTAAGCCCGTGCTCACAACAACTGAAGCCCGTGCGCCACAACTACTGAGCCCGCGTGCCACACCTACTGAAGCCCATGCGCCTAGAGCCTGTGCTCCGCAACAAGATAAGCCACCGCAATGAGAAGCCCATGCACCGCAACGAAGAGAAGCCCCTGCCCGCCGCAAATAGAGAAAGTCTGCACACAGCAACGAAGACTCAACGCAGCCAAAAATAAAAAATTTAAACTAAATTAAAACAAACAAACAAAAACCCCCAAGTGCTCCTTTTCTCTGAATGAGCAGCTGAGTCCAGGAAGTTCACGTCACTTACAAGATGACATTGACCTCCCCAGGGCCTGATGTGGAATTCTAACTCCCTGCCAGGGGGTCCCCAAGCAGGGTCAGAATGTGCCCGAATGCATCCGAACAATCTCGGAGTGCTGGTGAAACAAAAAGATTCTGACATTTTCCTCTTTTGCTTACCCCGGCTCTGCCCCCCACCCCGCCCCTCCTGGATTCTGATTCAGCAGTTCTGGGGCCCGGAACTACCCACTGTGGCCTCACCAAAAAGAAAAGAAAGTTTCCTAATTGGTCCTCTGGGACCCACTGGGAGACAGAAAAACCACTCTGCAGGGCGGGGCTGGGGTGGCGGCAGCAGGCCTGGGGCAGCCTGGAAGGTGCCTGAGGGCCCTCCCCGCGGGTCGGGTTGGGGCTGCAGGACACAGCACCCTGTCGCCCCAGTGAGGGCCACAGCCATACCTTTCACTCCTTGCCTCGCTGAACCAGAGTGTGGCGTCTTTGGTATCTGAGCCTGAACCTCCAGCCCATGGGAGGCCACCAGGGACAGCTGGGGCAGTGAGACACAGCCCCTCCCCACCCCCTTCTTTTGGCTGGCTGTGGAGAACACACAATGAAGCCCTTCTTCTCCCCCTCCTCCCTTGAGCAGTCTTGCCATCCTGGGCAGCTCTGAGAGAGGCCTGGGGGCTGTCTGTCCCAGCTAGGCCCTGGCCCCAGATTCTACCAGCTGGACAGCAAGCCCAGGCTGAGAGGCTTCTCTGGTCGGGGGGTGCTTTTGGCTTCTCCTCTCCTGCACCCCCGGGACCCAGGTTTTCCCAGGCTTTGCATCTGACCAGTGACAGGCAGTCTTTATGAAACCAAACCGGAAATGCCTGTCTGAGGGCTGAGGGACCTGGACAGCCACCAGGACACAGAGTCCTACTGGAGCACAGCCTGCTCTGAGGCCCCTCAGGAACAAGTCGAGCCACTAGCTGCTCTGTGCTTTCTCAGAACTGAGGAAACTGAAGATAAGGAGAGAGCTAAAAAGGCCCTCAAGAAGGAGAGTTTCCGGAAGCTGCCAGCAGGCCTTGGGGGGTAGGGGGACCATTTCCCCATGACCAGGAGAGGGGCAGTGCCTGCGTCAGGTCAAGACACAGGCCTGAGCGGGAGACCACGGGGCCTGTGTCTATTGTCTCCATACCCATCCCGGGTCACCGTCTTTCCCAGGGGGTAGGGAGAGTGGCTGCTGAGGGCTCTTGGGGAGAACCAGAGACACAGGCATTGCTGACGGCCTCTTTGCCGAACCTTGGTCCTGGGCAGGACGCCTGGACTATTTCTGTCTCCTTGCCTGAAATCCCAGGCCACCTGCCCAGACAAGGCCCCTGGGGTTTGTTTGGTTCAGTCTGTTCTTTTTGATGCCCCCTCCCCATGCCCCCGCTCCCTCCCTCACCCTAATCCCAGGCCCTCTTGATTCAGTCCTGCTCCCTGGGCTAGGCCTGTGGGAGTCCAGTGGGGAAATCACACCTCTGAACACCTGATGCAAGAATTAGCAAGAATATGCAGTGAAGGCTCTAGGAGGGAAGACAGCGCCGGGGGTCACTGGAGGCGGAGATGAATTTTGACTGGGGAGGCCGGGCAGGCTTTGTAGAGGAGATGGGACTTGGGCCAAGCTATTTATTCATTTAAAAGCCCTTTAACATGGGATATATGTATATGTATAGCTGATTCACTTTGTCGTAAAGCAGCAACTAACACACCATTGTAAAGCAATTCTACTCCAATAAAGATGTTAAAAAAAAGCCCTTTAACAAGCACCAGCTCTGTGCCGGGCACTGTTCTGGAAGCTGGGATACAGCAGTGAAAGAAGTTTCTTCTTTCATGTGGCTCATATTCAGCCTGGGAAAGAAAACCAATAAACAATAGGCAAGTCGATATACAGGATGTCATGCGGTGATATGTACTACGGAGAATAACCTAGCAGCGTAGAGTAACAGAGCGCAGGCGTGGGGGCCTTGCTATTTTTACACAGGGTGGTCAGGGTAGGCCTCTCGAATAAGGCGACATTTGAGCAGAGACCTGAAGGAAGAGAGGCACAGCCATGTGGCCATCTGGGGGAAGAAAGTTCTAGTGAGACAAGACAGCGAGAGGTCTTGGAGGTCAGACTGTCTCAGAGTGTTTGAGGAACAACAAAGTGGCCTGTATGGCCGAAGCCCAACGAGCAAGGTGAACAGCATACCAAAAACAAGTGAGGTTGGGGATCGGCGGCCACTCAGGGCCTTTGAGCCATTCTGGAGGGATCTAAGCAGAGAAGTGACACATTTCTGACTTCAGTCTTAACAGTTTCATCCTGGTTGCTATGCTGAGAGTGCGCTGGGGGTACAAAGGCTGAAGGGAGCTGTCAATTTAGGAGATGAGGTGAGAGGCGACCACAGGCTGGCCCAGGGTGGTAGCAGTGGAGGTGGGTTAAGTGCTCGATTTTGGATATATTTTGAAGATGAGCTTTGATGCAACAAAATTTGACGTAGGGAGGAAGGCCTGGCAGGCCCCAGACAGAAGTACAGCAAGAACACAGAGCCTGGGGAAGATGGGCTTGGGGGAGATGGGTCCGGAGGGGATGTGGGAGAGCCCCTTTGGGTAAGGGGTGTGGACTCCACTCTGTAGGCAACGTGGCCTGGGGAAGGGGGCACTGGGAGCCATCCAGCCGAGGGGCCGCTGTAGATGGTGACACTGCAGCTCTCCAAGGTCCCAAGGCCTGCAGAAAGGAGAAGGACCCTCCCTGCTCCCTTCCTGCAGGCTGTGCTGTGGATGGCCCAGACCACTGCCTCTATGTGGCCTTTCTTCGGGCCACGAGCAGGTAGGTCATTCACTCAAGAGTCCTCAGCTCAGGACCTTTGCCACCCTTTGAAATCAAGCCAGTGGTCCTCACTGGCCCCAGAGAAGGGCTTTCCTCTTTCAGAAGTGGAGCAAGCAAGGTTTGTCCTGAGACAGCTGGTTTCACTTGGGTCAGGAGGTTCAAGAAAGATCATCTATGCTTAGGAGTGAAGAGAGCACTTGGTCAGGGAGGGTGGGAAGGTTTTGTCAGCTAGGACTGTCCATCCACAGAGGCCAAGTGCTTTCCACTTTCTCAGACATTCTCAAGGCATTCCCAGCCTAATTCCCCATTCACCCCCCTCCCCGCCCCACCCCCTGCAGACAGGCTCTGCTCAGGGGCCCTTTCTCTACTCAAACCTCCTCAACTACCACTGAGAAGGCAAAGGGGAAAAAGGGAAACTGAGGCATGAAGCAGGAGGCACACATAGGGGGAGCACACACTCCGGATCCCAGCCTCCTCAAGCACACTCTGTTCCTCCTGGGGGAAACTGTCACGCCCTGCCTCCTGCCAGTTAGGGTGCCTGTTCACATGCTCCTCTCCCCGACTCCTTGAGAACGGCGACCAGACTCCGCTCATATCAGTGATCCCACAATCTCGACCCAGGGCAGTTAGGGGGGTCACTGAATGAATGAAGGGTTGTGGGATTTCCTGATGGGTACGTGGGCAGGACAGGCTTGGAAGACAGGAGTAGAAGCATGTAAGGAAGCTCCAAAAAAAAAAAAAAAGTGAGGGGCTTCCCCGGTGGTCCAGTGGTTAAGACGCCGTGCCTCGGGCTTCCCTGGCGGCGCAGTGGTTAAGAATCCGCCAGCCAATGCAGGAGACACGGGTTCAAGCCCTGGTCCAGGAAGATCCCACATGCCGCGGAGTAATTAAGCCCGTGCGCCACAACTACCGAGCCTGTGTGCCACAACTACTGAAGCCCGCACACCCTGGAGCCCATGCTCTGCAACAAGAGAAGCCACTGCAATGAGAGGCCCGTGCACCACAACAAAGAGTAGCCCCCAGCTCTCTGCAACTAGAGAAAGCCCGTGCACAGCAACGAAGACCCAACGCAGCCAAAAATAAATAGTAAATACATTTATAAAAGAAAAAAAAAGACTCCATGCCTCCACTGCAGGGGGCACCGGTTAGATCCCTGGTCAAGTAACTAAGATCCCACATGCCGCATGGTGCGGCCAAAAAAAATAAAAAAAGAAGTTGACAAGCCTCCCCAATTAAAGCTATCTGGGTGCCTATTTAAAAAAAAAAAAAAAAGGAAGCTCCAGAAGGAGCCATGGCCCAGCGCCATGTATCCTCCCTCCCACCCATCCCCCATGCTATAGAATGAGCAATTGCTAACATTTCCTGAGCACTTACTACAAGCCAGGCCCTCAGTAGAATTTCATTTGATCCTCACAGGAGCCCTGTGAGATAGGCATTATCACCAGGCCCGTTTACAGATGCAAACAACTGAGGCACAGAGAGGCTGAGTTATTAGTCCAAGGTCACGTGGCTACTAAGGAACAAAAGCTAGGATTCTAAAGCAGATTGTCTGTCCCCACGTGCTCTGTGCTTAACTACTACACGCTGCCTCCCAGGCCCCGCAGAGCCCCAAATGTGTGTGTCTACCTCAGGTTAGCCCAAATCAACCCTCCATTGTGCCCCGTTATCCCCATGCCAAGACAACGGTGGTTATGTTTGAGGAAAGCCCTTAATAACACTGTCAAACACCAGTGAGTATTGTTATTAATGATAACATCAACAACGACTCCTCTCCCAGCCATTGCTTCCTATCTCCATTGTCCACTTTCCAGCCTCCAACAGAATCTTCTACTTGTGGTCCTCTCGGCCACACATTTAGGATGGAGTGTGCCCATGTGCTCTGCCCCTCCCATCATGTCCTGCCCCATCCTGTCCCCCTCCCTCTCCATCCTTCCTGGAGGCACCCTCACAGCACTGACACCTGCCCATTTCCCTCAGACCGTTTCCTGCTAACACCCCCTGTCCCTCCCAGCAGCCAGCGGCTTCTCCCCCAAGGGACTGGACTGATTGTTTCCCAGACCCTGGAGGGGCAGGATCTGGGATTCTGATTCCAGGCACGCCCTTCTGCTCTGCAAATTTGGGGAGTTGATTCCAAGGCAACCTTGAAATCCAGCCACAGGAAAGCCCACGGAATACTGAATTCCAAAGAAGCTCTCAGAATTCCAAGTTTGAGGATTTGGAAACTCCCACACCTCAAGTTCTAGGACTAGCCAAACCCTCAGGATCCTGAGGTGGCGACCTTGGGAATTTTGATCTCAGGACTTCTGATTCCAGTCTCTTGTGGAAACTTAGTTTTCACTTCCTCAGGCCATTTGTGTGATTTCAATGTTACCAATTTTGAAAGCTGGAAGTAGATTTAAAAATCCCTCCCCAAATATAGCAACAAAATTTCCACAAATTTTGTAAGGAGAAATATTCTTTTAAATCCTAAATATGCAGATATTTGAATATTTGTAAATCTCATTATTTTAATGCAGAGCAGTGGTGACTTAGTTGGAGCAGCATTGAGAATGTGACCACTGTTTGGGCTATTAGAGATGCGAATGCCCCAAAAGGCACACGTGCAAGATTCCCCCCCACCCTATGTTTTTCCAGTTTTCCCCCCACTACGCCCTTATATCTCTTTGTCTTAGAGTGAGTGTGAGCACAGTCCTAGGGGTGAAGCTTCTGGGATATCTGGGGTGGTCAGGGGAGGAGGGGTGAATTGTACAATGTCTTCTCTGAAACTCAGGAAATTCCCCGCTTAGGTCCTCCCCCGAGCCTGGCCTGGGGCCAGGGCTCCCATAGTTCCCAGGCCCAACATCACCGTGCTTCAACTGGGGCCTGAGGTCCTGCCCCCTGGCCCTGCTGGTAATGGGAAGGGGATAGAGACCCTAGGAAGCCTTCCTCTTGTGGCTCCTTCCCTGCCTTTTAGTGTTTCTGTGGCAGAACAGGGCTGGTCGCCACC
Source organism: Stenella coeruleoalba (assembly GCF_951394435.1). Taxonomy (NCBI): domain Eukaryota; kingdom Metazoa; phylum Chordata; class Mammalia; order Artiodactyla; family Delphinidae; genus Stenella; species Stenella coeruleoalba. The sequence continues at coordinate 108,865,657 of NC_137151.1, read as the reverse complement.
CTTGCTTGGCCCAGGAAGGAGCAGAAGTAGGTGGAAGGGAAGAATGAGGACTGGGGTGGGGGTGGAGGGTGGTCAGAAAGGAAAAAGTCACTGGAGGTCAGTGAACCAGCGAGAAGTCAGGCTGAGTGATTACGGTCGGATTTCACAGCCTGAGGCTTATGACAGGGGCCAGGATTGGTGGGGGAGGGGACTGAAGGAAAGGGACAGACCGACCTACAGAGTTGGGACTCTCTCTTGGGACAGAAGAGCTTACATTGAATGGTAGGGAGTTGAGCGATGGGGAGAGGGACAGGGACACATGGAAGGAGTTAGCGGTTTCACGTGAGACTTAGAAGGTCTGAGACATTCCTTCTCACCAGCACCTGCCCACTGGAGGAGCTTGCGGGGGTGGCGGGGGCCCGGGCTCCTGCACCTGCTCTCTTTTCCAGCTCCCTTGTCTCCAGCCCCTCATCTGGCTCTTTTCTCCAGATGTCCTCTCAACGCCCCCTTTCTCTGGCTACCCTGGCCTGCTCCCCACCCCACCCCCGCCGCAAACTGCTTTCCCCAGCCCAACCCAATTTTCCACCCCCAACTTCTCTTCCTCAGTCCCCCCAGATCAGTGGCTTCTCCAGCCTGCCTCTCCGATCGCTCTTCTCTGGCCCTGGATCCCCTAGCCCTAGCCCCGTCAGAACCCCTAAACCCTCCCCCAGCACCCCTCTTCAGTCCCCCTTTCCAGCGCGACCGCTTTCCCGAGCCCCGCATCCCGTCGGAGCCCGGCACGAACCCGATTCGGAAGAGCAGCCGCTTGCTACGCGCCATGAACAGGCTACGGAGGGTCCGCCGCGCTCGGCAGCTGCTGGGGCTCGCAAGCAGGACAAGGACCAGGAGCAGCAGCCCGCAGCTGGCGACCCACAGCCACGACGAAGGCCAGCCTTGCCAGGCCATGCTGGGGGCAGGCGCCCGAGGCCGCCCAGGGGGCGGGGCGGGGCGTTGCTACGCGACGGCTCGGCCCAGGCCCCCACTTGGAGAACCGGAGGGGTTGGGGCCACGCCCCCTGCACCCGCAAGCTGGGGGACTGGGGGCGTTCTGGTCCCGCCCCTTCATTGGCTCGCGTTCGCATCCGCCCACTCGCCGTCCCTGGCCTGGTGCACTCCTGGAATGTCACCCGGCTGAAGGTGGCCTGGCCCCGCCCCCGGCTGGCCGGTCGGGAGGCGTGGCCGGAGCCGGCATCTGATCTGCGCTAATCCCGGTATAAAATCGCTGGAGTCCGGGGCTCGGCCCCACACCCTCCCACCTTCCCCCAACAGGGAACTCTGAGAGAGGCCCTGGAATGGGCCTCTTGGCGGGAAACCGTAGCCTCATAAACTTTTTCAGCTGGAAGGAACCTGGGAGATCACATGGGTCAGCTGCCATTCATTCATTTATTCATTCACTAAATTACTTTTCTGTGTCCTCCTTTGTGCCAGGCACTGTGCCAGGCTCTGAGAATGCAAGGATCAAAGACACACAGTCTCTTCATTCCTGGAGCCTACAATCTAGAATCCAGCAGAGAAACAAACCAAATAAGCAAACAAATATAATTATATATGTATTTATCTATACTTACATATACGTGTATATGTACACATACAGTGCTACCTGTGTGTGATTACAAATTGTGGTGCTATAAAGAAATCGAACAGAGGGGGCAACGATATGGAGGACAGAGAGGGCCAGTTTAGATGGGAGGGCCTCCCTGAGCTGGTGACATGTAAGCCATGCCCTGAAGGATAAGAAGAGGCCACAGAGGCTGAGGGAGTGATTCGACCAAGATTATACAGCAATGGATGGCAGACGCAGGACTAGGACCCAAGGTATCCCAAGACCAGTGGGGTTTCCACATCATTAACCACCCCCCCTCCACACCATGCTGCCTTCCCAATGAGCTCTAGAAGTTGTTAAGGTCAGTGGGTTGGAAGGAATTGTAAAGACAGGTGAGGTGACCTCTACAAATTTGGGCAAACTGGAGCTAGGGCTGGGCTCCTTCTGGCTCCAGCTCTAGCCCTAGCCCAGCACAGGGAGGGAAAGAAATCTGCAAACAGTGAAGGTAGCCATGTCCCCAGCGGGGAGATAGCTGGGGAGGGAAGCAGAGGAGGCACTGCTCTTGTTTTCTTCTCTTACTTTTTGGGCTTCGGCCTGCGCTCCGGCCTGAGAGAAGCTAGATAACCTGACCCCCAAACCACACTTTTTCTCTCTCCCTCTGAGGTACTCTTATTAGATAGCTGAATCTAAAGACTGAGTCCCCAGTGTGGAGAGTATAGAGGTATAGGATCATTACACACAAGGAACTGGAGGCCTCATTCCTCCCCCCACCCCAAAAAAGCCAAGAGATGGGTTAAATTATCCCCAGACTGAATTGTAATCCCAACACCTAACCTGGGTTTCATTCAGTAACCCCAGACATGAAGTTTCTTTCATGTGGATACATCTTGAAGGCCGGAGCTATAGCCTGCTCCCTCCCTGTCTCCTTACCCACAATTCAGCTTCTTCTCAGTGTCTGGCACATAAAAGCCTCTCAATAAACAAAAATCAGATAGAATTGAATTAAACCCCTGTGTATGCCGCAAAAGAGGCGGGAGTGAGAAGACTGACAAGCTAGTTTGTAGAAGGCCCTTCCGGGCCGATGGAGCTTGCATGTCTCTAAGTCCGTGTCTATACGTGCAAAGTGAAGAATTAAAGAGCCTCATCAAAAGTCACTGTGAACACACTTTTCTGCAGGTAAGGCTGTGCCAGGCATTATATTGAGAAATTAAAACACAGTCCCTGTCATCTGAAACAGGAAATGCAGGCTCAAGCATGAGCCTGCAGAGATACAGAGATGACTGAATCCTAAATCTAATCTCATGCTACACACACATTTACAAGATTATTGCTAATTATCCAAGATACATTTCAGGAAATGCAAGGAGCTGGACAAGGCCGGGGATAAGGAGTGAGAGTGGGTGTTTTGGAGGACTCATGCAGGGCTAGGAAGCCACCCTCCCCTCCCCCGGTCTGTTCCGGAAGACTTCCAGAACATATCTGCTCCAAATCTGCTTTGCTTTCACCTCCTCTCCCATGAGAATCTTCTGCCCCAGCCAGACTGATGCTTCATTATTCACCCCCTCCTACACTTTATACCTGATAATACCTCATTGCTTGCAGACATTTGGCTTAGGGGGCACTGTCAAGGTTAAGGTTTGCCTCTGTTTGGCAGATCTTTTACTTTGCTGAGATCTCCTCTCATTATCCATAGTTGTTATTGGAAACCTCAGGCCCAGCTCCAATTCCTTTGCTTTCAGCCAATATGCTTTTTAGAGTAAATAATTTCTGTGCCCATCCACCCCTCTACCCCTTTTTCTCACTCTGTATAAGCAAACTCGAGTATCTCTTTGCCTAAAAAACTTCTCTTGGGGGCTTCCCTGGTGGCGCAGTGGTTGAGAGTCCGCCTGCCGATGCAGGGGACACGGGTTCGTGCCCCGGTCTGGGAAGATCCCACATGCCACAGGGCAGCTGGGCCCATGAGCCATAGCCGCTGAGCCTGCACGTCTGGAGCCTGTGCTCCGCAATGGGAGAGGCCACAGCAGTGAAAGGCCCATGTACCGCAAAACAACAACAAAAACAACAACAACTTCTCTTGGGGCTTCCCTCATGGCTCAGTAATTAAGAATCCGCCTGCCAATGCAGGGGACAAGGGTTTGAGCCCTGTTCCGGGAAAATCCCACATGCTGCGGAGTAGCTAGGCCCCTGTGCCACAACTACTGAGCCTGCGCTCTAAAGCCCGCGAGCCACAACTACTGTGCCCATGTGCCACAGCTACTGAAGCCCGTGCACCTAGAGCCCGTGCTCCACAAGAGAAGCCACCACAAGGAGAAGCCCGTGCACCACAACGAAGAGGAGCCCGCACTCGCCACAACTAGAAAAAACCCACACGCAACAATGAAGACCCAACGCAGCCAAAAATAAAATAAATTAGTTAAAACAAAACAAACTTCTCTTGACCTTGGGTCCCTATCTAGATTCTGTTCTGCCTTTATCTTAACACAAAGGAACACTAGTTTCCTGAAAGGCTGTCTCCGTGGGTGTGGTAGATTGCATTTCGGTTCTCAATTCTTCATCTCTCCCTGAAAACACACCCTTCACCATGTGACTATGCACCACCTCCATGGAGGTGCAATAGATTTCTCCCGCACCATTGATGTTGGGCTTGACCTTGTGACTTGCTTTGGCCAATGGAATGATACAAGCAGAGGTCTTAAATGTGCTATTATGGTTGAATTTGGTCTCTGTAGCCATGCCTTTCACCATGAGAACATCCCTCGGGTAGTTAGTTGCTGGTTTAAGGAGAGTGAAAGACACATGGAAGTGGCCTGACCCCACTCACAGCTTGGAAGCCAGCCCAGCCCAGCAAAGCCCAGCCTAGATGAGCTGAAACTTAGCCTGCCCACAGGGGCACGAATGAGAAGTACATGCTTGTTGTTGTTTGCCTCTCAGTTTTGGATTTGCTTGTTATGCGGCATTATTGCAACAATAGCTAACACTGACAGTGGGAAGCAGAAAGATTAGTTATTAATGTGCTGAAAGCAAGGTGCTTAAATAACTGATTAGCTATTTGGAAAAGAGCAATTTAGACCCATGCTTCACAGAATACACGAAAATAAATTCCAGATGAATTAAAGTGCTAAGGACATAAAATTAAAACACACCAAATTAGAAGAAAATTAAATGCATGTCCAATCTCTGGACAGTGGAAGACTTTCTAGGGCTAAAAGCAATAGAAGTGTTTTTCTAATTTTCTTTAATAGGCATATGTTACTCTTAAACTCAGACAAAAAGCAACTGAAGACTTAACAAGGGAAATAATTACTCTTCTGGTTCCTTAAAAAAAAAAATTTAACCTTTTTGTTATGAGGTAAGATGAACAAAAGAAAAAGCCAAAAAAAAAATTTTGTGGAAAATACTTGTCTCAAATTTGTCAAAAAGTTAATCTACTTAATATATAAAGACCTTAAATAAATGAGAAAACACAGACTCCCAATTAATAAAGGGATAAATGGCTAATATACACATGAAAAAATGTTAAACCTCAAAAGAATCAAGAAAATGCAAGATAAACAATGAGACAAGATTTTCATCTATCAAAATAGCAGAGATTAAAGACAATAATACAATTCTGAAGGCTTCTAAGAATATGGGAAGATGAATATTTATACATTACTTCTGGAGGTATCAATTGGTACAGTTTTCTAGAAAGCAATTACCAATATGCATCAAGGCTTTAAAAAATATTCATATCCTTTGACTCAATAATTCCTTTTTAGCCACCTGCCCAAAAGATCTGCCCCAAATATATCATTTGAAATGTACACAATGGTGAGACTGTAAACAGCCAACAGGTCCGGCAATAAGGGAAGAGTTAAGGTTCTGTGAACCTCTGTGCAGCTTTAAAATGGTGTTTATAGTTAAAACCCAATGTATTGCATGATCCTGGATTGGATCCTGGACCAGAAAAAGGACGCTGGGGGACAGCTGGCAAAATTTGAGTAAAGACTGTAAAGGGATTCTTAGAATTGTATCAATGTTAACTTCCTGATTTTGATACTAACACTGTAGTTAAAAGTAAGAAGTGTGGGGCTTCCCTGGTGGCGCAGTGGTTGAGAATCTGCCTGCCAAAGCAGGGGACACGGGCTTGAGCCCTGGTCCGGGAAGATCCCACATGCCGCGGAGCAACTGGGCCCATGAGCCACAACTACTGAGCCTGCGCGTCTGGAGCCTGTGCTCCGCAACAAGAGAGGCCGCGATAGTGAGAGGCCCGTGCACCGCGATGAAGAGTGGCCCCTGCTTGCCACAGCTAGAGAAAGCCCTCACACAGAAACGAAGACCCAACACAGCCAAAAATAAATATACATTAAAAGTAAGAAGTGAACATTTGGGGCTTCCCTGGTGGTGCAGTGGTTGAGAGTCCGCATGCCGACGCAGGGGACACGGGTTCGTGCCCCGGTCCGGGAGGATCCCACATGCCGCGGAGCGGCTGGACCCGTGAGCCATGGCCGCTGAGCCTGCGCGTCCGGAGCCTGTGCTCCGCAACCGGAGAGGCCACAGCAGTGAGAGGCCCGCGTACCGCAAAAAAAAAAAAAAAAAAAAAAGTGAACATTTGGGGAAGCTAGGTGTCAGGTGTATGGGACCTCCTTGTAATTTTTTGCAAGTATTTTGTTAGCCTGAAATAACTTCAGAATAAAAAGTTAAAAAAAACAATACACACAAATAAAACAGTATTGATATGTCGATAAACATTGTTTTTAAAAAACAATACAGGGGACTTCCCTGGTGGTCCAGTGGTTAAGACTCTGCGCTTCCACTGCAGGGCACGTGGGTTCAATCCCAGGTGTGTGTTGGGGAAGGAGATTCCGCAAGCCAGCGAGGACAATAAATAAATAAATAATAAATAAATAAATGCTTGACATAGTACCTGGTACAACTAAGCATTCAATAAATTAAAAAAAAAATACAGGTGTGGCAGATCCTGTTGGTTGATTAATACCCATTCTCCAACTCTCCCTTTTTTCCTTGCTAACCCCTGTTTTGCCTATGAACAGCCATAGCTTCCAAGTGAGCCTCTCCCCAGCCCTAGTGGGGGGGATCCTGATTGGTCCAAGCCAACTGGCGCTCTCATTGCCCTGCCAAGTGATTGATTAGACCGAGGAATAAGACTCAATTCTTGACATTAGATAATAATAGCAAATATTTATATAGCACAAATCATGCTCCAGGCATTGTTCTAAGTGCTTTACACAGATTGTCAGTTCTCATGACTACCTTATGAATCAAACACGGTTATAATTCACATTGGCAAAGAACACCAAGGCACCAAAAGATCAAGTCAGTTGCTCCAGGTCACACGGTGATTTGCTCCAGGTTGAGATGGGGAGGGAAATAGGCTGGAGGCCTTGTACATAGGCCTTTCCTAGTTGTCAAAATGGGATATAGGGACTCCCCTGGTGGCGCAGTGGTTAAGAATCCGTTTGCCAATGCAGGGGACACAGTTTCGAGCCCTGGTTCGGGAAGATCCCACATGCCACGGAGCAACTAAGCCTGTGCACCACAACTACTGAGCCCGTGCACCACAACTACTGAAGCCCGCATGCCACAACTACTGAGCCTGCGTGCCTAGAGCCCATGGTCTGCAACAAGAGAAGCCACTGCAATGAGAAGCCCACGCGCCGCAATGAAGAGCAGCCTCCACTCGCTGCAACTAGAGAAAGCCCGCGCGCAGCAACGAAGACCCAACGCAGCCAAAAATAGATAAAAGTTAAAAAAAATCACATTTGTATAAAAAGATATTTTCTGACTGTCTATGATGAGAAGGTAATACTATTTTAATTTTAAAAGTATTATTTTATTAAAACAAAGAAAGTGTCCTCCTTGCTGCCTCTACTTTCACTTCCCATCTATTCTTAGGCCACCCCATTGAGCCTCTGCCCTCACCATTCCATCCTAATTTGTCTCTGACCCCTTGAACCTCAAACGCGGTTGTCAATATTCAGTCCTTGTCACTTAACCTCCAGGCAGAGCCTTCTTTCTTCTTCGCCTTCCCTGTGACAGTGTCTTCTGGTTCTCTTCTCGCATCCCTAGATGCTTCCCCCTCTGCTGCTGTCCCTCACTTTCACTGCTTCCCCTGACTTCAGCAATCACTTGATACCACTCATTACTCCCGAAGAGAAATGTCCACCCCAGCTTCCCCCTGGAGTTCCAAACCTAAATGCCCATCCTCTTTCTGGTCATCTCCAGGTGTGGTGGGGCAGGTGTAGGGGGTGAGGGGCTTAGTCCCTTCTCTGCAAAAAGGACTGATAGTTTGCACCGAGCTATTTATTAAGGATTAACCACAATTACCCAAGTAAAGGACATAGTGCCAAGTTCGTCACGGGTACTTACTAAATGTTCATTGATATTATTGTACCATGTATCATTCTTGCAACATCAAGGTCTGGTCCTCGTGAGTGCTCAGCCGTCACCCAAATTTGGGCACCTGAGTCCCAACACGTGATCCATCGTGGGCACCTCCAGCCCCTGTCCACCTTACTTAGGTTATCAGACAAAGGCTTTGGAAGCCCAGCTCTGAATTGGGTCTGCCCCCTGCTCATAGCCAGTATCTGCAGCATTAAATTCACACGGCTTGGTTTAGCAATATGGTCTCAACCCAGTTTTCTAGCGTTTTGTGCTCCCACCTCTCCCTTCCAGGTCCCCAGCTTTCAGTCAGCCCGCAGTGGTCACTGTCCTGTGCTTTTGCCCCCTTACGCCTGCCCTACCACACCTGGAGAAATCTTTTAAGGCTCACTTCTCAAGATACCTTCCACCCCAGCACACCCGAGATAATCTAAGACACTCCAGGAGTAACTGTAACTAATTAAGGCCCAGGTTCTCAGTCTGGGGAATTTTGCAGGCTCTCCCAGGGGGAGGAAGGAAGGAGGGTAAGGTTCAGGACCAGGGAGACTGATATGCCCCTACTTTTGAGTAACAGCTCCTTTAAAGCTAAAAGTAAATGCAACGTCCTCTTTGAAGCCCCTCTGCTCACCTCAACTCTTTGCAATGCCTGGTCACTACTCTACCTCCAGACTCTGGAAAAATGCCTGCCACCTAGTAGTCAAAAAGAAATGAATGGTTTGAAATGTAACCCTCACTACTTTCCACTTTGAATTATGAGGAGTCAAGCTGGGGGAGCCACTGTGGCCTCCGTGCAGGCAGAAATGGTGCCCTGTGCTTCCTGGTGTGCCCATCACCCCAGCACTCAGTGCCGACCCATTACAGAGGCACAAGTGTTTGCTCGGTGCGGGGCAAGGGAGAAGAATGGAACTAGCGTGTATGATTGTCTGTTATGCCCTAGGCATGCACCAAGCCCTCTCATGTGTTATTTCATCGTCCTGAGATAACAGTGTCCTTACATTAATATGAGCACACTGGCTCAGAGAGGCTGCGACTACCCCACACAGAGCTAATAAATGACAGAGCCAGGTCCAGTCCTGGTTTTATCTGACCCGAGTCCAGCCTCTTTCCACTGATACTGTTTTGCCAGCTGGGGTAGGGAGTGGGGTAGGAAGTGGTTCGGTCAGAGTGGTAGCCGGAGGAGAACTTTATGGAAGGACTGCTCTACGGGTGATGGGTGGGGGATAGGAAACACAAGGGACAGTGCAGTTCTCCAGGGCTAGGGACAGTGGGACTGTGTCACCACCTCTAGGCCTGACAGGTGCGGGGAGGGAGCAGTTATGGAACTTGGAGGGACAGAGTTTCGAGGACAGGGCCACCTAACTGCAGTTGTGACCTCTGGTTGTGGGATGACCCTTTGGGAGGGGGAAGAACAAATACCCCAGCCCCACTGGCTCCTGGCCACCCCTCTCCTGTGGGGTTCTCCATTGGCCAAACCCAGCTGAAGCTGGAGGACAAAGGGCCCCCTGCTGTGTCCACCCAGGCCAGCCCTGAGCACAGTGGAGAAGGGTGGGGATGGGTTTGGGGACAAATGGACGGTAGGCAGCCAAATGAGGCCAGAGGAGATATGTGGGTTTGGGGGCGTATTGACCCTTCAGAGGTGATGGCTGGGTACCACTTTTCACCCACTCACTGAGACAGCTCCTAACTGGCCTCCCTGCTCCCACGCTCCACCCCTCAACCCATTCTCCACTCAGAACCAGAGGGTTTTCTTAAAATACAGCCCAAATCATGTCCCTCCCCTATTCAAAACCATTCAATGGCTTCCCTATAAGGTAAAACTCCAAATCCTTAACAAGACCCAGGAGGTCCTGCAGATCTGGCCCTGCCCACCTCCCCAGTCTCCTCTTAGGCCATGCCCAGTGCTCACCACTCTCCAGGCACACGAGTCTCCTGGAAGTTTCTGGAACACCCCAAGCTCTTTCAGCTTCCGAGTAGCCTCCACTGCCTTCACATAGCTTGTTCACTCAGAGAATAATAACAGCCTGCCTGCCACTGCACACACACACACACACACACACACACACACACACACACACAGCCTGTGTGACTCAGGCTGCTCTTCGATGCCAGCTTCTCAGAGCAGCTGCCTTGGCCGCTCCAATCTAAACGAGGCCCCTGTGTGCTGTTCTCGTGGGTGCTGGGTCCATTGTCCTTCAGTGCAGCTATTAGTGTTTGTAACAATACATTTACTTGTGAGGTTAGTGACTAATGTCTATCTTCCCGACTGGTCTGCAAGCTCCAGGAGGGCAGGGGCTGTGCTTATTTCATCCACTCCTGTCTCCCCATTGTTTAGCACAGGACCTGACACGTAGTCTGCCCCTCAGAAATATCTGCTAAATTCGTATTAAAGGGTTGGGTTGAGTTCTGGCTGCGCCACTCCTAACTGTGAGCCCATCAGATGACATTTCACTGTTCTGAGCTCAGTTTCTTCTTACATGAACTTTTTATTATGGAGAATGTAAAACATGTGAAGAAAGAGGAGAAAAGAGAAGGAGCTCTCATGTCCCCATTTTCTAGCTTCAACACTGGTCAACTAGTGGGTTTGGTTTCATTATCTGTAGACAAGGGAGATTAAAGTGATTTAAAGTGACCGTGACTCACAGTTAGGAAAGACATTTTTTTTTTACATGGAGACCCATACACAATACATTTATAAATGAAACAGAAACAAAGTTACACAGAACAATAGCAATGCTTATATTCTCATATTTTTCTAGCCTTTTTTTGAATGTAGGTATCACCTACTTAATTGATGTTACTAATGGGTCATGACCAGCAGCATGAAAAACGCTGCGCTGAATGATCTTCAGCCTAGAAAACTGTTAAGGGTCCCCCTTTCCTTGCCCAGGGATGATAGCCAGATCTGCCCCCTAGTGGTAATGTTTGGAAACCGATCGTGTCTTCCTAGAGGTCAATTTTTGACTGGGGAATAAATTCTTTCCAGGGAAAAGTACTGAGTGCAGGCCCTAGGCCATGCATCTGAGGTGGTGGGCTCTGAGATGAATTACAGCATAGACCCTGACCCCAAGAGTCTTCTCCCAATTGATGACCACAGCGTAATTGCTCTAGGGTCTGTGCTGTCCAATATGGCAGCCACTAGCCACTGAATACTTAAAATACGGCTAATGCAACTGAGAAATCTAATATTAATTCATTTACTTTTAAATACAAAAATCGATACTTGTTTCAGTTACTGGAAAACACTCAAATATGTTTGGACCAAACTTTGTATGTCAATTGACTTTTTCAACTGTACATTTTATAAAATCTAGATAAAGATTCAATATTTCTGATGAAAATTGAGATGTGCTGTAAGTGTACACTAAATACTTGATTTCAAAGACTTGGCATGAAAAAAATCTCATTAATAATTTTTTATACTGACTAAATGTTGAAATAACATTTTTAGATATGTTGGTTGGGTTAAATAAATATATTACTAAAATTAAATTCACCTGTTTCTTTTTACTTTTTAAGTGTGGCTACCGGAAATTTTTAAATTACTCATGTGGCTCACACCATATTTCTGTTGGACAGCACTCACAAAGCTGGAGTTCCTTTTTTTTTTTTTTTAGCGGTACGCGGGCCTCTCACTGTTGTGGCCCCGCGGCATGTGGGATCTTCCCGGACCGGGGCACGAACCTGTGTCCCTTGCATCGGCAGGCGGACTCTCAACCACTGTGCCACCAGGGAAGCCCTGGTGTTCCTTTTGATGTCCCTCCCTCCATCCCCTCCTGTGCATCTTGCATCCTTGATGGAGAAGGAGGAAGCTGTGAGAATCCTCATTCAGACTGGGCTATGGATGGGGGTAGGGATTAGGAGTTAAATGTTGGACCTATTAAGGTTGAGAAGCCCATGACCTCATCACTCAGAGTGTGGTCTCCACACCAGCACCCCAGCATCACCTGGAGCGCATGAGAAATGCAGACTCTCAGGCCCCACCCTCCCTACTGCAGCAGAACCTGCATTTAACAAGATCCCCACGTGATTTGTTCGCACATAAATTTTGAGAAGCAGTCAGCTATTAGATAGCCAAGTGGAGATACAGGTGGCAGTTCTTTTCTTTGCTCAGTGACATAGGAAGCAAGGTCAAGGCTGTGAGTGAGGCTGTGGAGCAGGTGCTGGAGTCTGAAGAGACTGGAGAAAGTGTGGCTGGGAATGTTAATATGAATGGATGAGAAAAACCCAAGTCTTCTGAACTCAGAGTGAGATCAGTCGGTGCCTTGCATGTTTTTCTCCTCCTTTTCAGCATGGGGGTGCAGCGCTGCAGTTTTGCCTGCTGAGTACCACGAGGCAGAGAGGGGTAAAGGAATGGAGTGATTCTAATGATGGATCTGAGCTGGTTAAGGAGGAAATTGAGGCTGGGAGACACAGGGAAGACAATTCATAGATGGTCAATCCCAACGCGGTCACGGAGTTGTTGGCGGCAGGGTCCTTGAGCTGGAAAGAGAGATGGTGGTCAGAGCGTGGGGTGCTTGAAATTGAGATCATGGCGGATGCAGTTAATGGTAATGAGAGGTTCCAGGGCAGCTATTATCTTGGGCTGGAAATAAGAGGAAATGGCTGTTGGGTTTTTTTCGAGAGGGGAGTTGTTTAGACAAATGCAAGTGAAATATGAGGAAGGGTTTCCTAATCTAACCAGGAGGGGGGGGGGCTGCAAAAGCCGGGAATCCCCCCACAGGTGGGGATGACTCAGAAGGCCGAGGTCCACGGTGGGTGGCCATGGACAGGGTGTGAGAGCACACAGCTGGAAGGAACCTGGGCCTCTTGAGCTACCGCAAATTCCTCCATCTAGGGCCTGCTTAGTCTTCTAGACGAAATCATATAGCCGGCCAAACTGAGGTTCTGTTAATCACTGAGTCACTGGGGTTCTATCTCACAAACGACAATAGCAATAGAGTTTCTGCTAGGTCCCAAGCACTTTAAAACTGCTATTTTAAATCCTTACTGTCCTATAGTATCACCTCCTTTTATATGGATAAGGATACCCAGGCTCAGAGAAGTAATGTGCCCAATGTCACAAACCACTATTAAGTAATTTAAAGAGAACCCAGGTCTGTCTAGCACCAAAGCTGGCTGATAATTATTCTCCTTTGGGGATTCATTTCCACATTCCCTGAAGATTCTGATTCAGAGGTCTAGAAAGAGGTATCCTCAAGAAAATCTATATATTTTCACAAGCCCCTTGGGTGATTCTGGTGGTCAGGGAAGATTGGAAAGCACTGTACCCTGTACCCTGCCTGGCCATCGCGGTGCGGTGAATGTCAGGCTGGTTCTGTAGCCCAGCCTTCCTCCTGGGAAGGAGAAGCTCTTATCTAACCTGATTCAGCTCTGTCTAGTCTGGTAGAGTCACTAACAACATCACTGTGTGCCATTTTCAATGCCTTTCACATAGATGATTTCATTTGAGGCATTGAAAGTCATAGGAGATAGGAAAGAGCAGTACGATTAGACCCATTAAACCCATTATAGATAAAGAGATGGGCCCAGGCCTCACAGCCACTCCTGGCAAACCTGGGACACCTCTTCCTCCTGGGATATTGAATCCACCGTTCTTTCCACTCCTTATTTCTTTATGAAAGTGCTAACTAATGTTTATGGATATAAAGGCTAATTTTTAGGGGAAAGAACTCTGTCCTTCCCCCTACTCTAATATCTGTCATTCCTGCCTGAGATCCTTGCCCTGACGCCAGTTTAGAGCATTAGAATTCCCTAAATTCAACGATGATGGGGATGGGCTGTGCTGAGGCCTAGAGATAAATGAGACTTTGTCCTTGCCTTCCAAAAGGAGAAAGAGGCATGTTTACCCCAGGCCAGATTAAATGCCTCGATTCAGTAATACAAAGTCCTCTGAAAAAAAGGCAACTCCTTTGAGGAAGTTAGTGATAAATGAAAAGACCTAGCTTGGGTGGAGTAACACATAAGCTCTAAGTAACAGGGCATATGGCAGGAGGAATGTGTGGGACCAGTTAGTGGAGCCCTGGGATTGGGCAGCAGAGAAGGGTCTCTGGATCCTCTGAAAACCAAGTCCCCCTAAAACTGAGTTCCCTTACTGAGTTTATGATTAATCTCTCTATCCAAAACTTCATTCCCTTTCTTGTCCCCTCTGACTTCAATTCTATGCTAACTGAACACTAATGACTAAAATTGCTGTTGTCGGTAACATCGTTAATATACTAAAATTGTTATTATGGATATCATCATTAACATACAAACTCAGGTTGTTCCTTCTGCGCACGATGAGCTAATGGACCCTGGAATCATGAATCACCTGGCCAGAGAATTGTAAACAAGAGACAGCACGAATCCTGAAACTATGATTAAGAAATGTCATAGAACTGTCATAAAACGATGATTAATCCCAGTCTCTTTGTGCTTCCCCCTTTAAAAAGTCCCCTAACTCAAAGACCAACTTGGAGTGGACTTGGGGCTTGCCTCCCACTCCACTCCCTTGCTTGGCGCCCTGTAATAAACCCTTACTTTGCTGCAAACTCCAACTGCCAGTGTTTGGCTTTCTGTGCTGTGGGCAGACGAGCCCTGTGCTCGCTTTTACCCCCACTCCAGTCAAGTTTTCCCACCCACTCCCTGGGGTCCATCTGGGTTCCAGGGAACCACTCCACCCCCTGTCATCAATCACTAAACTTAGGCTACTCCATCCCTAAAATAAACGTCACCCTGATGCCTTTCATTCCCCACCCTTCCTGCGGCCACTGACTTGACTTTCCTCCCAGAGCAGGGTCACCAGAAAAATACACGACACCCACTTAAATCTGAACTTCAGATAAGAAACAAATAAATAGTGTAAGTATTTCCCAACATCGTATGGGGCAATGGGACATACTTATGCTAAAAGTGATTTGTTGTTTGTCTGAAGTTCAATTTAACTGATCGTCCTGCATCCTTCTTCGCTGAAGCTGGCAACTTTACCCCAGGGGTACCACCAAGCTTCCCCCATCCTCCCAACCTCCCTCTAGATGGCTGTTGACAGTCTCTTGGCTCCCCGTTGCCCTAGGGTAAAGTTTCAATTCCTGGACCCCTGCCTCCTTGCCCAGCGCTATTTCTTATCACTCTCGTCCCACTCCACCCGCCCCATCCAAGATTGCTGGGACAAGGGGCAAGCTCCTTGCTAAGCTTCTTGCTTCAGACACTGTTCTGTCTACCTGGAGGACCTGCTTCCCTGCCCCTGCACCAGCTAGGTTGATTCTTAAACATCCACCAACATGGTATCAGGTGTTACTGCCTCTCAAGAGTCTTTCTTTCTTTCTTTCTTTCTTTCTTTTTTCCCAGCCACGTGGTGTGGCTTGTGGGATCCTAGTTCCCGACCAGGGATCGATCTGGGCCCCCTGCAGTGGAAGCCTGGAGTCCTAACCACTGGACTGCCAGGGAATTCCCCCTCAAGAGTCTTTCTTGAAACATCCCTCACTCCCACACCATGCTCCTTTTTCTGGGATCCCACAGAACCAAGTGAACACTCTATCCCAGCACTGGTAAAATTGACAAAATTGTAATTATCTGGTCTTTTACTATCTCCCTTAGACTATGAGTTTCTTGAGGTCAAGGGCTGTGTCCTTCAGTTTTGTCATCTCTAGAACCGGAAATTCCTGTCTGCTTGGCAGACAGTAGGGGCTTAATTAATAATCTGCTAAGGGTCCTGCAGATAAGGCCCTATCCCTTTTATCCAGGCATACAATGGGGTCCAGAGAAGGAGCCGTCACTATTGACTACCTATTGTGAATGGTCACCCTGGGCCTGGGGCTTCCGATGTTCTTTTAGGATTATAATTGTCAAGAAAAAAACATTGCCTGCCATTCTAGTTCTACAGGACCAAGCCATTGGCCACTGCAGTCACCCACCAACAGTGCAACCTGAGGGGAATTCCGGGTGGAGGAAAAAAAAAGAACAAACAAGAGGCATTCTGTGCTTTGGATATAAGGGTCCTTATAGAGTTAAGATGTATATCTAAGAAAAAATTTTAATGACCCCAGATTCTTGCATCTTCCCATACATAGAACACTAAAATCATCAACTTGAGATAGCTGTTCTTTGTGATCAGAAGTAACGTTTTTATGCCTGAATACGCGTTTTTCCCAGCAAAAAAGATCCTGTATATTCCGGCTCCTCCCTAATCTCTTTGGAGCAGTTTCTCAGAGCTATCTGAGAGGCTATGGTCCTTAGTAAGGTCCCCGAATAAAACTTAACTCACAAGTTTTACGTTGTGTGTTTTTCTTTCAGTCAACACAATCTTGATTCCATGATCCGAACATGGAGCAAGGCTTGTGTGGGGCTTGTCTGTGTGCATCCCCATGGCCCACTTTCCCAGGGGGTGGATGTGATTGCTGGCTGGAAAATGAATCCCCTTGAAATCATTGTAGCAGTCCTAGAAAGTGGAGCGTACTTTCTGGAGAAGGGACCCAAGTGCAGACAGCATGAAGGGATGTCAGGAGACGTGGCCAGATGCGGCAGGGCTTTGCAGTTCACAAGGGCTCTGTTCTGTGATCCAGGGGTAAACTGATATTGAGCGGAACTGTACTTGCCCCGGTGCGTTCTTGCTCCCTTTGGGAGGGGACTTCCTAAAGTGAGGTCTTTGACCCCAAACCGAACTTACACTGAAGGGTTGGGGTGGCTGGGGGAGTTAGCCCACCGTAATGTCCGCCAGTGCCCCTGAGTAACTCCTACTTAAGTTATATACAAATAAACATACGCAGTGCGTGTGGAGGGGGCAATTTAAACAACACCTTTATTTTAATTGGTCCTACTACAATCCAAGTGGTAACCTTGCTTACTATGCTTTCTAGTAGTAAACACACTGCTCTCACTTATGTTTAGTATGCAAATGAGATTCCAGATAAGTCCACAGGTTCCTCCTTCCTAAGCCTTGCTCTGTGAAAGAGCGGGACTGGCCGCTGGAGATAATAATGTAAAGAAAAGTGCTTAGTGATGGGTTTGGAATCCCGAGGTTGTCCTGGTTGTCCAACCGCATTCATTTCTAGCTGTGTTTTGTCAAGTCACACCCCTCCCCATTCAAAAAGGAAAAGTGTCAACAGGCTGTGAACGACATTCAGCGCAGTGCCGATCTGCAGCTACTAGCACGAGATAAGCACCTTAAACAAAGCCGTTCATCTACCGGCAGCCTTGGCGTAATGGAAAAAAACCATGGACTTTGGAACTATGTAAATTCCGGCAGCGTTTCAAAACTTCCCAGAACCTATTTCCTTGCCTGTAAAATGGAATGACTAGTACATTCTACCATTAGTGGCTGTGAGGGTTGAGACTACAGGTGCAAAGCCCCCAACACAATGTTTTGCACTGATTGTAGTGATCTACATCCCAGGATTTCTGACTCTAAAACACCTGCTTTCCTGGTTGAAGTAACTTCAGGCAGGCAATGTCTTAGTTCCCAGGGGCAGAGGTTCTAAGTTCCATCTATCTCTGCATCTGGACGTTTGAAGTTTAAAACTTGAAAAGTACATTTGGCTTAAAAGCATAGAATTGTCAAGGGTGTTCATCACTGATTTATGTCTCATAATGAGAAAAATGGGAAACAATTTAAATGTCCTTAAAAGTAGGAAACCGATTTAATAAATCAGCAATAGCTGTGTGATAGAATACTTTGTGGCTTTAAAATTATGCTTTTGAAGAATATTTAGTGACAAGAAAAATGTTCATGCAAAAATGTGAAGTAAAAAAAAAGCGACAAGCAAAACATCGTACAAAACAAGTAAAACACGTAGATATATATAGGCAGAGAAGCATCAAAAGCAAGCGCTCGCCGCTGGGAGTCGGGAGGAGTGGGAAGAAGTGATCTTTTCCTGTAGTTTTGAGTTTCCAACTATGATTACGTACTGCCTTAAAATCCGAAGACACTAGTAAGTCCTCAGGGACATGGGAGGAGCGCGAACAGGGCGGGACGCGGGCGGGACCGGGGCGGACCCCAGCGCCGGGCTGGGGCCGGCGCGACGGGGCGGGGCGTTGAACACCAGTCCAGTCCAGGCCTGCGAGGGGGTGACCAACTTGCGACACCGGGAGCCCGCGGACGCACCGTCGGGAGCGGCAGGCAAGCCAGGGGCCCGGGGCCGGCGGGAGTGGGGGGCCGCGGGCCCGCGGGGACTCGGCCAGGGCTGGGGCGGCGCTGGGATGGGGTCCCAAACTTTCTTCGAGTGCGCGGTAGGCCAGAATGGGGCTCTGTCTCCCTCACCTTTGGAGTTTCTCTTTCCCTGTGCGCCCCGGGCGGGCGAGTGGCGCCTGTTTAGCCTTGGGAGCCGAGCCGCCGGTTGTGGGCACGATCGGGCCGGGGTCTGAGGGTGGCCTGTCCCCCGCTTCCTGGCGCGTATCTGTCGCTGGGCGTGTCCACAGTGCCAGCCCCAGGGTGGCCAGCTGTGCGTGGGATAAAGGCTGTCACGGCCTTAAGCTGGTGGGAGGGGGAGGGGAGGCGGCCCAGGGCCTGGCCTGGCCTCGGCTTGGCTCTGCACGCCCTGGTGGCAGCTTTGGTGTAGACAGGTGACCGAGTATTTGAGTGAGCTGGGGACCGGGTGGAAGCCATGAGCAGCCCCCATTCTTGGCGTGGGGAACCTGCCACCTCTGTCACCACGATTTTGCCTCAGTCCACACCCTTCTAGCCACTTGCCCTCAGACTGGGTTCAGAAAGCTACCTGGAAGTACCAATACTATCCTCCTCGTGGCCTCTTTGGGCCGGAGTAAAAACCAAACAGGAAAATGCGAAAGGGGAAAACCGTGGAGACGGGACAGCGGGAGGGGCAGTAGAGGAAGGCTGCTGGGAGGCTCGGTCCTGATCTTGCGGGTTCTGCACCAGCTCTTGTCCACTGGGGGTCACCATCCCTTCTGACCCCACGGTGGCCTCTGTGTGGTATCCAGGGGTTGGGGTTCCCCCTGAGGAACCTGGACATGGGTTGAGGGGGTTAGGCCTGGAAACCAGGGACAGAGGCAGATGTCATGGAAGGTCCCTCGGGTGTCCAGTTCTCTGGGGCTCTGAAATATTCATCTCACTGGTGAGCTTTGGTTTCAAAGCTGGCGCCTTTGGCTTGGCCGGCGGTGGCAGGAGGAGCTAAGCGCTCCCTTGGGGCTGCTTTGTCAGGGGCCAGGGGGCAGCCATACTTCCGCCTCACCTGCCTGCTCTCCCCACCTCTCCAGCCATGAGGACCCAGAGAGCCAGTTTAAAACTTAGAAAGTAGTGGTGGGACCACACAGCGTCAAGTGCCCTGACTTCCTGTCATCTTGTGCCGTGACCTCAGGGTCTCACCTGTAAAAACAGGCACCTCAGAGAGGTAATGACAGGGTACACCTCAGGTGTGGGGAGAAGCTCACTTCATGAGCTGGGGTAATAGCCGACTCAGCTCAGCCTCCTCCCATGGGAATGGCTCAGCTGGAAGAGCGCTTCCATCCCCAAAACTTGTCACCCTGGACCCTTCAGAAAGAGCAGAAGCCCCAGGCAAGGGACACACACTGGAAGGGCCAGAGTGGAAGCTCATACAGCAACCTGGGGAGAAGGTCTCTGCTAACGGTATGGTTAACCCTGATGTGGGCTTTCTGGAGTATTCTGTTGGGAATGCCGTGGAGGGGATGGCCTTGACAGAATCTTCCAACCCTGATTCTGGGGTTCTAGGCCAAAACCTGGGCCTTGTTTTAAAGTAGAAATGATGCCCGGAAGTCCACAGGCCACAGTGCCAGGTACCTAGAGGGTCAGGGAGGAGGATGAGAATGAGTCCTTATTCTCATATGTAATGATTGGTATTTTTTCCTATCACATGAAGGCGATGTTAAGGGATCGCAGCCTCCTGGCTCTGTGCTGGTTGGAGATGTCCTCCAGCCCTTGGCAGTGAGTCCCGTTTTGGAGATTATAGCGGCTGTGGGGACAGGGCAGAGGAAGGCCCCTTGCAGAGGATCCGGCTCTGAGAGTGAGGGGCCCTGCCTGGTACTGAATGTGACTATTCTGAGGGGCTGGGGGTGAGGACAGGTGTTTCAAGATATGAGGACTTAGGACATGAATCATTCTGAGGTCAGTCTGTAAAACAAAGGTGGCCTGGCCAGCGCGCCACAGGATGGTAACGAGGTGTGCCCTGATACAAATGTTCCAGCCTTAAGGAAGTTGGCAGGAACAAAGCCGAACACGTTTGCTCAGGGCAGAACTTCTCAGAGGCTTCCTATGCCATTGCGCCTTGTGAATTTCCAAAAGGGGATATGGCTTGTTTTTCAGACTTATCTGTTTCTGAGCTCATCCATTACCATCTCGTGGGGCGGTGCTCTTTAGGGCAGTCTGGGAAATGCCTGGCTGGATGAGTCTAGCTTTCCACTCTCTGGTTCGGGTAACTAATCCCTCTTCCTTTCCCCGATGTGGGCTGATTTGGGGGGAAAAGGAGGCCAAAGGAGGTCATTTGCCTGGATCCTCACAACTAGTTAGTGACAGAGTTAGAACTCGAACCCAGATCTCTTGCCTTCCTGCCTCGTACTCTTTCTCTTCTGCAGCGTATCGCTGTTTCTCTGCAGGCTCTGTGGTGAGTGAGACCCAGGAGATGCTGGTCCAGAGGGCAGTCTGGGAGGAGAGGGAGTTATGGCCGCCCCCAGGCCCAGGTCATGCCCTGTGCCTCTGCCTCTGTAGCCATCCTCCAGACCACTTTCACATCCGGCGGAGATTCTTTAGGAAGCAAGTCATTCCGCCCTGAAGCCCTCTGCTCTGGTCTGTTAGGCTGTTCATTCAAAAGCAGAGACTCTTGGAGTCCGAATGGACTTTGATCTTTTGGTTCAGTGCACTTGCTTTACGGATGAGAAAACTTGAGTCCAGAGATGTGTGGTGGCTAGCCCTGACTCACACAGTGGAGTCAGGACCAGAGCCAGGACAAGAACTCAGCTCCCTGCCTCCTAACCCAGGGCTCTGGCAAAGGTCAGCTTTCTACGAGGGAAAAGGAATTGGTGTCAACGAGAACGGTCTTCACTACGTCAGCTGGCCCCGCGTGTCGGTGTCCGCCTCTTCACACAGGTGACTGGCGGGGGCTTCAGGGGCTTTTGCTCCAGGCAGGTGTAAAGGCAAAGGGCACTCGACGTCAGACGTCAGATCTGGGTTCAGACCTATCTCTGCTGTTCGCCTGCTGGGGGACCTTGGATCGGGTTTTCTCCGAATTTCAGTTTTCTCATCTTTAGGGTAGGGATAAGGATATGCCCCTCATAGGGCCCTTGCGAGGAGCAGACATCCTTGGTAGCCGGTCGTAAGTACACGGTACTTGCTACTCTAAGTGGTTCTCTTCCTTCCCTGCCCACCGCAGGGAGGGGTTTGTCTCCCTTCTCTGCTGTGGGTTGTTCAGTATCTGTCTGACTTTCCCCCTCCTCATCTTGAAGTTCAACTGAAAAAGGTAGGAGAAGATGAAACACAAAGGAGATGGATGGGGCTGTGTTTCTGAAGCTGCATCCAGCCCTGGTTATTGCTGTCTGCTTTCCTTATCTGCACTCCCCAGCTGTTCTGACCACTGGCTTGGCTGGGGTCTCCAAGGTCACCTGCACTGATGACACTGCTTTGCCCCCCTGGAGAAGGGTGATGGGGGGACCCTAGTACTTGGGTCTTCCCATGCCCTCCAGGGTGGCTTCCCCTTCCTTGGAGGCTGGAGCCACCTTCTCAGTTTCCGACTGGAGAGAGGCTACCCTGGTTAGAGCCCGGGGTGGGAGGGAGGTCATGGGTTGGCAGCCTTATCCGTTTCTGAGCAGGAGGGCATGGAGAACTGGGGGGATGGGGACTTGTTCTGGCTCTGCCTCAGCAATGCGGGCGCTGGCATCTGTTACTCTGAGTTCTCAGACAGCGGGCAGGGCTGGGAATGAAAGTTCCAAACCCATGACCAAGAGGGCCTGTCACGGGCTGGGCAGGAACTTTCGTGGCTCTGGGGTTTCCTGGTCTGTCAAATGACCAGATGATTTCTAAAGTTCATTCCAGCTCTGACATTTCAGTTTTTAGATCCTCTCGGCATCATCCTGTTGACCGCAGAGGCCAGGCGGACAGAAGGATAAGTTGATTCTGGGCCCCTTGGTCTGTGTGCGTCAGGCCTGGTGGCGTGCCCAGCCACTCCCGGGTGGATCTTTTTACTCCTCTGCCCTCCTGGCTATGTGCTGGGTTAGGAGGGTGAAGTGTTTGCTTGGAGGGGAGTGAAGAGCTGGGGGAGTTGGGGTAGGTAAAGGAAAAGGGAAAGAAGGAGGCTGTCACAAGAGGCCTGGTCACAGCAGGCCAGGGGCTGCGCTGCTGTGCCGGCTGGGTGGGGTTTCCTGAGATGCGCACTCTGAGCTATTCTTTCCATTCTGGCTCCGGGCACCCGTTCCTGGCAGGGAGGAGGGCAGGCTGCCTGGACCAGTCAGCTGCTCCTTTCCGCCCCTCCCTCCGACACACACACATACACAGGCACCCTCTTGCTGTAACCCCAGTAGCTCCAGCTTCCTCTCAGCAGATTCCAGAGCCTTAACCCTTCAGATGCCCCCCAGGGAGCCTGAACCTGGGCCCCCGCTGGCTGGGAGCATGCTGGCCACACTGAGACGGCGCCAGGGGAAGGAGGTGGCTTCCCCAAGGTTGCCTCTGAAATCCTTGACAGCCAACAAGTCCTGTGTTTGAGCCCACCCACTTCCGATGGCTGGGCCTGCGGGTCATGTAGGATAAAGGAGAGGTTCTGGCTCCTTCCTGATGGGACATGAGAATGGGGTCATGAGATGGGGAGCAAGCTTAGCTCTAACTTGACAAGGATGGGGTGGAGTCTGAATGCCTTGATAAACTGCATTGGGAGGAAGAATGTTGTAATGATTCGAGCTGCCAGCAATGGAACAGGCTTGCTTCCTGTTGTTGGAGTGTGTATGCCAACAACAGAAGCCGAATGTCTGCTGTATTTTAGGAAAATTCAGGCTTCCGATGGGGAAACTTAAAGGTCCTTTTTGGCCCGTGGAGACTGTGAGCCCCTCCAGTAGCTACCAGCGGAACTCAGATGCCCTGATTCCTGGTTTCTAGTTTCTGGGTATCAATCATACTCACTTTGTATCTTCTCCTGCCTCTTTACCCTCCTTCCCTTTGGACGCCACATTCTCCTGCGGTTCCCACCTTTAGTCATAGTCATGAAAGTAAATACCGACCACTTCTCCCTTTCCCTACTACCTAGTCACGTGCCAGGCCCAAACCTCATCCCTAGCTGAGGCCTTAATGACGTGGAAGTGGCCAGCGCTCCATGTAGGTCAGGCCGTGGCCAGGGAGAAGGCTCAGGAGCTGCCAATGCTGGCAGCCCTGGGCCTGAGGTTCCTGCCCCTCAGCTCGGAGGGGAGTGTGACTGAGCTTAGCTACTCCCCTGACTGGCCTGAACACTCTCTCCATCTCCGGTGCACAGGTCTCTACACCAGAGAGCTGGGATGTAGTCCTGGCCCCGGGCCCCACTTTGTGGCCAGGGACAGGTCACTCTACCTCCTCCTGCACTGTGGCTGGCTCCTGGTAAAGGGAGGGGTCAGCTTGCCTTAGATGAGTGAGTTTCCTTTCAGTGCTGACCTTTAAGAATCTCCATCTCTGACCACTCTCTCTCCTCCTGGTGGTTGCACAGGGTTTGGGGACCACGGGGATGATGGAATGGGCTGAATGGTTCAGCGTCCACTTGCTGTGTGAGCGTTCTTTTGTCAGTAGAGGGTCTGAGATGGGAAGCTTTGAGAAGTGATGTGAAGTTCGGATAGGCAGGGTGTCCAAATGAGGATGAGAGCAGAGACATTAAGAGCCCTGGAGTCGGTCTGGAGCTGACCGACTTCATCACACCCTAGCTAAGTAACCTTGGGCAAGTGACTTAATTCTCCTAAGCCTCTATTTCTTTATTGTAAAAAGGGATAACAACATATCCACCCTGTTGGGCTATCATAAGGATTTAATGAAATAATAACTAAAGATAGGCACTATTTTAAGTGCTCTACATAGATTTTCTCATTTAATTTTTATAACAACTCTGGTATAGTGTTAAACCCACTTTCCAGATGGAGAAACTGATGCATAGTGAGGTAAAGTGGTCAGTGCTGGTCTCTGGTGAGCACGGGCTGGTGGCTAAGCCCGCAGAGAACTGGACTGTGAGCTTCTGTGTTCCCTGCGGAGAGGTCTATTCGTCAGTTCCTCTGAAAAGAGAAGCGTCACAGGGAGGGGCGAGGGAGGGCAGAGGGCGTCTTCATGAGTCAGCGGCCCACTGTGCTGGACCGGAACCCCAGAGTCCTGGTGGCCTACCCAAGGCCGGCCTCGAGCTCCCTGATTCACCCTCTGGTTTGGGGAGGGACCTGTTTGCCCGGCTTGGCGGGTGGAGCATCTGGCTGGCGGGGCAAAGGGCAGGCCCCGCGCGGGTAACTGGGTTTGTCAGATAAGTCCCAGTCCGTTAGCGCTGGAAATGAGCTCAGAGATCATCTGGGTCACTCACCTCATTTCACAGAGGTGCGCCCTGAGGAGCCGACAGGACCAGGTCATGGTGACATCACTGTCAAGTGACTCGGCTGGGGCCTCCGACCACAGGGTCTTTCCTGCCAGTGTCTCGCCAGCCGTGTTTAGCCTGTTGTCAGCTGGGCCCACGGCAGTAACGATAGATAACCCTACTCCACAGGTGGCCCACCCGTGCTGCTTCCTGCAGACAGGATGCTGTCCTCCCGGTGGAGTTAAGGGGGGGTGTTTGGAAGGGGAGTGGGGGAGGGCGCTGTCGGAAGAAGGAGCCTCTTGCCCCAGGGCAGGAGAGTCCAGTTTCTCTCCCTTCCTTTTTAAAAAAAGTCTATTAAGGGGATGCAGGTATTATAACTGCTCATGAATGTTATCCTACCCTGACAAACCCAAAATACTTTCAAAAACACTTACTATGCCTGTTTCTTAAACTCACACCGCTCAGTGTTGGGTCTCCCCGTTCTCCGCTCCCTGTTTCCTCAGGGTGCTCTACCCCACCACGCAGGGCCTTCCGCCATGGCCGTGTCACACCCTCACTGTCGGGAAGGTTTTCTTATTTCTGACCTGACACATTCTTGATGTTCTGGTCCATTCACTCTGGGAAGATGGAGAACAGCTTTCTTCAGAATAACTCATTGACTTGGCCTGTTATTCGAGCCCTCCTCCCCGCCCCTCCCTGCTACCTTCCCCTCTCTGTGTTATCCCAGTCGAGAGAGAAGAGTTAAGACAATCCTTTATCTGCTGCCTGCACTCTGCAGGGAGCCCTCAAAAGAGAGGCCAGCTCTCCCGCCCTTCTGGCAGAGCTCTGGGATGTCTGCTGACCTCGATCTGGGCGTGCTTTCTCCCTGCGCGGTCCTGAAGTTCTTCCCTTGGGAGACACTCTAGGGGCCGGTGGTAGCCCTGTGAAGGGGCCCAGATTCTCTCAGGGCTTAGGGCCCTTCCAGGAACCTCCTCCTTAGCTCTTCCCAAGTCTTCATCTCTGCCACCTCAGAGGGGAACACCAGGCCCCAAGGCCATTTGTTTGGCATAAGAGGGCCTAGAGAGCACAGCATAATATAGAGGACGCCTACCCAGGACCTTCAGCCTACCTCGGTTCTGGTTGTGCCATCCACTTGCTAGTTCTGTGATCTTGGGAGTCACTTCACTGTTCTGGGCCTGGATTCCCTTAGTGGAGCTGAGCATCTGGGGCTGTACAACTTTGGGTCCCTTTGGGCTCTGTTTCTGGGGTTCCCTTCTCCTCACTCCTCAGCCCTCCCCTGGCTGTGGGGCTCTCCTCCCGCAGAGAAGGCACTGGCTGGATCTGGCGTGACTCCTCTGCGCTCTCTCCTATCCTGGCCGCCAACCCGGGGGGCAAACAGGCAGGAATCACAGGGACACCAGGCACTTGGCTTTCGAAACGTGTGTCTCCCCCACCCAGGGGGCTTCGGGGCCCTGCACTCCCTGGCAAGGCCACGAAGAGAGTGGTGGCAGCCACAGGCTGTCGCATGCCTGACGCTCCTTGGCTCTTATTTGAAGGAACCAGAAAGTCCTGTCTCTGGCCTGCTTTTCTGCGCAGCCTCCCAACCCCCAGGGGCCATCCCCGTGCACCCACTTGCTCAGGCCTCTCGGGTGGCCCCTGACTCAGCCTGCCACGGTTGGCCCTCCTCCTCCGGGCCTGGCAGCTCCAGCCCTGGGGCTAGCTTGTTGTCTTCAGCTTTGGGCCTTGGCTCTCCCCCAGCGCTGCCTTTCAGGCCGGGAGCTCCTGCCAGCTGCTGTGGGTGCTGGGCTGACCCCTTCAGTGGGTCCCAGCTGGCCCTGTGACTCACCCATGGCTTTGCTGGGGCCATTGGGCTTCTTCCCTGGTCACTGGAAGGCCTTCTTAAGTGAGCACAGGGGTGGGGGCGGTGTGGGTCCCAGGCCCGCTGCTCTCACACCACTGATGCCCAGCGATCGCTTCGGGCTCCCGCACCAAATCCCCGTCTCCTGCCTTCCCGTGGCAGGAGGCTACACAGAAAGGGCTGGCGTGAAGGCAGAGGGGCAGGGGCTGAGCTGGTGGGGTGGGTGGTACTGGGGGGATGGGGACGGTGGCCCGTGGGCAGGAAATGATGCGCTGTGATGGGGAGAGGAAGTCTGAGGCTTTCCTCTTCACAGAGGCAGGCTGGATTGGGGCTGAGTGAGCGGGGCCTGGGCACTCATGACTGCTTCTCTCGTCTTTCTTTCAGGTCCCAGCAGCTGGGGTCTCCCCTCAGCCCGTGAGCCACCATGTCCCACCCCAGTGCCCCCCCTCCGTATGAGGACCGCAACCCCCTGTACCCTGACGCTCTGCCCCCGGGGGTCTACGGGCAGCCATCTGTCCTGCCTGGTGGGTACCCTGCCTACCCACAGCCTGGCTACGGTCACCCTGCTGGCTACCCACAGCCTATGCCCCCCATCCACCCGACGCCCATGAACTATGGTGAGTCCCTGAAGGGCAGTGGGGGTGGGTGGGAGGAGGCAATACTCATAGCACTGAAGCTACTTCCCTTCCTTCCTTCTCAACTTCCTTTATCCCTTTTTTCAATCTTCTCTTTAGCTCTCTCCTTCTGTTTCCCCATCTTTGTTACCTCCCTGCTTTTTCCTTCAGCTCCTAGCCCCGCGGACCACCTGCCAGCCCCTTTATTCAGAAAGGAGACTGGGTCCGTAAGACACACACCAGAACTTACACATCAGATGAGAAAGTGGCTGGTGAAGTAATTAATTCCTTCAGAGCTGCGACCCGAGGAGGCCGCTTCCGCTGCCCAGCGAGGCAGCTGCCACCCCACCTACACTCCCCACTTCCTTAGGAGCTGCCTTTGGAACCCAAAGCACTTTTTTTTTTTAATATTCTCGGTGCTGACAAATCCTCATCTCTTAAGGTAGCATCTGATTTTCGCCAACATCCAGAAGTCGTTTGGACGCTTGATAAACATCATGGCTGGTAAATTTGGTCAGAAATGAGATGAGATTAGAACGTGGTGAGATTTTCCTGTGTGGCTCACATGCGGATTTTGAAAGCAGCTCCCAAAGAGGCATTCAAAGAATGTGTTGAGCCCCTGCAGCATCTCTGGAATCCTGGAGCACAGCCAGCTGTCATCTGGCCCTACGTGTTCTGGTGTGAATATTGGTACATCAGTCACATTTATGGTCATGCCTCGTCCTGTGCACGCACACCCCTGATATTTCTGTTTTCCCAGAGTCCTAACGTTTGCCTGATGTAGATCAGTCTGCACACTCGGTTCTCCATCCTCCACACACGTGCGCTGTTTCTATCTTCCTTTTCCTCCTTCCACCCCCGAGTCCCCGCTCTGACTCCGCCAGCCCCTCTGCCCCGCGCTTGCCTAGATTCCTCATGAGGTCGTGTCCCCTTGATGGCAGTGACCACAGGTGTTCACACCCCTCAGTAAATACATGCTGACGGAGTGGTCACACCTAAGCCCCCTTTGGCCAGGGGTACGCTGCTCCCTGTGGTACCAGCTCTGGTCACGTGGAAGGTACCTAGAGAACCTGGCTGGGGAGTTCCTGAGTTGTAACACATGTCTTTTGGCTGGAGATACCTGAGACTGTGAGATGGTGCCGTGGAGGCTTGGGGATCGAGGCCACACGTCCCAGGTCCCCAGTTGGTCATATGTGATCTGTCCCCAGGCTCAGGCCAGGGCTATGATGGGGAGGAGAGAGCTGTGAGTGACAACTTCGAATCTGGAGAGTGGGGTGACAGGAAAGTCCGACACGCCTTCATCCAAAAGGTGAGATATGGGTTGGGAGGCTGGTGAACCTGGGCCCCTGGGGCTGGGGGAACGGAGCCGGGGGACACTCGTTTCCACGCACAGGTGCTGCTGCCTTCTGGGTCCTCTCTAGCCCTGCACTCTCCTCAAAGGGGACCCCAGTTCCTCTAACCTGTGTTCGCCCACCTTTTGTTCCTCTGTTCCTTGACCTTGTTTTGGGGGGCAGATTCAATCTGGGAAAATCTGGGCAGCTTCTGCTGAAGTGTTCTGCCCCCTGCAAGCTTCCTTCTCCTGTTAGATGGGAGCAACTTGAAGCCAGAACTGATTGCACTAGCTCACAGCCCCTGCCCCCACGTCTCACGTCTGCCCAGCACCTGCTCAGGGTGGACAGATACCTGACCACTGTCAGGCTGAACCGCTGTAGGCGCGGATGCTGAACCTGGGAGTGCGGTGAGGCAGGGGGCAGAGGCAGGGCAGTGAGTGACAGTGCAGGCCAGGTGCTGGGCAGGGAGGGGGAGAGGACAGGGGGCAGTGGGGGGTGGGGGTCAGCCCTGGTGGGGGCGTGTACAGCATCTGAGCCCTTACTGGGGGCGGCCTGTCTGCCAAGCTGCAGCGGAGCTTGGAAGTGGAAGAGGAAGAGGACGTGGAAGAGGAGTAAGAGTAGATCCTTCAGAATGAGGCAGGAGACTCCTCCCTAGCTCTGAAAGAGGGGCCAGGGCTAGGGTGGTAAGGTCTTTGGGGCTCCTTGGTCTCAGGGCCCGGCTGCTTCCTGGGGAGAGTCCGGGAGTGCAGGGTGGTGACCGTGCCCCCCACCACTGCCTGTGTTCCAGGTTTACACCATCATCTCCATCCAGCTGCTCATTACGGTGGCCATCATCGCTATCTTCACCTTTGTGTGAGTCTCTAGGCCTCTCTGCACCGCTGGGAAGTAGCTCTGGGGTCCTGGGCTCTGGGTCACCTGCTGGGAGTGTGGCTTGGGGTGGGCCCTCAACTCAGAGGGACTGGAAGAGGAGCTGGGATGTGGGCGATTAGAGAAGAGGGGGCAGGGCCTCGGCAGGGAGGCAGACAAGCCGCGGTGTGACTCCTCTCTTGTCCCCCCTGCTCCACAGGAAGCCCGTCAGCGAGTTCGTGAGGGCAAACCTGGCCGTCTACTATGCATCCTAGTGAGTCTGTGCTGCTCCCTGCACGGGGGCAAGGAGAGGAGGGGTGGCAGCTGACCAGCTTTTCGGGGCAGGGATCAGATCCTTTTGGAGAGGGGCCCTCCCAGCTGTGCTGGGAAGTGGGGTGTGTGCCACTGAGTGTAAGCGTCACGGAACTCCTGAGAGCCAGGGGTGGGGGACTGGTGTCAACGTGCGTCCTGCAGGACCATCCCCGTGTTCTGGCAGCCTCCTCCCTGGCCAAACCCCCTGTTACAGATGTCCTCAGTGCCCCTGGCTGGGTAGCTTCCCCTCACACTTCTAGATAGCTCTCTGGACCTCCAGCCTGCCGGTGTGGTGAGTGCCGCCAGGCTGGGCCGGGAGGGGGCCAAGGGGCAGAGGGGGTCTGGAGACTACTTCCCTGTCTCTTCTCCCCAGTGCTGTGTTCCTGGCCACGTACCTGACCCTTGCCTGCTGCGAGGGACCCAGGTGAGTCCCAGAGACTTAGACAGTGGGAAGGGATGGGGGTGTGGGGCTGTTTTGCACAGAAAGGGGATTCCTTAGAGCAGCTAAGTGGAGACGTACCGGCAGTGATGATGATGATGGTGGTGGCTATCGTTCGGCTGTGTGCAGAGTGCCTGCCGTGTGTGGGATCTATTTAGCTATCTAGCTGTTATTCTTACAGCTACCCTGCAAGATGTGTAGCACTTAAACTATTTAACAAATAGGAAGAACCCAAGGCTCAGAGAGGCCGAGGAACTTTCTCACAGTCACACAGGTAGTCAGAGAGCTGCAAACGAATCCAGGTCTTTGTGGCTCCACAGCCCAGGTCTGTCCTATTGTCCCTCTTGTCCCTGCACAGACACCTGAGCAGGTATCAAGGGCCATGCCAGCCTCGCCTCCCCCAAGTCCAGGCCTAATTCTCCAGGCACATAAGCCGAGAGTCTCCTTCTGCTAATGGAGCCTCTGAGACCTGGCCGGCCCCACACCACTTAACTATGGTTTCTTTCCCTTCAGACGCCGTTTCCCATGGAACCTTATCCTGCTGACCCTCTTTGTGAGTCTAGAAAGGTCCAGGGTGTGGAGATGGTGAGGGAGGGCTGGTCCCAGGGAAGGGATGGTGGAAGGCTGTGGTGGAAGATGTCCCTAGCTCTCTCCCCGACCTTACCCTGACCCCTGCCCTTGGTCTCCCCGGGCTTTCCTACTCAGTCACACGTATCGCCAGCTCTGGCAAACCCTCCTGGCCGTGCCCCCAGGGCTCCGGCTCTCTTCTTAAGTGTCTCACTCTGGTCTCTGTCCTTCCCTCAGACTCTTGCCATGGGCTACATGACCGGCACCATTTCCAGGTACGTTCAAGGACAGTTACTACACGGTGGTGTGTTTTATAGGGGAGCGTGGGGCATCTCTGGGCTGGCAGCCACCTGTATGGGTGGATTCTGAGCACGATGCTTCCAGAAGTAGTAGTTTTGGAGTCATTCGTGTGTGGCATATGCCTCTGGCCTCTCTCAACTCCTTCCCTGCAGTGTGTATGACACCAAAGCCGTCATCATTGCAATGATCATCACTGCTGTGGTGTCCATTTCAGTCACCATCTTCTGCTTCCAGACCAAGGTGAGGGCACCGGAGGGCCCTTCCCTGGCCACCCCATCCCCCTGTTTTATACAGACCTGGCCTTCCGGGCTTGGCACGTGAGCAGGCCTGGAAGGGCCCACACCCCTATGCCAGGCATTTCTCTCAGAGACCTTAATCCCCTTCCCTTCACAACTACATCCACAAAACTGCTTCCTGTGTCTGTCCTTAGAATGTCACGGTCACTCCCATGGCCCCCAGGAGGCAGCACTGGGACTCCCTGGAGGAAGAGGGAGGGCCTGGCTGGCTGGGCCAGGTGGCCCGTCTGACACGTGCCTCCCCCTCTCTTCCTGGCAGGTGGACTTCACCTCGTGCACAGGCCTCTTCTGTGTCCTGGGGATTGTGATGATGGTGACTGGCATTGTCAGTGCCATCGTGCTGTCCTTCCAATATGTGAGTGTCCCAGGAGAGCCGGAGTCACTGAACCCAGTGCCCAGGGCAGACTTTCTGTATATGGTGGTGTAGCAGGCCCCATAGGCCTCTGGCTTCTAGAACCTCTCGACTGGCTATAGCAAAGGCACCCACGCTGAAGCATCATCCTCTGGATTGGGGTATCTTTGGAAATGGCAGGTCCTGGGAGCCGTAGCACCTGAGGCCCTGGACAGCATCATGGGATTCCTCTGGGAAGCAGTGGTTAGATCTGTCTGACAGCTGAGACCAGGTTCTCAGAGGCAGGTTGCCAGAGGAGCCCAGAGGACCGAGAAGATGGGCTTGGGTGGAAGAGACCTTAGCGATCACTGTATCTAACTCCTCTTTTATTCCAGTCAGCGGGAGGGGCAGCGTGTGAGGCCCCTAGGCTGAGGGGAGCTTCCTGGCGGGGAGGGGAGAACAGTGCTGAAAGGGGAAGCACATGAATGGGAGGGCCGCCTGCCCACTTGACCATGGCTGGCCCTGCCCTTCTGTGGACAGGCCCCTGGAGGGCTGTTGAGCAGGGCTGCCCTGGGGGTGCTCCCTGACCCCGCTGTTTATCAGGGTGGCTGGGGGGCTTCTCTCCCAGCCCTCTCCTTTAGTCTGTCCCTCCCAGGCTGGGCTGCAGGAACACGGTCTATTGAAGGCTGACCATGACTAGGGTGAAGGTGATGGGGCTCTTCAAGCGGTGCATGCCTGGGTCTGCCCCTCCCAGAGCTAGAACTCAACCATTTTCTTTCTTCCAGAGCGTAGTGGACACCTCTGTACCTTGACTAACTTTGGAGACTGGCTAGGCTAAAGGATGCTGTGATTGGTTTTATATGGGCATTGGATGATGGCCTCTGTTTTCTCTACCATATATGTTACTATTCTTAACTTCTCCCAGGATCTGGAAGGTAGAAGTAGTCCTTTCACGTAGCTAGCTTCCTGGATCTTCGCACTTGGCCAGACATCCAGGGGGGGAAGATGGTCCTGAGGGCCTGCCTCAGTCCAAGCTATGCTAAGATTTCTAATGCCATCCCTGTCCTTTCTCCCCAGGTTTACTGGCTGCACATGCTCTATGCTGCTTTGGGGGCCATTTGCTTCACTTTGGTGAGTAAGACCCCACCCCCTCTAGGAAGGGGAGCTGAGGGGACAGAGGGGAGGAACTGTGAGGATGGTGAATGTAGGCTGCTTGGGAGGCAGGGAGTGGGGCCACAGCCGCCCTTCCCTTTCCCTACTGTCCAGAGGTTCCACTGATTTTCTGGGCATTCCCGTCATCTCTTGTTCACACCGCCTGCTATGAGAACTGTCAGTGGGCCGTATTATGGAGATGGTGTGTCTGTCCCCTTCTGGACAGTGAACTGCTTTAATGGCAGAGACCACGTGTTCTGCTGTTCGTTAATGTGTTCCCTAAGCATATCTAATGGCCCAGAGGCTCCCAGGACAGATCTGCTGACCACTGAGCCCCTGGGTCCTCATGTGTGGCTTCCTGTCCTGCAGTTCCTGGCTTACGACACACAGCTGGTCCTGGGGAACCGGAGGTACACCATCAGCCCGGAGGACTACATCACCGGCGCCCTGCAGATCTACACAGACATTGTCTACATCTTCACCTTTGTGCTGCAGCTCCTGGGGAATCGCGATTAAGGAGCACCTCCCGTTCCGCCCTACCCTTGGACTTTTCTTTCCCTAGAGGGCTGGGCCCTGTGACCTGGGTCTGGGCCTAGACCCCTTTCCTTCCCCTCAAGTAATATGCCCATTTTCCTTTCTGTCCGGGGATGGGTAGCCTCTCTGGCTGTGGATGTGTAGGTACTTGGTGGGGTTGGAGGAACTAGGGACTAACTCACTCTTGCCCTTAGTGGACTTGGCAGGAACTGGGCCAAAGATGTGCATTCTCCCTCCACCCACTATGGGGCACCAAATCCTTAACAGTTGGGGTTGGAGTGGGGAGGGATGAAAAGAGCCTGTTTGATAGCTAAAATGGAATATGAGAGGTAGGAGGGACTTTCTGGTGATGGGGTTTCCTCTCCCACTTCTGCCTCGGGCTTCTGGACTTGATAGCTGGAGCTGTTTCCTCTCTCAGCCCCCAGCAAAGCCAGAGAGCTTTGCCCCCGCCTCCTGGACTCATAGGCATTATCCTGTACTTCTTCGGCAACCTTGGCACCTTCTGACTCAGGAAGGTAGAGGGGGTTTGTGCCCGTGGGTCTCCCCTGCTTCATTCAGCCTCTTCTTTCGACAGCACATATATACTGATCTTCTGGGTTTCGGGTGGGGAGGAGGAGAGCGAGCAAAGCCAAGCGCAGAGGCCAGTACAGAGCAGCATCTATCCGGGGCTTCCTCATGGCTTGTGGTGGTAGTGCAGACCCCTCTGCGGCCACCTGGTCCCCATTCTCCAAAGCTGCCTGGGGCCTCCCTGGTGCTTCTGAGATCTCTAGTCAGAGGGACCTCTTGCCTCCTGTGCTCAGGCTGCTCACAGCAGAAGGTGAGGGACGAAGGTCAGGAGATGGGATGGTGCGTATGATCACCACTTCCTGGCCGTGTGGTCAGGAAGTAACCAGGGTGAAGAGAGACGGGGGTGTAGGCAGGGGAAGTGCCTTGGGGTCCCCCACCCTGAGAGATACGGAAGCTTATTGTGGTACCCATGGTTCTCCCCTTCTGCTAACTCGGGGAGGGCCCCAAGAGGAAGGAGACGCCCTTCTTAGTTTGTTAACTCACGCTTGGGGGATTTAAGACTTGGGCCCCGTCTCTCCAGCCAGCTACCGCTTTCTTCATGACACCAAGTGCCTCAAGCTGGAATGGGGAAGGGGGACAAGGGTCACTCTATGGGCTGGGGTGGAGACCCAGTCAGCCCAAGGGTATAATTAGGGCTCCTCTATTAAGTATTTGGTCCTAAATATATCCCCAAAAAGGACATAACCAGAAATGTAATAAAGTTTAACGTTTAGAAGGTAAAACCCTGTTTGGCTCTGGTTTTCTTCACTTTAAGGTGTCGTCAGCTCTGGGAGAACTTGTCTGGCTCTGCCCATTGCATCCGCATCCTAGCTTTGCGTTCTGGCTTGTATCGTTTACCTTTTCTACGATAACCAAGTCTACTTTGTCCCAGCGCTTCCTGGCGATGGATGGCTCAACCCTCAACCCCAGGTCTGGCAGGGGCCGCTCAGAGCCATTGCACATGACCTGCACCACGGACCCTTTACAAAAGTGCATGAGAGCCATGAATTCTCTTCCCCTCAAAACTGTATGTGTACACACGATTTCACATATGGGGCGTGGGGGTGGGGATGGACCACAACGTTCAGGTTTAGAACTCCTGCCTTAGAAATCACTAGTTCAATCCCTCTTAACGAACAAGGAAACTGAGGCCCAGAGAGGTTGAGTCATTTGGACTCAGCCAAGAGGATTAAGTGCTTTTTTAACCTCCACACCCTGAACGCCTTCTTTGATTCTCCTTATTATTTGTTTAGGCTGAATGGAACCCCACCCTCCTGGCCAGCAGCTCTGAGGGCTTGGTCCCCAGGGCCTGAGCCTAGGCTTGTACTTAAGTCTCTGTGGTTTCCCCAACCATTCAGCCTGGAACACTGAGGCTTCTGTGAGAGGGAGCACACATGAGTAACCAACCCCACACTCTGCCCCTCCCATCCCAAGGGACTCACAAACCCAGTCCTGGTTCCTTTCCACTCAAACTCTCAGTAACTTTATTTGCCTTTGGCTGGTTTCTTGGGAGGGATGGGGCTGGCAGCAGCCTGGGCTTCATGCGCCCTCTGGTGGGCCTCAGAGGCAAAGACCAGAAAGGACTTGACAGTCTGGAGGCCACAATCAATACAGTCTAGGGGAGGGTGGCAGTGTTCCTCACCACTGCACCCGGGGACCCATCTTCAGGAGTCGGGGCATGATGGGAGGAGGCCCTGAACCTCTGGCTCTCATACTCGCCCGTGTTGGATGCCCGCATGTTCTGCCGAGCCTTCATCTGCTTCAAACGGTCCTTGTCCACTTCCCGCTTGGTGAGGATGAAGAGGAGGATACCACAGGGGAAGCCGATGGCCCTAGGGGTGGGGAGATGTGCACGGGGTTTGGGGAGGGGCCAAGCCTGAGCCAGAGGAGCTGGGGAGAATCTCATTCCAGCCTCACCAATTGCACGAACACTGCAATACCACTCGCATCTATTCAGCCTCTGTGCTGGCTGCTGGAGGGTCCCACTCGAATCAGATCCTGTCGCTGCCCTGCTCAAAACCCCGTAATAGCTCTCTTATCACTTCCTGGCCAAGTTCAAACTCCTAGGCACGGCACAAAAGGGCCAGTGTGGTTGGGTCTCTGCCCACCTCGTCATTCCTTTCCCCTTTAGCCTGACACTCCTCAGCATGAGCCCTGCCATCTCCTGCTGTAGCAACTGTGCAAGACTTTCCAGACAGCCCATCCTCTTTCCCTCTCCAAGTCCTGGCAAAGATTCCCTCTGCCTAAACCACCCCATACCCCCTCCCAGACTCCCCTTCTTAATCTGAGTAACTGCTACGTGGGAGGCACTTCAGTGTGGGGAAAGGTCATGGAGTCACAAGACCTGGTGAGAATCCAGCTCTGAGCCTCAGTTCCCTCCTCTGTAAAATGGGGATGTCCTATTTATCTCAGAAAGCCTAAAACATTACGCGATAAAGTACTGGCACACCTTAGGTGCTGGAAAAAATGTTAATTTTCCCCCTTTTTTTCTTTTAATATTGATCAATAATACGTATTAAGATCAGAGTCAGATTCAAATAACAATGCACTGAACACCTTGTAGGTGCTACTACTATACAACTAATATAATCTCGCGTGATCTCAATTAAATCTCTATTAAAATCTCAATTGGGTCTTGCCCCAAGCTCCCAAAAGAGAGGATGAGGCCAGGGACCCAAATATGAATCAGATTAGCTCAGCTCACTCCACAGAAAACCCACTATCTCTCCAATTTCACATACTTTCCCAACTCCCTCCCCTGCCCCAATCCTCTGAGATTCCAGTCCTCACACCCAGCAATCCGGTCTCCGCAACCTTGGATTCAGCTCACCACCTGAAACTTGGAGAAGTTTCTGGGTTCCACCCTCCCCTGATGCCACTCCCCACTGGTGGGCAAAGGGTTAGTTAAAACTCACCAGGCTAGTCCCACAGCTTTCATTGGGTTCTTGCCCCTCTTTCTGGGAATGTATTCCAGTTCAGGGGACAGGGGCTCAGGCTCCTCCTTGCACTCTGGGGAGCTGTGGCTTTGCAGTGCCCGGGTCCTGTTCTGGGAAGCCTTGTTAGCTGTGGCTCCTGAGAGAATCCCTGTGGATGGAGGCAAGGAAGGTAGTTAAGACAAGGTGAGAAGAAAGCCCGGGGAAGGAATGGCTGAGATCTGAGGAAGGGGAGTGACTGCAGTTTGGAGTAACAAGTACCAGGGAAAGTCCAGAGGGAAATGGGAAAATCGCCATCGAGGTGGCACCTTTGAAAGCCACTTCCACGTCACTGCGGGCTCATCACCCTGGTGCCAGGAGAGCGAGCTTCGCTGTTCTTCATCTCATCAGACGACAGGATGTGAAGGACTGCAGTGGGGCTCACATTGAGACGTATGAAGGAAATCCGAGAAATGGTTTTCAAACTGCAGAATGTTAGCACTGGAAGGGAGCTTAAAGGTAGTCTACTCTATCCCCTCATTTTATAGAAGAGGAAACTGAAGCCCCAAGAGACGAACTGCTTCGCCCAAGGTCAAACTGCTAATTATCCGGGGCTAGAACCCAAGCCTCCAGAAGCCCAGGGTTCTTTCCTCTGCACTGCGGTGAGTGTGAAACACCTGGAGCACGGGAGTCTAAAAGGCTTCCTTGGGGCTCCCTTTCGCTGCAAGACCCCAGAGGTGTCGTGTAACGGGAAGGCTAAGGGATGGACTGGGTGACCTCTAGAGAGCATCTTTTAGCTCCCAGACTCTTTAAGATCCTGCAGAGGGGTGCGGGCAGCAATCGACAGCCCTGACCTCCTGCTATCGCCGAGCGGGATGTGAGTAAAAGGGTGCCCCCTGCAGTCCGGCCCTCCCCGGGGTCCCTCTCCTTACCCCGGAGGACGCGGGCATTTCTCGCCCCCCGGCCCTTCAGCGCCGTAGCAGCTACCACCGCCGCCATGTTCAGAACCCACCCCCCTTCACCGCGCTCCCCGCCGGGAATTGTAGTTTGCGTAAGGGGCCTCCCCCGCTCTTCCCGTCCAGCCTACAGAGCAGAAACTACATCTCCCAGAAGCCCGCGGAACAGACCCGGGAGAACTACTATTCCCAGGAGATACCCCGGAGGCGCGCACGCTCGCTTGTTGCCCTCCTGTTGGGGGCGGAGTCAGGTCGGGCGGAGTTGGGTTCTCCTCTCCACGCCCCGGCTCCGTCTCCCAACTCTGCCCTGTGATTGGTGGTTAAGCCAGCCCACCCCCTTCTCTATTGGTCGAGAGGCCGTCGCTCTCCCTGCCGGGGAGTCGCCTACGCCTACTTCCTCCCGGGAGGAGGGGCTCGAGTTCCGCGTCGTCGCGCAGAGCTGACTCTGGGAGGCGTTTGGGCCCAGAGAAGTGGGTTCGCCGCTTGCGCCGCATGGAGTCCGAATCGGAAAGCGGGGCCACCGCTGACACCCCTCCACTGGAGACCCTAAGCTTCCATGGTGATGAAGAGATTATCGAGGTGGTAGAACTGGATCCCGGTCCGCCGGACCCGGGTGAGAGCTGTCGATCCTCGGGCCACGGGACAGGAGGCGCTCACCACTGGCCTTTGACCCCTGCTTCTCTCTCTCCCCACCCCACCCCCACTCCACCACCCGCCACCCCACCGGTCATTCCTACCGACCTCCTTCGCCCTTCCCCTCTCCCCCAACCCCACACTTAGTTCTCAGGCCTGGCCGGGGTGGGGGTTCCTCTGACGCCTCCCCTGGCCCTTCCCCTCACACACCCCCCCTTCCCATCATTCCCTCGCTCCTCCCTTCCCACACGGTCCCTGGCCAACCCCAGGTCCACAGACCTGTCCTGTCCTCCGTCCCATACGCCCCCTCCCCCTGCCGCTTCACCCCTTCTGTCTGACCTCACCTTGCCCTCTTGCCACACGACCACCCCAGCCTCCCCGCACTTCCTATCCCTCTTACCGCCTGCCGAACCCCATCTTTTAACCCTCTCCCCAAAGCAGACGATCTGGCCCAGGAGATGGAAGATGTGGACTTTGAGGAAGAGGAAGAGGAAGATGGCAATGAGGAGGGCTGGGTTCTGGAACCCCAGGAAGGGGTGGTCGGCAGCATGGAGGGCCCAGACGATAGCGAAGTCACCTTTGCATTGCACTCAGGTAGGTCTCTGAGGAGATCCATCGTAAACCCAGTCCAGGTGGGCATTTGAGCATCAGCCATCCGCTGTGTCGGGAGCATTATGAGGGACACAGCGGTGGGAAAATGCTGGCCTTGCCCTGGAGGAGCTCACAGGTAGGGGGGCAGTATGATGGAATGGAGGAGAGCTTGGCTCCTGGAGTCAGTTGAGACACTTGGGTTCAAATCCTATCCCAGCTACTCGTCTGTTTATGATCTTTATTAAAGTCTCTGGGTTTTAGTTTCCTTTTAAAAAGTTGTCACTGGTAAAAGTTCTTTTATTGTGAATTACAGGTAATAGTACCTTTTGGAGCATGTTTTAGATAATCCTCTTAAATATTAGCTCTTAATAAGGAACCAGTAACATGACGCTTTCCTCACTCAGACCCCAGACTGGTGGCATCCCATGCTGAGAATTGTAAGCGCTGCACATGTACCTTTCTCTTGTCCATGGCATCAGTGTGGGGTGGTGAAGGGAACAGCACTGAAGGGGGATCTGTCCTGGAGAAGGACTTAGAGTTCGGCAAGCTTGGGGAGGGATTTCTCCAACAACCTGATGCTTGAAACTTAGAAGAACTTGGATGCGCCCTTCTTTTCCAGGAGGAAAGAAGTGTTACTTTGGGTGGAAGGGGGTGGGCTTCCCAAAGGTCCCGAAGGACAGAATCCTGGGTGGGAGCCCTGTCTCCTTACTCATGGAGTATCTCTTGGGACAGCATCTGTGTTTTGTGTGAGCCTGGACCCCAAGACCAACACCTTGGCAGTGACAGGGGGCGAAGATGACAAAGCCTTTGTGTGGAGGCTCAGCGACGGGGAACTGCTCTTTGAGTGTGCAGGTGAGCGGGCCTGGCTGAGGTCCTGCCCCTTAGAGGTCTTAGGGGGCTGGCCTGCAGCGGTTGTGCCTCCAATAGCCATTTACGGACTCCCGTTTTGCCAGCTCTATACTTGGCCTGAGGGCCCCAAAGAATAAAATGGTCTGTTGTGGGCATAGGGGAGGGAGGCACTGATTGGCTGAGGGAGTCAGGGAAAGGCCTGGGAGGAGGTGACACTAGTGAAGGAGAATTGGGGCAGGAAGGAGGCTGTGAGTATTTCAGGCAGAGATGTGGAAGGGACAGAATGGGGAAGACATAGGCCTGGGCTATACATGGTTGAGTGGGGGGCCAGCAGTGTCTCCCCTGGGGAGACATGGGGATGTTGGCTTCTGGAGCAGCTCTGAGTTTGGACCCATCCTTTTTTCTGAGTTTTTCTGAGTTTGGACCCATCCTTTTTTTTCCCAGCTGGTCCTTTCTGGGGGCCAGATACCTGGGTCCCGTGTCCCCAGCACCAGGTACGCTGATGCTCTCTTCTCTTCCTGCCCACGCTTCTCTGCAGGCCACAAAGACTCTGTGACCTGTGCTGCTTTCAGCCACGACTCTACCCTGGTGGCCACAGGGGACATGAGTGGCCTCTTAAAAGTGTGGCAGGTGGACACCAAGGAGGAGGTCTGGTCCTTTGAAGCAGGAGATCTGGAGGTGAGATCATCAGAGTGGGATTCAACTCTGAGGGCCGGGGGAGGGGTGAGACCCTGGGGGTCCGTGCCACCTTGAGCAGACCAAGCCAGCTCTGAGCCGGTACACCCCCAGAGTACAGCAAGAATGTCTAGGCCCATTCCCTGGGATGTGCCTGCTGACTCAGAAGCGGGGAAAACTTGGCAGACCTCATGGGGCAGACTCCTAGGTGAGATGGGGTGAGGGGCCTCCCTCTTGAGCCTTTGTCTCTGCCCAGTGGATGGAGTGGCACTCTCGGGCACCTGTCCTACTGGCGGGCACGGCTGACGGCAACACCTGGATGTGGAAGGTCCCGAATGGTGACTGCAAGACCTTCCAGGGCCCCAACTGCCCAGCCACCTGTGGCCGAGTCCTCCCTGATGGTGAGAGCAGCTTTCCTGAGTGCAGAGAGGTGGGGACCAGGGTTACGCGTCTCCCTGGCTCCCTCCTGGGCCACCGCCAGCAAACTCTGAGGCCTGCTCTTGGGAGCACTGACCTCCCAGGCCCCAGAGCAGATAGCTCCCCCTTTCCACCCGGGACTGGGTCTTCCCTGGGGCGCTGTGTGTTCCCTCACTTCCTTGCCCCCATCCCCTCCCTCCCCTGCTGATGCGTCTGAGTGTGCTATCTGTTCTTCTCTCCTCATCTCCATCTCTGGCCCTTTAGGGAAGCGAGCTGTGGTCGGCTATGAAGATGGTACCATCCGGGTTTGGGACCTGAAGCAGGGAAACTCTATCCATGTACTAAAAGGTATCTGGGGTGGGGAAGGTGTTAACCTAGGCCTTTGTGGGGCAGGGGCTGAGACCTGGGACAGGATGAAATCCGACTTATTCCTCTGCTTCATCCTAGGGACCGAGGGTCACCAAGGCCCTCTGACCTGTGTTGCCACCAACCAGGACGGCAGCCTGATCCTCACTGGCTCTGTGGACTGCCAGGCCAAGCTGGTCAGTGCCACCACCGGCAAGGTGAGTGGGACCTGGAGCCTGGCTCTGGGGCCTCCGCTTTCTGCGTCTCCTCCCCTTTGTCTCTTATCCTTCACCCAGCCTCCTTGCCCCACTGCCTTTCTTCTCTTAATAGAGGACCATGTTTCCAGGCTCTTCTCTGATCCTCTCCCCTGGCTCATAGGTGGTGGGCGTTTTCAGACCCGAGACCGTGGCCTCCCAGCCCAATCTGGGAGAAGGGGAGGAGAGCGAGTCCAACTCCGTGGAGTCCTTGGGCTTTTGCAGTGTGTGAGTGTGAGCGGGGCCTCAGCCTGACACGAGAGCAGGGGGCTTGGGGGAGGGGGCCTGGGCTGGGGGACCCCGAGTCCAGGTCCCTCCACGAGCTGTCGTGATACTCTCCTCTGCCCAGGATGCCTCTGGCAGCTGTTGGCTACCTGGATGGGACCTTGGCCATCTATGACCTGTCTACGCAGACCCTCAGGCACCAGTGTCAGCACCAGGTACAGGCAGCCTGGAGCCATGGCCCCGGCCATGGGAATCCCAGGTCTCTGGGAGCGTCTGCCCCAGACCGGGCTCCTGTCTGGTCCTTCCCTATGGCCCATAGTCCCTCCCTCCGTCCTTGAGAGGTGGGAGCAGATGCCTGTCAGCTCTCCCGCCCCTGACCGCACGCCGCTTCTGCCGTACCCTGCTGCAGTCGGGCATCGTGCAGCTGCTGTGGGAGGCAGGCACCGCCGTGGTTTACACTTGCAGCCTGGACGGCATTGTGCGCCTCTGGGACGCTCGGACCGGCCGCCTGCTTACTGACTACCGGGGCCACACGGCCGAGATCCTGGACTTTGCTCTCAGCAAGTGAGTGAATTGGGCAAGGGCTGGGGTCTCTGTGTTTGGAAGGTGGGAATAGCCCATGGGGGTGTCACAGGGTCCTTAGGGTATAGGGGGCAGCTAGGCCCCAAGGCCTGGGCCTGCCTGTGAGGCAGGAGAGCTGGCAAGCCTGCGGGAGTCATCTTCCGTTGACGGTGCGGCCTCACATCTCATCCCCTGGGCGCAGGGGCTGGGACCCCTTCCCCCATGCGGGCGGCTCTCCTCTGATCCCCTTGCTGGTTGCTGGCTTCAGGCGTGTTCACTGGGTGTGGGTCCGCCCAGCGCCAGGCACTAGGGGTCTGGAGTTGAGGATGAGCTGCAGGAGGTCCCCAGAGGGCCCCTGGGTGGTGGGCCTGGGGTGGGCCCGAGGTCTTCCAGTCCCTCCCAGCTGTGTCTTCTGTCCACAGAGATGCCTCCCTGGTGGTGACCACGTCAGGAGACCACAAAGCAAAAGTATTTTGTGTCCAGAGGCCTGACCGCTAACAGCTGCAGCCTCTGC
Source organism: Stenella coeruleoalba (assembly GCF_951394435.1). Taxonomy (NCBI): domain Eukaryota; kingdom Metazoa; phylum Chordata; class Mammalia; order Artiodactyla; family Delphinidae; genus Stenella; species Stenella coeruleoalba. Next base: position 108,823,240 of record NC_137151.1, on the reverse strand, counting down.
TTTGTGTCTGGTGTGGAGGGGGCACAGAGATCCCCATCAGCAGAGGCGGTAGGGTAGGAGGGAAGAGGAGGGGACGGGCCTCGGACTCACTTTCCAACCACTTCAAACTGACTTGCCCCCTCTCTGTCCCTTTCTTCTCTTAAGAGTCCCACCCCTCGGGCCCCTCCTTCCCGCCCTCTCCCTCGTAGTCCTCGCCCAGACCTGGCACGCCCTTCAGAGGGAGGTTCAGACCTCTTTCTCTTTCACTTCCTTTGCTGGTGTGAGCCATGGGGGTGTGTATTTGTATGTGGGGAGTAGGTCTTCGAAGTTCCCGCTCTTTCCCTTCCCAAGTCTCTGGGGGCGGAAAGGAGGAAGAGATATTAGTTAACAGATTTTAAAAATGTAAATAAAATATACTTCCCAGAGACGTGTCTGTGTGGATTTCGTGGTGGCCGGACATGAGGAGGAACCAGTGAGGGGCGTGTCGGGGTGAGGCTCCCTGCCACATCTGCTGGATCTCAAGGTGCCTCAGCTCACCCCCTCAGGCAGCAGCATCCTCACCTACAGCTAGCTGCCTGCCTGTCTGGAACTGGAATCTCCCTGGATCCTCTAGGTTCTTTCCGCAGCTGCTCGCCTGTCCCTCCTTTGCTAAGTTGTGGAATGAGATAACCACAGCTGGGAGCCAGGGGAGCTTTATTCAGTCAGGGTGGGGTCGTGTAGGGGCAGGGTCTCTGATCCAGAGGTGCGGGGATAAGTGGAGATGGGCTTGGTGGCCAAGATGGACGGATGCTTCTAGTAGGAACGGGCAGGGGCCCCTCCCCTAGTTCAAGTCGAGGTCCATGCTGCTTTGGTTGCTGGTGTGGTAGGCGGGGCTGGGTCCAGGACTGCCCTGGGGTCTTCCCCGCAGCACCCGGAGCCACTTCTGGGCGGCCGCCCTCCAGGGGGCCGTGTAGCGCTGATCACCCAGCCCCATGGCCACGGGCACGGCCGCCGCACTGGCGCTGCCCAGGGAGATGAGAGACAGCAGAGTTCCGGGCCCCAGCGGCGGGCGCTGCTCATAGGCCAGGACGGAGAGGAGCAGGGTGGCCACGTAGGGCCCCCAGCACAGCCCGAAGAGCAACGTGGCTCCAGCCTGTGCCCTGGCCTGCCGCCAGGTGAGGGCGCGGGCCAGGGCCGAGGGCGCGCCGCGGCACACGGCCCGCTCCAGCCGGCGGATGTCCTGTAGCTGACGGCGGGCGGTGGCCAGCACGTGGACCGAGAGAAGGGCGGCAGCGCCCACGGCGGGCAGCAGGACCCCATAGACTTCGAGGTAGAGGTAGGGGGCTGGGAAGACAGCCTGGGAGCTGCAGTTGGCCCCAGGGGCCCAGTGGTTCCAGCCCAGGGCAGGCAGGCTGGCAAAGAGCAGGGGGCCAGCCCAGGTGAGGAGCAGGGCCATCTGGGTGCTCCCGCGGGGCCGCAGAGGCCGCAGCACTGCCATGTAGCGCTCCCCGTGCACCAGCAGGAGGTTGGCAAGCAGGGAGAGGAAGGAGAAATTGGGAGCCAAGTAGAGGAAGAGGCAGGACCAGTAGCCTCGGCGGCTCTGGTTCCATAGGCCTGGCAGCACGGGCAGCGCCAGCCCGGTGAGCAGCCCGGCCAGCAGCAGGCTCAGGAAGAAGCAGCCAGCGGGTGGGCCGCGCAGGCGGTGGTCCCTGGCGATGCCCAGGGCCAGGAACAGGTTGGCAGCGACGATGAGGCTTGCCAGGGCCAGGGAGAGCCCCAGGGCCCCTGCGGGAATGGGGCTGGGCATCTCCCTGGTGCTGTTGGGTGTCATCTTGGGCCTGGGGACGGGGGAGACCTGGAGCAGCAGCGGGCGTGCCTAGATGGAAGATGGGGCAACCGGAGTTAGGGTGGGGCTGCAGGTCACTGTCTGCTCGGCAAGGCTGCACATTAATCCAGAGGTCGCAGACCAACAGACTGTGGGCCATATCCTGTTTGCTGATACACATTTTCCCCCCAATGAATTGCCAATTAAAATTTACATAAAAATTCATATTTTGGGCTTAAAAAAAATCAGGTCCTGCCTGTATGATAGCAACCAGCTGGAGTTGAGTTGTGGCTGCCTTCAGACAGCTCCCACAGTCCCCACCCAGCCCTGTCGGCCCATTTCTGTTATCTGTCTGGTCCTCTCTGGGCAGCTGTGTTTATGCCTCTGTTTAGGCTGAAAAGTGGACCCACCCATCCCCAAAGCATTTTGACCATCCCTGCCTCCACCGGGTGAGGCATCTAACAAATTAGCTGACAGGATAGGATAGGGTCTGGCTGGTGTGTAGTGGTCCTCTGGCCAGCCAACAGTTGATGGCCTCCTTCGGGCTGGGGCCAGAGCCGGGACAAGGGACTCGGGGTGGGTGCTAAATGAAGGAGGGCGGTCCTTGTCTTCAGATGCTCGCAGGCTCGTGGGCACCCGTGCATTAAGAGGTGGTAGGTTGCTAAGGATTCGGGGTGCAGGTAGGGGCAGAAGTCACCCTGAGGCAGGGCTCACTGAGTTAGTGATGAGGCCAGGGCAATGGGTGGCAGCAAGGGGTTGCCCGGTCCCTTGCACCTCCCCTCCATCCGCCTTGTCACCAGTTACACCTCAATGAGCAGCCTCCGGGCAGGACTTCCAGCCCATAAACTTGACGCATCCCTACCTCTCTAGCAACAGGGCCTTTCCTGGGAACTGGAGGAGGGGAGGAGTTGCTGGGAGGGGGGAGGGTTGGCAGTGAATGTGCAGATGCCGGCGGCAGAGGGCTGAAGCGAGCCCAGAGAGGGAGGAGGAGCCGCTGGGCAGGGCCTGGCCTCTCTGTGGCTCTGACCTGTCCCAGTCCTCCCATGCCCTGTCCCCACTGCCACATCATAGGGATGGGGGACAGGGGAGGGGTCCTGGGCCCTGTGGGAACTCCTGCTTCTGTCAATGGGAGCAGCCGCTGGTGCTAGGATTAAAGTCAAGAGGGAAAGGATTCCTACCTGCCGCCTCCCCCGGGTCAGAGGATTAGAGGGCCCCACGGCCACCCTGAGCGCAGGAGATGTTGCCCCTTCTATCCCCAGCTCCTCTCAGGTCCCCCCAAGCTGCTGCACCCCTTTACCCTCAGCTTCTGTTTCTTCTTCCTCAACCTCCCCCAGTGCCGTCCGCTGGGAACATCTTCGCCTCTCCAGCGGCCCTCCAGTTTCTGTTCCCCTTCATCCCTGCACTGTCAACTTTATTAAACCCCAGGAGACCTCAGAGTCCGTTACTTCAATCCTGGACTCTGGAGTCATGGGCTGGAGCTCCCAGCTCTTCGCTGGAGTGAGTCTCCCACCCTACCTCCAACAGACCAGCGAGAAAGGCAGGGTCGGCCGCCGGGGCGACTTCCCAGCAGTCTTATGGGTGTGCTGGCCGTGTGACCTGCACAACCCGGAGGCTCTGGTGGCTCAGGCTGCTTGCAATGGCCTCTGCAAGATCTGGGGTCGAGGTCTCCAGGTGTGGCCCCGGGGGCCGGGTGGGGAAGGGGGAGAGGGGGTAGGTACTCACATGGCTGTGAGGGACAGGTGTTGCTCCCCCAGCCTGGGCTTTTCCTCTGAGTGTCAGGGAGTTGTCGCAGCCAGCGCTGCAGGGCTTCTGGCGATGTCTGGTGTCCTGACCGGTAAGGGCATGGTACCTCCACTGTGCGAGTACAGCAGGGCCCCGGCTCTCCACTGCTCTCCCTGGCTCTGCCCTCGCCTGGGTTCCTGGAGGGATGGAGCTGAGGCTGGCGGGGATCAGCCTGGCCCCGCCTCTGGGGGGTGGGACCTGGCACACCCTGAGCTGCAGTACTGGGAGGCCTTCCTCCCCTTTCTCCAGTGCCCCCTCCTTACCCTCCTGTACCAGTGGTCCCTCTCCAGCCACTGGCCATAGCTTGCCACCAAGGCAGGTCACCCAGCTTGGAGCCCTCTGGCCCGCTACTGCTTAGCTAATCTGAGAAATGCATTCCAGCTAGTGAACAATGATTTAGTCTACCTTCTCCACTTCCCAGCTCATATATTTACATTTTATGAGCCTTAAACCCCTGGAGTGGCCAAGCCAGCTGACAGTGCCAGTCCGCATAGTGGTGTGTGTCTGATGGTGGTGGTGGTGGGGGGATGTTTGGAATATGAGAATCTTCACTGCCTGCCCTTCCTATCACCTGGTAGGGAATTTCAGCTTATAAAGCCAGGCTTGCCTTCCAGAATCTGGGGTCATTCCACACTTTTCTCAACTACTTTGTGAGTCAAGTTCTGGGCTATGAGGCACAAATAGCTCTGGGGTTGTGACTTGGGGCAAGCTATCTCTGGGCCTCAATTTTCTCACCTGTAAAATGGAAACAAGGAAAACCACCTGTCACTGTTGTTGTGGGGAATACCATGGGATAACATGTAACTGCATACATCCCAGTACCTGACACCTAATGGGGGAGGGTTCTCAACCAGTGATTCCCTTCCTCCCTCCTCCATGACGACTAAGAGGCATGAGCCAGTGCTGGAATCCGAAAGCCTGGGTTTAAATCTCAGAATCCTTTTTGGATCCTGTTTTTTGGCTGTTTAAACGAGTAAATTATTAAAGTTCTCTTACTTTAATTTCCTCATCTGCAAAATGGGGCTCATATTGTATTCACCTCTTGTGAGACTATATGAGAAAATGTGTGGGGGACTTTGGCAGTCTAGCGGTTAAGACTCTGCGCTTCCACTGCAGGGGACACAGGTTGGATCCCTCGCCGTTGGGATCCTGCATGCTGCCTGGTGCAGCCAAAAAAAAAAAGCGTGTGATAAGGACTTGGGTCAGTGCTCGGCACAGAAGCACACAATGAAAGGGATTTCTGGCCTTCTCTGCACATCCCTTCCCTCCAGCCACCTGTCCCCTCTGAGAATTCCATTGAGAAAGGCTGATAGAGAGCCTGTGCAAAGCAAGAGGGGAATGACACTTTCACTCCACAGGGAAACACAAGAAACTAGGCAGAGTGAGAGGAAGGGCAGGTTCAAGGCCAGGAAGACCCAATTTCCAGCTTGTGTCAAGTGAGGCTTTGGGGTGAGGGAGACAAGCAGTTACACTCTCTTGACGCCTGAAGTGGGAGGGAACAGGCTAAAACTGCAGCGAGAAAGCTGGAGTTTAGACATTAGGAAAACGTTCCTTGTAGACGGAGCAAGGGGTTTTCTGTGCTCTCTCGGTGAGACCTGGGCCTGAAGGGCTGGAGGCCTGAGAGGTCTAGCTCTGCCAACCCTGCATAGCAGTCAGGAGTCTTGGAGAGAAGGACCTCTGTTGGGACAAAAACTGGGAAGAGGAAAGCACCCAGCCTCAAACCCATCCTCAAGGGAGCTGGTGGGTGGGAGGATGCTGCATTCCAGTGGACGCTCTCGGCCCCATGCTATCTGGCGGTGCAGAAGTCAGAGGCTCTGGGAGAGTTCACCCTGGGGCCTTGACAGAAGTGGGAGTGGGGCGTCTCATGTTGGATTGCCAGGAATAAACAGACCTCCTTCTGTTCCCAGCCCTGGCCTCCTCCCTGCAGGATCCAAGATGTCTGTGTTTCTTCTTCGCTACTCTGTCTAAACACTGTGTGGGATGACGTGTAAAGGAGAACAAGTTCGGGAGCCAGAGCCGGGGAGCCTGGGTTCTGTCCTCAGCTCAGCCCTGTTTCCTCCTTATTGGATCATTTAGTTCCTCTCTGTTCCATCAGTCCCTGGGACTGACTTATCCCCAGCCTTCTCTCCTTCGCCCACAAGAGGGCTCTGGTGCAGTTTTCAGATGCTCCATCCAGCGGATCTGTGGGCCCTAGAGTTCCCCACCTCAGTCCCCGTTCTCCTCTCAGGTAGAGCCTGTATCATGGTGTCCAATCTGGACTGTGGCAGGAGATCCACCTGGGTCTCCTTCGTGCACCCCATTCTCCTGGAAATTTTCCTGTCGGCCCTGGGTGGCTCCCCATAGGCTCCGGCTGATGAGCCCTTGGGAGCCTCTGAAGGGCTCTGGGGACAGTCCTGTGACCAAGTCTGGCCAGGATCCTGGCTTCAGGAAGACTTTAAAGTCCTGTCAGGGCTACGACAGATTCTTCAAGCCTCCCTCGGAGTCACACAAACTGCAGTGCTTTTAGCAATCCCCAGAAGGGGGAAGCACTGAATTCAAAATGGCCCCCAGAGCCGACCCAGGCTTTGGTCTTAGGTCTCTGTAGCTGCTGGGACGAGGGTCCCTCAGGCCTACTGCGAATGAGACTGAAGGGAACTGAAATGGTAACTGTCAAGTATCAGCTCTGGGTAGAAGGGCTGACGCAGCAGCTGGCATTACTTCCTCTTCCTGGCTTCAGCTTCATGTCCTCTGGTTCCACACCTCCACTTCCTGTTACAGTCTTATTTGCTTTTCCATCAAGCTCCTGGTTCTTAGCTTGCCCAGGTCGCACTTTATCCAGACTTGGAGCTTCCCACTAACACCCTTCTCACCCCACGCGGCAGCTTGAGGGCCACCAAACAGTGAAAAATATCACCGTTTTTGGTGAGGACCTGAAAAACCCCAATGCAGAGCGACCTTGGTTTATGCTGGACTTGGCTTCTCAGCAGTCCTGCCACTCTGATCCTCTTAGAGTACAAGAATGTAACTAAGATTTATTAGACGGTGTTATCAATGATAATTATAGGCATTATAAATGCCTACAATGTGATAGGCACTTATTATCTGTTCTCTATTCCTTTTTAAGAGCCCTGTGAAATAGGTGGTGTCATGTCCAAAGATGAGGCCATCGGGGCTCAGATTAAGAAATTTACCCAGTCACATAGCTATTAAGTGGTGGAACATGGATTCAAACCCAGGTCTGTCTTAAACACTGCTTCCACCTCTCCAGCTTATATCCCAGCTCATCTATACCTCCCAGGTATGGACCTTTAGGGTAAGGCAGCAAATTAGCAGCAATTGAGACTAGATCCCGTTTCTCGTCACCCACATCCTCTCAGCATGCTGACCCTCAGCTTGAGACCTCCCTCCTCCTACAATTCTATGGGCTTTGGCTGAAGTTACAGTGTGCCTTTGTCCACAAAGGGGACGGAGGGTCCTTGAGAAAGAGTTAACTGTGCCCTGGAAACAGATGAAGACAAAGGAGCATGTCTGGAGAGGGGTTTTCACCAGCATGGGTTTTTATGCTGACAAAGTCTTGGAATTAAGACAATTCCTTAGGGTTTATTAAAAAATATTTAATGCCTCTTTTTCTCCTAACTCCATATTTTCTAAGCAACCCTGGTTTTGCCATTTACAGCACTTTTCAGAAGTCTGATCCCCATCATTGGCAAAATACAGTGAGTTCCAACTTACTACGGAGTTATGTCCTAAAGTCAGCAGGAGAGCAAAAACAACTTCTGGCCAAAATTACCCTTGCAAACCCCTTCAATAGCTCCTGGGGTACAGAACACATCTATGTCACTGTCTCTCAATAGATCTAATTTAGCCCAGTTTTCCATCCACCAGAAGTAGGTGATGAGGCGCCACATCCCAGGAAAACACTGGGAAGACTCGATGTGGTGAACTCTCGAAAGTCACGGTCAGCCCCACCAAGGGGACAGCACTCTCCCGGGCACATATTTGTTGAGGGGATGGGAACGTAACTGATCCTGAGTGAAACGAAGCCAGGATAACTAAATGACCTGTTGCTTTTAAATCTGATCATGACCCACAGTAAAATGACATTTTTACAATCTAGTCAACATGTCTGTAACTAAATCAGTACTTACCCTTAATAGGAGTGACGCATTCTGATTAGTATATATATACTATTTTTAAAAAACGTTGATGAAGTCACACGTGAAAAAAAATGCACGGAAGACACCACACACACACACACACACACACAAATGAGTGTATGCAAAACTGGTGAAGTCTGAGCAAGGCTGGGATTGTGTCAGTGTCAACTTCCTGGCTGTGATATTGTACTACAGAATTTCTGTACTATTTCTTACAACTGCAGTGAATGTACAATTATCTCACAATAGTTTAGGAAATAAAAATGTCAGGACATTTCACAATTCATTAACAGTCTCAAACCAGTTTGAAACACACTGAACTTGATGGAGACAAAAGGGAAAGCAAGAAGGTAGAAACCATTAGGGTCACCCTTAGACCATTTCAGGTGCCCCTAAAGTTCTTTTCTTCACCAAGCCAACTTTCTGAGCCAATTGTATTTTAGGGATCAGTGGGGACAGCAGGATACCTTGCTAGGCTCCGTCCTGTTTATTAGGTAAGCATCTCCCACAGTGAGTTTTGTGGAATGCCAGGCTATTGGGCTCTTGTGTGAGAAAGAAACTGCCCAGTTGTTTGCATTAGACCCACAATGACCTGCAGAACCACACACACCATGAAACACATTTGGGGAAACGTTATACATTATTCAAGATAGAAGACTTCATCAGAAAACACATTATAAAGTGCCTGTCACTGTCCTGCAAGCTTCTTGGCCACAGCCAAGACTTAGTAACCAAGCTTTACAGTGAGTATGTTTAAGTTTACCCAGAAATGCCAACTAAGAGCTTACCAGTGAGCCATTCTCTCCTCTACAGGGAGGCTGGCAGGGGGTGGGGTGGGGAGGGGCCTCCGGAACCTAAGCTTTTCCAGTGCAGGTTTGCAGGTTCAAGGGCAGTACTGGTGCACCCTTCATCCCTTCTCCTCTCTTGTTTGGACTCACAGTCCAGAAACCCAGTGAATTCTCATGTAAGATAGAAAGATTTTCTTTATTAATGACCCCAACCGTGTTTCTTTAGATACAGGAGTTCTGAACTCAAATACTTAGGAGAAAACAAGTTAAGATTGCATTATCCTGCAACTCATTACCAGTAACATACTGCAAAGCAAAACAGCTTGGAAAAGAGGGGGAGGGGAAGGGGAGTGAGGGAGGGAAGATAAAGAAAAGGAATTAAGTTGATCAAGTGGAATTCGTTTTTTTCCTTTTTTTTAAAATTCTTGGGAACCATGAAGTCCTTGCAAGCACAGCTCGTTTTTGCAGATTATTTTCCAAACGTGTACAAAATGGAACCAAAACGGAGAATCCCTTAAGAACCTGAAGAGGTGCAACATTAAAAGCTACGATTATCCAGTAGCAAGTGTTCCAGCCTTCAGCTGCCAGCCGCTTCCTCTTCCTGTTCCCAAGAGTTAGCGGGACGAAAACGTCTTCCCCCTTCAAAAGCAGAGAGTAAGTGTGAAGGCTGGTTTCTGTTCACCTTTCCGTCCACCTCATGCTCTGGGCTAGGAATGGGGTCCCGGAAGAGACAGCAAACACGAGGTGGTAAGGTTCCTCAGGCAGAGGTATGTAGGAATTCCAGGCACGGGCTAAGGTCCAGCTTTCACAGAAATGTCTCATCGTCTCTTCCTCCCTATTGAATACTTTGGGGTACCAAGTAACACCTGTGCTAATAAGCCCACGAGGACAGTAAATGTACCAAGTTAGACAGGAGAATCACCTGCCCACAATTTCTGGATGGCCTAGACCTATTTGCATTTCAGACTGGGCTCAATCCTCTTCCGAGTAAAGCATTCAGGGTCCTCCTACACAGTTTATACCTATTCGGGCTAGCAGACAGCAGTTCCTTAAATCTTTCACCACGGGGGCAGGACGTCCAAAGAAGCAACCCTCCAAACTTCCAAGGTTAAAGGTGCTTCGTGCTGTCACGTGGTGACTACACTCAGCCACGGAACGCTTGCCTGACTTAAGGTTCCTGAACTGGGGCGTCCTGTTCCACCCAGTTTCTCCCCAGAATAGCCAACTGTGGGAACAGGCTGGTTCCCGAAGATAGGGGTGCGCATTTGGTAAAGCATCCTGGAAGCTAGAGCTGAGAACTACGGGAAACTGAGGCAAAAATACAGGCGCTAAAGCTTTCCTGCCCTGATCGTCTCATCCAACCCCAAATGAAGCTAAAATATTTTGTTATCCATTCCCCAGTAAAAAGCTCACGTGTATCCAATTCAGGCAGAGCTCTGCGGGGTGCTGACGGTTGGCTTCTGATCATAGCAGACCCGCCACGCGCCTCCATGCTGCTCTGGGTTCTGAAACCTCACGCAGCAGGGCAGGGGTCCCGGCTTCTTCTGCCCACCCTTGGGAACACGATCTGGTTTTCAGGGTGGATGCAGTTGTTTACCTCACCCTTCTCCTTTCTGGGGCCCACCTCTGCCACTGACGTCATAGGACAGAAAAAGGCAAAGCTGTTCCTCGTAAGTTCCAGGAAGGAGGTTTATGGACAGTTTGCTCATTTCATGGATTCATCTCTTCCCAGTCCCCCATCAGGATAGGGAATTGTCCCTGCCCTCTGTCCACTGCACTCGCTTTGCAATGACCCCCCACGACCGCCTGCTGGCTGTGTTAACAGGGCAGGGGAGAAGCCGTGCAGGGAGACACTGGGTGGTGGCCGCCTAGTGGGCCCTTCTCCTGAATGGACAAGGCAGTTACAGGGCTGACGGTGACACAGCAGCTCATGATGCCCAGCCTTCCTGTTCGGTGGGCGACAGGCTGGCCAGGTCAGGTTGCCTTCTGCTGGCTCACCTCCTGGCCTCTACTGAACTGCCTGTCTCTTCACTGGGCCCTGAAAGTGGCACAAAATTGGTTGCCTCACACTCAAGGTCACCAAAGTGGTGTGGGTGAGAGAAGCAAGCAGGGAAAGGGGGACCTGTAAACTCCAGGACGGAGGCAAGGCTCTGCAGGGCAGCGAGAGCGTGCGTCCCCCAGGGCACACACCCTGCTGTCTCCCCACCTTGTGAGTTCTGCCTATTTTAGGGTATGCCACGAAGCTGGCATCTGTGGCTATGCCACGGTAGAAGGAATGATACTGCCACGGCACGTGGACACCTCTCTCTAAGCAGAGGATTGAGCTGTGGACTAAACACTCCGCTGGCTCTGGGCAGTGGGCGGAGCTATTATAGAGAAAGGCCTTTGGTACCAATTTCCTAACGAAGAGACAGGCAGCCTCTAAAGCCTAAAGAAGGCAGGGGCGACTTAACTTGTTCTGTATAAATGTCTGAGGTTAAAACCCTCTGCTCAGGCAAGCAGGCGTCAGACGCCTCTCTCATCCTGCTGAATGGCAGCAGGAACTAGCTGGGCAGAAGACGCCAGGGGAAGGAGCCTGAAGCCCTAGGCACACCGTACCTACTGAAGGCTCCCCCCAAGATTACGGGGTGCTGGCAAATGCACTGGCTGTGACGGTTGTGGGTAGGCTTACTTCACCTCAAGATTTTTAACTCAGTGGGCACAAGACAGCAGATCAGCACTTATTACCCTACCTGGAGAACAGGACTGCCGAAACTTCACCAGAGGGGGACCCAAGATCTGGCACCTGGCACAGACCCAAATCCCCAGGCCTCAGACCATGCTGGCCTCCTGCATGTAGAGCCTCACACCATTTAGGGCTCTCATCACCTCCATCCCTGATAAAGGTAACTTCCTCTCCATGCAAAATTCCTGCCGCGAAGTGGACCAGGAAAAAGAACACTTAGGGGTGGTTCCACGCCTATTTACTCAACTAAATGTCCTTAAGCAAATTACTTCATTTCTCCAAGAAGACCCTGAGAAGGACAAGACTGGCCCCTCAACTCAGGCCCAAAGAGAACACAGCTGATGTCAGTAAAAAGGTCCCTCTGTATTTTATCCTAGCTGCCACTCTCCTCACTCATAAAGATGTAGAAACAAGGAAACCCACTGAGAAGTGAAAACCTGTGTGTCCCATCTTTAGTCTGCTGAGCAGCTACAGGCCCAACCCTGCCTGCCTCACATGCAGCTACTGCCCAGACACACCTGGGCCACCGACACCACTACCTCCTCCTTGGTGAGCTTAGGAGAGGAAGGTGGTCCTTTTGCAGGACGGTGTGACTCACGTGATTGTTTTCATTTCTTTTTTCTCAGCATCTGGGCGTGCACGATTCAGCACCTTGAGGAAGTCAGATGTTTTTGCCCGCATACGTGTGTGAATATAGGCCTGGAGGCAAACACAATGGGTACTGAAGCAGAGTCATCTTCTAGAAAGACAGCTTTGCTCTAATTAGCAGAAATTATCAGGAAGGTCTGGGAATATCCACCCTAGGGTTGACACAGGGCCATGCAAGGAAGCATATATTCACCTCTCTGCTATGGGGAGGGGTGAGTGAGAGATGGAGAAAGGCCATGATTTCTTGAAGCCTCTAGAACCACCTACAAGAGGTCATAGCAAGAGCCTGGAATACAGAGATGACTTTCTACGGCATCAGCTCTGGTGGACAGAATGACCCAGAGCACAGGACACTGAGGCACTGCAGCTGCTCTCACTCACCTTTGAGCACTTGATGTGGTAGTGCAGGTAGTCCCGGAACGTGTGGATCAGGTTGATGGTGTTGTCTCGAGCACTGGCGTTGGTGTGGCGAGGGAACAGCACTGGGCGGCGGTGGGGGAGGGGGATAGGCAAGGCGTCAGGGTCTAATAACACCAATGCCAAAGGGCGGGACGACCAGCAGCCTACAGTCAGCTCCATCTCTCCCTCCTTAAGGACCGTCCACTCATTTCATTATGCCTGGGCTTTGTCAGGGTTTCCTGCCAGTGAGTGCAAATGGAGGCGATCATGGTCGAAAACCAGAGCTCCTCAGGGAAAGGGTTTGGCCCTGGCATTCATTCCAGGTCTGGATTCTCTGGCTGTGCACTGTGAAATCTACTCCTTCTGCCACACACCTATGAGCTCCTGCCTCTGCAGCTCAGCAGTCTCTCTGGAGGATGACACTACTGGCTACCTGGGTGGACTGTGGAGCAATCAGGATTAGAGAACAAAGCCTGCCTGTCCTAGGTCCTTGGTGCTGAAGCAGAGTAAGTCTTCAGATAAACTAGATCCACAGAGGGTCATGTAGTCTGTGGTGAAAACCAAACAGCAAGGGAGAAGGATCTGAGCGCTCTTGATGAGGATGGGCAGGAGAAGCTGCTTTGGCTGGGGGCTGAGAAAAGCCCCCCTGCCGCCAACCCCCTGAAGCCCTGTGCAGTCACTCAGCCCTGCGCCTGGGCCGACCTGCACACCTCTCCTTCTGGCTCCCTGGAGCCCTCTCTATCTTCTGCACCCACTCTACTCAGTGGTCTCACCATAAGCGAAATCCTCAAGTATAAAGATTTGTTGAAATGAAAAGGAATGCCTCATAAGAAAGGGTGGGACCCCTGTGTCAGCTTGCCCTGAGAGAAAAGAGCACCAGGCCAGGAGATAACTACATTGCAAAGGTGCTGAGATGCTAATGACTGTAAGTTTACCATCAGTTTAGGTACCATAAAGAGAGATGCTGCCAAATTAAACTGTGGCAGGCTGCGAGTTGTGAGCTGTGTGCCGAACTCAGAGAGTAACGTGAAAAAACAATGTACCTTAGATTTAATGAAACCTGGTAAATCAACTCGCTCATCTTTGATAAACCGGTGCACCTTCAGCACTGAGGTGAATTAAAGAAAACTCCAGAAAGGGGGACATTTTAGTGGCATCTGGGGCAGTGGGTGAACAAGCTGCGGTTCTAAACCGTCAGCTATGATGATGAGCCAGCTCACTAGGCTGAAGCAACTGTAACAGGGGAGCATGTGAATTTTTTCAGGGGGAAAGTGGAGTAAGTGAATCATGGCTGGAGCTCTGGTCTAAATCAGCAAAAAACCAAGAAACGTCAAAGGACACAGTATTCCCACCCAGCTGCTTAGCAATGCTTACATGGCCCTAACTCCTCACACTTGCTATCACAGGCTACACTTTTTTCCTTAGGATTTAGGAAAAACAGGGAAAAAAGGAAAATGATTACTGTATAAAAATAGCACTCGACCTGTACTAGAGTCCGTGGCAGGCCTCCTACAGTCATGGCAGCGGCAACAGGAATGATCGATATGCCTGCTTTCACCCCCGCCCCCCTTAACCACTTCAACTGCAGTATGAACCCATCAAGGTGCGCAAACGCGGCAACCCGCCCCACTCACCGAAGGTAATGTAGCCGATGTTGTCGCCCACGGCGGCATCGGTGTCTTTCAGCTCGAGAGGAGGTTCCCTGTGGCTAAAGAGGACCTGTGGGGCTGTGTGGCTGGCTCTGCGTCCTTCTTTGAACTCCTGCCAGGATGAAGCAAAAAGCAACCAGAAGAGAATCTGGTGTGAGATGAACGGCAACTTACGCTCCAGGGTGTGCCCTATGGGTGTGACCTCTGAGCCCTCTGACCAGCAGAGGCTAATAATAATCTACACCTAATGTGAAATATTACAAGTGCTGGCTGCTATCAATGCACTTCAGATTCAGAGGAGAGATCACAAAGTACTTAACAAGCCCGATCTTCAATGAGTGTGGGAAAGCACTGTTAATCCTTTTGCCTTTCTCTGGTTCTGGAAGAACATAGGTGATAAAATTACTTCTGAGACTAAACAGACAGCAAATTGCAAAGCACTGGGAGAACCAGATTACATTCAGGATAATGACTACTGCTTATTAGTCTCTTTAGATTTAATGTGAAAAGAGGTTACATTTTTCAGGAAATTTAAAAAATTTCTGGGTGAATGGAACCCAAGCTTTAGCGTAAGACTTCAAGTTGGGGACTTCCCTGGTGGTGCAGTGGTTGAGAATCCGACTGCCAATGCAGGGGACATGGGTTCAATCCCTGATCCAGGAAGATCCCACATGCCGCGGAGTAACTAAGCCCGTGAGCCGCAATTACAGAAGCCCGTGTGCCACAACTACTGAGCCCAAGTGCTGCAACTACTGAAGCCCGGTGCCTAGAGCCCGTGTTCCGCAACAAGAGAACCCACCACAATGAGAAGCCTACGTACCACAACGAAGAGTAGTCCCCACAAAACCAAAAAAAAAAAAAGACTTCGAGCTGAAGTCTTAACTCATTTAACCTTTGCACACAAAGCCCTTTATGAGCTGACCAATTTTTCATCCCTCCTCTCACCCCACCTCCACTTCTTCCAGTTTCATGAATACTATGCTTTTTCTGGGCTCTGAGCCTTTGCACAAGTCTTGTTTCACTGAGGTAACTTAGACCCTGTTACTGTTTAGAATTCATCAATGAGAACTTTAGACCAAATTTAAGCCCTTCTTGGGAGAAGACAACAATGTTAAAGAAGTTGAGCAGTCTTAGTGTTCACTGAGAAAAGGAGACTGTGTGACATGAGAACTGGAAGTCCGACTTTTGACGCTCGCTCTAGAATGGCCGTGGATGAAATCACCACCACCCTGCATAAGAGCTCACCCTTGACAAAATGTATCCACCCTCACCAAACTACAGAAAAATGCCTAAGGAAGTGAAACACCAGGCCATTCCTTCCATGTTCTAATCTCCACATCTCAAGCTTTCCCAATCTATACATTCCTGTGTAAACAGACAAGTGATACAATGAATCCCTGTCTCAACCCAGATCTGCAAGAACAGGACTAGATTTTCCAGTCATGCCAGTAAAACCGCCAATTCAAATTCTCTGAGTGATGGCAGAAGGATGGAACCAAAGGCTTTCCAAGGTCTCTGAGTTTTATGAGTATACTGAAAGCATGTTATATAGCCATTTGGTCTGCAACGCTCTTCTACTGCTGCTCAGATATGACCTCTTCTATGTTATCTCCAATAGCCTGGGGGTAGCTGGCTGCTCTCCCCTCAGGGTTCCCATGTCTTTTCTCTACTGTGATACTTTACTATTCATTAATGCATCTGGCTTCCCCACCAGGTTGTAAAAGTTCCTCAAGCCAAGGATCCTGCTTTTATTCATCTCTGTATCTAGTCCTCTGCCCTTCAAAGAGGCTGTACAGCACATGGTTTGCTGAATGAAAGAAAGCACCTCTACCCTAGCTGACTTCAGTGCCAGTGTCAGGACACTGTAAAGAAGCAGGGACTATGTTTCCATTTGCAGGTAGGAGAATACTCACTGATCAGCAAGCCTTCAGTAAACAAGGAAGGATAACACCTGAGGAGGTCTAATGCCCAGTCTGGGATCTCGCCTGTTTCACCACCCTGCCTCCTGAGCTCACTGCGTGGCTTCTAAAGGTTGGTGGGAAATAAATTAACACCACTGGGTTAGGTTAGCTCCCCTTTGAATTTTGTTCCCCAAAGGAAAAATACTTGGAGAGGGAGGAAAGGATCCAAGATCATTCAAAATGGAAATTCTTAAAGCAAAGCTTGTGAGATTGCCCTTCTCTAGAAAACACCTTTCATTCTGCAACTGGGTTGGGAGGTTCTCTAAGTTCTGTCAGTTTTCCTCTTTAGCCTCGGGGGAGAAAACAGAACAGATAATAACTGCCCGCCAGTATTTTCTTGTGTTTAGTAAGCTTCCTGAAGGCTCCAGTTCACTGGTACACGTGGCATTCACAACCAGCTGGAGTATTTGTAAGCCTGTGGTGACTTGGCAGCATTTCAACAGTTCTGTATATGGAAAGTGATACATTTCAAACCTTTCAGACTTGGTTAACAATATACTTCTGATTTGGGGCTATCCTTTAGGCAATCTCATGTTTCTCCTTGGTTTTCTCTCTTACATAACACTTAAAAGCCAATCAACCCACCAACCAGCAGCTCTCTTTTCCTTAGTGTCTTTGTTACATATGTATCAGCAATACTGCCTCTTTTTTCTCCCTCCAGCTGGGATGTCTTTTGAACATCACAATACTATTTCTTTCCTCCATCAAAGCACAACTGACCACAGGAAGTTTAGAATAAACCCAAATATACACAGAAATTTAGTATATGATAAAGGTAGCATCTTAAAATCAGTAGTGTAAACATGGGCTTTTAAATAATTGCTGCTGGGACCAGTGGGTAGCCACTTAAAAAAAAAGATGTATCCACCTTTCATACCATGTACCAAGAGAAACTCCACACAGGTAATAAGATTTATGTGTAAAATATGAAACTATAAAAACACCAGGAAAATAATACAGGTAAACTTCTTTATAACCTTGCAGTAGGGAAGGAGTTTCTAACTATGACTCAAAATCTGGAAGCCATAAGAGGTTGACCAATTTAACTACGTGAAAATAAAGTTCTGCACGGGGAAAAAGCAAAACAAAACAACAACAAAAAACAACTCACAAAGTCTAACGACCAACTGGAAAAAATATTTGCAATTCTTATCACAGAAAAAGGGCTAATCTCCCTAGCATATGAAGAAATTGAGAAGATCAATAACCCAACAGAAAAATGCATAGGGGACATAAAGAGACATTTCACAGGAAAAAAGAAACAAATAGCCTGCAGCATAAAAAAAGATGTTTTGACCTTGTTCATAAGAAAAGTAGATAGCATTTTTAACCTGTCAGATTGGCAGAAATCCAAAAGTTCAACACTTTGGGGAAATGGACACTCTCATGCATTGGTGGTGGGAGGGCAAATGGCACAACTTCTATGGAGAAGAGTTTGGCAATGCCCTCCAAAATTACTCACTTTGAATCAGTGTTCCCAGTTCAGGAAAATATCCTATAGATACAACCCCACATGTATACAGGTAGCAAGGGGCCTCAAAAGGGGCATCTTCACAATTGCCTAAGAGGCAAACTGCTTCTGTCTTGTCTCTGAACATGGAGAAACCAGTGGTTTCCACTTAACTTCTCTTACTTACTGAACTAACTTAAAGACTAATAATATAAAAAAATCCTAGCTCACCATACTCCAATGTCCAAAAGGGTAACTATTGTTTCTATTGCTTTTCAGGTAATAAGCGTTGAAATGAGGATATCTACCAGATTTTCCCTGGTGCTCAGCTCACACGCCTACAAAGATAATGCCCCAAAGCCGAGCACTGGGACATCCTTATGAGTGGGGAATGGAAACTCCCTGTTTTTTTCCTTACGGCAGCAATAAGCATCCCTCTAAGTCTGCCTGCCAAATGACAAAAGCAGGGACTGTGCTCTGCCCCGGCTGGAGGTGCGTATGCCGGCATGAGAAAACAGAGACCTGCAGCAAGCAGATAGTGACCACAAGGAACTGAAAACAGCCTCCCCAGGTCACAACACTCTGTGCTGGGCATCCACTGTTCTCCCTTCTCCTAGAAATTTAAAACAACTAGGCCCAGGACAATGATCAGATGATTTATTCTGGAGGGGAAAACCAGCCAAATAAGTCCAGCTTTCTATGGTCATTTCAAATAAATTACCTCAGCCTTTGAGTTTGGAGAGGGAGGCAGGGCAGATGGCTTCCTGAGCACTGCCTTCTCACATGGTGCCAGGCCCATCACTCACTGGAGAAACTGTCAGTGCAAAAATGCAGACTTTCTTTTTCCTTTTAGAAGTGCCCTACCACATGTACTTTGAGGGAGAGCTTAAGTTCACATGCAAAAAAGAACACACAAAATTCTCCTAAGGAACAAATCTCCAGTACACTCTCCAAGATCAGATCTGTTTAAAGTATAAAAATAAGTTAAGATGTTGTCTGGGATAAAATGGAACAAGACTGGTAAAAAAACAGCCAAATCTAAATATATAGTTCATAGCTTTTAAAATTAGCTTGTCAGTCTGGATTTAGCCCAATTTCTGAGCTACTGCATTTAATTCCCCTGTCAATTCTGCATAGAAACGCATGAAATGCCTGCCTGAGGCGTACATTTAGGACCCAAGATATACATATCTATATATATATGTACATACACACACACTTTCGTAAGTTTGAGTACTCTCAAATGCTGCGTCAATATTCCAATTTTTCTGCACAGGGACTACAAAATTAGTTTCTGATTAATGGTGGGTGGAAGCCCACCATGGGCTTCCCTGGTGGCACAGTGGTTAAGAATCCACCTGCCAATGCAGGGGACGTGGGTTCAATCCCTGGTCCGGGAAGATCCCACATGCCACAGAGCAACTAAACCCATGCGCCACAACTACTGAGCCTGTGTTCCAGAGCCTGCGAGCCACAACTACTGAAGCCCGCACACCTGAGCCCGTGCTCTGCAACAAGAGAAGCCACCACAATGAGAAGCCTGCACACGGTAACAAAGAGTAGCCCCCGTTCGCCGCAACTAGAGAAAGACCGCGCGCAGCAACAAAGACCCAACACGGCCAAAAATAAATAAATTTATAAAAACAAAAAAACCCAAAAAGCCACCACAGATGGATCAAACTGAGAATATCCTTTTTGAAGATTTCCCTAGCCACTTAGAATGGCTACACGTAAAGTATTCTCACTATATTAAGCACAATTGTCTTTCAACCTAACCTGGCAAAAGAGATTCTGTCCCAGAATTCTTAAATCTCTTCACCCTGCTAAGGAACAGAATGAACCTACAAGTGTTTTGAAATTTAACCACTGTACTAGATTTTGAATGCTGAGCCATCTCAGAAGAAACCAGCCAGGATACCACTTCACCAATGAGCTCTCACATCCTAAAGCCAGCAACTGGTTAGCAGACAGCATGACAAAGCCACAGCGGGTGTGTTGTGTCAGACCTGAGTCCAACCGTACCAGAAATCCAATTACAAAATGTCCTGCTAAACCCATTACTCTTCTAGTAGATGAGCTTCTTCTGAGGGAGGCACTCCCTCCATGGGGGCCTTGGTCAAACTCAGGCCCCTTCTCGTCACTGTCAGTTCGACAACTCTACCCTATTAATGCATTACCTACTACTTAAGAATTTTCTCTAGATTCCATTCTAAAAAGACTTTATTTGGGACTAAGCCAAGCCAGTAGACCTTGCTAGAAACTTGAGGAAACATAAGAGGGCAGGAAATGTGACCAAGCTTTAAATTAAAGACCCCACGGCAGGAAGGATGCTTAATATTCAGTCATTTTGTCAGTATGTTTAATATTCAATTCACCCTCTAGTCCAGTCCTGCAAAAGGGCTAAATCCACCAAGAAAAAAAATTCAGTGAGTTTGATAGGGGCTGTTTAATCAAAGGAGCTGCCAGTTCTATGCTCATGGTGTGCTTTGATGACGAGGTGTAAGTCACCAGGCCATGGCTCCCCCCGCAAGATGTCTGCTCCATACCTGCATGAACACCTTTCCAATGACCACATCATCGTCATCCTTAAACACTGTGCTGAAGACTACTGTGACTCTGTCCTTTTTAGACTCAACATACCTGAGGGAAACAAAACCCATGAGAGTGAGTGCAGAACCAGAACAGGGTTTTGTCAAGAACTTGATCTACAAGTGAAGTAGGAGGGTAAAGTCACGAATCTGTTAATTCATAAAACAAGGTGGCCAAATAAGTCAGTATAATAAATGCATGCCTAAATAAATAAATAAATAAATAAATGCCCTATGTGAGGCAAGAGATGAAAATCACCCAAGGTGGATGTTATTAACTTGTCTACATGCTCTGACATGGAATCCAGAGTTAGTGATTCTCAGAATTCCACTTTAAAGAATGTATTCCTTTATATACTATGAGACTCATAGCATGTAGATGATCCAAGAGTTGCAACAACACAGAACCTACAGTCACCCTCTGCCTCCCGATTATCCAGCTATACTACCGAAGGGGACTCAAAATGATGGTGCCTTCAAGGAGAGCACTGGATTCTCTTTTCATCTTTTGCCAACTTTCAGTATCTGGAGACAAGAAGTGGCCTTTCCCCCTCAACACTTACATCCTGGGTTAAAAAATTTTATGAGAAAGACACTTGGGGGATTCACACAATAGAGTTTAAGGTTTGACTTAGCCGAATGACTTTCAGTAAGCATGCGTGACAGCCACACCAGGCTTCAGGACCAAATTCTATACTCACATGGTCTCATCATCCCTATAATGGATAACTGCCCTGTTCTCTCCTTCCTTGCCCTCTTCTTGGAATTGGAAATATTTCTCAAAGACAGAGGCAAAACAGTTTCGTTTCAACATGCCAGCCTGATGCACGATGGAATCCTTGGATGCAGGCAGATTTTCAAGGTCATATAGCAAAGAGACATTGTATCCTGGAGGGGAAAAAAAAACACCCAACAATTATATTAAAAAAAACTTTACAGGTTCTAATGACATTTTATTTTGTCTCAATGTCTATACTTTTAACCCAGGTAGAAAGCTGTCCATTCCCATTTACTTCAAAGGGCAAATGAGATGAAATAAAAAATCTTAATTCTTGCAGAATTACTGTAAATATATATATAGCTAATTAACAGATAATATGCAAAAATTTGAATCAATATCAAAGATGACTGATTACAAATAAGGAATGGGAGGAAGTCATAATCCTGGAAACTTCATTAGAAATTTAATGTTCCAGACACAGCTGTGAAGGGGGCTGAAGATGCTATCAAGCTATAATATGAGTTACATATTTTCCTCATGAGGTTTAACATGCCAAGTGCCAACACGGCCAGCAGTTGGGTTGCTTTTTGATAATAAAATATACCCGCTTACATGCTATCACAAACCCTGAGGATGGAGGTAGGGAAAAAAACCTAAAAAGGGTACATATACCTCCCCAATAGATTTGTGTACCCTGTAAAATTTTCAAGGTGTTTTAAAATATTTGACTTCATTTGATCTCCATAAGAATTCTTTGGGGACTTCCCTGGTGGTGCAGTGGTTAAGAATCCGCCTGCCAATGCAGGGGACACGGGTTCGAGTCCTGGTCCGGGAAGATCTCACATGCCGCAGAGCAACTAAGCCTGTGCGCCACAACTGAGACTGCGCTCTACAGACCGCAAGGCAAAACTACTGAGCCTGCGTGTCGCAACTATTGAAGCCCGCGCGTCTAGAGCCCGTGCTCCACAAGAGAAGCCACTGCAATGAGAAGCTCTCACACTGCAACGAAGAGTAGCCCCCCCTCACCACAACTAGAGAAAGCCCGCGTGCAGCAACGAAGACCCAACGCAGCCAAAAATAAATACATAAAATTAAAAAAAAAAAAGAATTCTTCGAAATAGGTAGGCCAGAATATGGTTATTCTCATTTTAGAGGGAAAAAGAGGTTCAAAGAAGCAAAGTGCCAGGCCAAATGCAGCATGATATAAAGGTGGAGGCAACTCTTTCTTGAGCTGAACAAAAACTGGGTCCAAATCCTGGCGTTGACACTTCTGGCCTTGGACAAATTGCCTAACTTCTACAATTCCTGCATCTGTTAAAAAAAAAGGGTGGTGAGTTGGGGGAGGCTGCTGGGAGAATTAAAAGAACACACAGTATTTAAAGTGCCTGGAACATAGCAGGTCATCAATAAACGGGGCAGAACAGAGACTGAAGTCTGAGTGTACTGACCACTACACTATTCTGCCTCCTTTATAGCGTGTCCAGCACAAATTCCAACAAGGCTGGGATGCTTTATTTTATAATCTAGCCAAATAATACCTGCCCAAAAATCTATAGATGATTCTGCAAGAGTATCTGTACATCACCGAGGATCATTTCATATTCTAGACAACTGATCGCAATAATTTTGCCAGATCTGTATAGACTTCACATTTCCAAGTATCTTAGACCTTTATTCTTTGTTACCATTTAATTTTTTCCCAAAAGCATTCCTGGGGTCTGTGTTTTTTGTTGGATCTATCCTCACTGAGAGCACTGGCTGGCTATCTAAATCTCTGTTCTAGACAGTGCTTAGCACATTTTTGGCACTCCAATATTAAATAATACCAATCACCATTCCATTTTGGATACCTGAAAACCAGATAAATAGACCACAAGATTAGATTAAAAAAGAAAATATTTAAACTTGAGGTTTGCTATTTTTAAGAAGCCAAATAAAACAAACGAAATAAAACTATAACTGAAGCCAGACTTAAGTACGGCTTCTGACATGATGAACAGAACATACTGAAGAAAAGTAAAAATCTAGTATGCCCTGCTGAGTTTTCCAAACTTGCCTAGATAAATCCATAGAAAAAGAGGAAGAGACATGCTACCTTCACATCTTTTTATACTTTGCACTTGTCTGCACACAAGGTCTGCAATTTGGTAGCGTGTGCTTTAGCACAGAAAGCAGAAGAGAAGGCCCAGAGACAGAAACATAAGCTCTCTGAGTTATACTCTGCTTGTTCTGATAGATTTTAGGATCTGAGCGGTGACAAGCACGTCTGAGAGTTCCTTTATGCTTTTTCTGCTATAGTTCTTTTTTTTCCTTTCTTTCTGAAATTCCTTGATTCCTCTTAAAGCCTACAGTGTTATTTATCTTTTGGCTTTTATTTCTGAGATACGTTTGGACCATCAATTTGGGGATTAACACATTTCAGTATTCTTTAGGAGTGCAAAGCTTTCATCCATAAATACTCCTAGTAGCAAGTTACATTCCAAAGGCGCTTTTTCTTTATTAGATATTTTGTTTCCAAAGCAGCATATAAGAGTCACAGGAAGGTATTCTAATGGGAATGGTGAGATGGTGTCATGTTGTTGTTGTTGTTTTGCGGTACGCGGGCCTCTCACTGTTGTGGCCTCTCCCGTTGCGGAGCACAGGCTCCGGACGCACAGGCTCAGCGGCCACGGCTCACGGGCCTAGCTGCTCCGCGGCATGTGGGATCTTCCCGGACCGGGGCACGAACCCGTGCCGTGTCCCCTGCATCGGCAGGTGGACTCTCAACCACTGCGCCACCAGGGAAGCCCTGTTGTTGTTTTTAAAGTAACTTGTTAAAAGAGACAGACACACCTTCCTTTTTAGAAGGATTTGTTAGTCAAGGTACCACAGTCACAGGATTTGAGTAACAAATATTATGTTCAAACAGTCTTACAACTTGGTCCTGACTATGCGGCCCCGGCTAGACACCTCAGAATTTGAAACTACCACTTAATCATAGGGATAAAAATACTGTTTATTTTTTTCTACTTTAAACTTCCTTTAAAGCTGTGTAACATAGCTGTTCTAATCAAGGATGGCCATGGTGTTTCCAATACCTCTGGCCATGAAGGAGGCAGAGATCACTGATCAGAACAGATGAAAGGGGCTGAAATTTTTGTTACTTGAAAATGTGAGAATAGTTGTGAATATTGCTTTTCCTTCTCCAAATGTACAGTGTACAGACAAACGTTACTAGGGGCTGGGAGGGAGACTCAATGTTTGCTTAGTCTTCTCAAAAGGCATTTTAATCATCATGGGCAAACAAAGGTGGCCCTCTGGCTGAAACATTAAGGGAGAGTCATTAGGCCTTAGCCAGTAAATGTTAAAAATGGCATACGTCAATTCTCTGTGTGACTATAACAATAATGTGTACCATTACTGGACAATGCAAACCGCTTAAAAGCTATTTTTATGGAAAGAGTTGAAGTGGGAACTGAACTAATGCAAAAATATTTGTAAGATGAATTAACATTTAAACGAAATCCTTTGGCTAAAAAAAGCATAGCACAAAAAAGGACAGGTCTCTTTCTATGTCATCCCACAGCTGCTCACATTACTACATACCTGATTCTGGATTTACCAAAAAACTCCCGTACACTCTCTTTAGTAACTAGAAAACACAAAAACAAATAGGTTAATTCAAAGTCCATGATAATTTCATTATTTTCAAAGCACTGTGCTGGCTAAGCTTTTCCTAAGCCAGCGTTCTTCCTAAGTTTCAAATGGCGAATGAGAAACTGGATAGAGGGGGAAGCAGATTTATCTGAGTTACCAAGCAAATCACTCACAGAACTGCAATTAACTCCAAAAGGTTGGTCTAGGATCTGTGTTTCAATCAAGGTTCACCCTTTACTCTTTTAGGACTCAGTCACACCCGTTACATGACGAGATACAACCAGAACTGTCGGGAACTGATTCCAGTTAGCTTGCTTATCTTGTATGCTTTAAAATTATTTAGCTCACCATCATCTTTTTTTAAAAGACAAAAAGCAATGGATAACTGAATCTTAGCCAGTTATTTATGCTGGTGGGTCCACAGAAGCTTGTACTCTCTAAATGTCTTTTTCTCAAAACCAACAAACAGCTGGCTACTTCCCAGCTTTTTGGAGTAAATGATAAAACAAGAGCCCCTTTTACACCTTATTTTTTCTCTGCCGGTATGACTGCTCTCCCTGGTAGAAACTGCTCCTAGGCTGACATGGTTTAAGAAACAAACTTTTTATTCGGGAAGGAACAGTGCTGACTTAAACGTTATATGGGACATATTAAGCGGAAGAAAGGCAGTTATTTGAAGAGAGAAAAAAAAATATTAAAGTCACTAGAATTTAATAACCTCTCAGTATTTAGTAGTCTTTATATGTTTAAGAGGCAAAACACAGACAGGGTTTATTACTATGTCTCCTTAAAACCTTACACTTAGGGAGGCAAGGTGTCATCACTATTTTACAGGAAGGTAGAACTGAGGCCAATATATTAACCCTCAGTAGTATAACAGGCTGTAGGGTTTTGTCTCTAGGCATCCAATTTCTAACTCTATGCCACCACAAACACACTAATGATTCTCTTGCATTTTCTGGGCTATCAAAAAAAGAGGTACTGAATCTAAGACAAGTTACCAAGTTAAAAATGAACAAGGGTACAAACTTGTTTTAATTGTAAGAGTGGCATGTGTGTTTTAAAGGATCCCACTAGCCAGCGAAAAGCACTGCGAACACAGGCAGCACTAGAGTGGAGGTCCATGTGAGCAGGGCCTCTGTCTCGTTCACTCCTGTGGTCTCATTGCCCATCTCTGACATCCGGGGACTCATAATAGATCTGAGCAAATGTCGATGCTTTTCTTCTAACCTTATTTTCAATGTACTCTCTAGGTTATTTAAAACAAACACAACAAACAAACCAGGAGCAAACCATTTATTTCACGTCCCATTTAAAAAAATTATCACATGGTAGGTTCTTTCCCCCCATTCTTAAATATTCTTTAGTATTCCACATATCAATCATTATCCTATAGCTGGAAGAAATTCTCAACATGCAAAACTTGGATAATAGGGTGGACCTCACTGCATGAATCAGTGACCACACTTTTTGTATAAAGGTAAAAGATAAGCAATGTCACATGTAGGTCCTATTTGGTGACCATACAGCCACTGTAAGGTATCTCTTTTACAGAAGAGGAACTAAAGGGAGAAGTTCAAGGTCATAGAGTCTGTTGACCTTCAGGTGTCCCATATACCACTTCTCCTTAACTGTCTAGGGGAAAAATAAAGTAACACACATATCCCATTAACAATTTTAACTAGCTACAATTCTGTACTGTGTGTACTTGGAGGAAGGGAAAATCAGATGTGGGAGAAACCACAGCACCTAAGATTTAGTTTAATTCCAAGTTACCAAATTAATACTCTGAGATCTAAGAGGTTTTTAGAGCCAAAATTACACCACATTCAACTCCTTTGCGCCCTCCTCTTGGCAAAACCAGCCAGCGCTTCCCTGCTGACTTCACTTGCACTTTTAACCATGATTCACTTTTCAATTTGTGCTCCCTCTTTAACAGGCCACCAGAAGTTCAGACCTTCCCACCCCAGCAGCTGAGGCTTTCTGCTTTGAAAAAGGGCCTGTGACAAAGTAACAAGCTTCCTGTGGTTATCCCAGGCTGGTCACTGTTTAACCAACCCAGGGAGCCATTTACTGTGCACTCTGCCCCAACACTGCCAATGTTACGTACTCCACCCACTTGAGTGGGTGGGGCTGTTTCTTTGACCCTTGTGGTACCTACGAGAATAGCAATGTGTTCTGGAGTTCTACCATAAGGAAAGCACAGACTGGAAAGGAGATTTAAGAAATCTAGCTTAACACTTTCTCTCCCTCCCAAGGATTGTTCTTATTGCACCTATATCTTTAAAGAGAGAGGACTATCTAGGGAGAATGATCACACAATTTTTTAGTTGTTTGTTCAAATGTTCAACAGTTCTTTCCAGGTAGTTGTCTTCTACTTCATCTAATGCCCGGCCAGCTTAACGCCATTTGTTTCCCCTTGCTCTTCATCTGGTAAAGAGTCAGCCAGTATCACTTATATAATTAATAATCTTTCAAATGCTTTAAAAGACTAGGTCTTTCTCCTGAAGCTCTTCCTTTTCGGGTAAAATAACCCTGAATACAAATTCTCTAAACCATCCTTCTTCCCTTGAATTTATGAGGCAAATCAGAAAAGGTTTTAGCTCTACCCTTGAACTTACAGGGCAAACCAATCACATATGAAGAAGGAAGGGAAGTGACGGTGTATGGCTCTTGGTATTCTTCATGGTTAACATCAATTTTAATTTTTATTGTTAAGATTTTGATTATACTCTTTTGCAAACAGCCTTTTTCATTACATAAATTTTAAAGAAGTCAAAAGCTACTACTCTTAATCAGAAAGAAAATATATCTGATTTCATTCACCAGACTGTATCTTCATTCACCAGATTAAGGAGAACCTACTTTGTTAAAACTAAAAGATATTTGAAAACTGATTCAGGAACTGAGTCATACTTCCTGCTTTGAGACCCAACCACAACGTGCACACACTGGTGTAACAGCATTTTCTTTCTTCCATAAATGGCTCTCCCCAGAGCAAACATAGTTCAACAGGAACCAAACCCATTGAAAGAAGCCAGTGAATAAAGCATGGCCATCAGAGTTTCAAAATGCATGGACACCCTTTCTTATTTCCCCTAAGGTAGTCATAAAGAAGAGCAGATACTTAAAGAGGCCAGCTCTAAAGAGCATTAAATTTAAAAATTGAAAGGGCAGATATGTGCCTAAATTTCCAAAATAAGAAATTAAGATTGTAAACTTGAAACAGGTCAGAGGTTATATACCTACTTCACAATGTAACAGAAATAGAACAGAACCCATCTCAGTCTTGTGATAGTTATTTTTGTATTGGTCAAGGAAAAGTATTCTTTGCTCCATTTTTTGAGAACTAAAGCTGTTTTTGATTTTATTGGTTAGAGAACATCTTTATTTCTTCAGAGTAAAAAGCAGGCAAGCAAAGAACCAAAACTCTTTCTGGGAAACACCCTTCTTTACGACTATGGGAAACAGAGTCAAGAGCCCCTGGTTAGGTGAGCAAGCCAACCAGAGTGGCCCGTGCCAGTAGGGATGACTCAGTGCCGTGGATCTTCTAGGAGTGGCAAGCTACCAAGAAAAGGTGAGAAGGAAAAAAGAGTCCCAAGGAAAAGTGATGTGGAACTTACCTCATCAGCACCATGTGCCTGAAGTTCCTTGTAGAATTTCAAAGAAATACTGACCATTACTTTTGTTTTGTCTCCATTAGGATTTGAAATATGATAGAGGACTCCATCAAAATCTGCAAGGAAAAGCAAATAAGGTTGCTTAAGTTGGGAATAGGGAATAATATCTCAAAGTACCTGCCTACATGTTGCAGGCCACAAGGAAGTCTCCCTTACAAGTAGGCATATAAGTAAAACTGCATTTATTTTAAATCCATGTGGAAAGTCAGCAGAAACACTGAGATAGAATTAGAGAGTACCTATCTCTTTGCTCTTTTCTAAAATTACAAAGCTATTTTTACTTTAATCACAGCTTGGTGCTGAAAGAATTTGAAAAAACATCTTTATTGTGATGTATTTTAAACATGTATAAAATATAATTTATAACAAACCCCTATTCTCATCATGGCTTCAACAATTATCAACATATGGCCAATCTTGTTTCACTCAGACACACCCCTTCGCAATGATTTATTCTGAAGCAAATTGCATACGTCACTTCATCCATAAATATTTCAGAATACACCTCTAAAAGGTAAAGAAGACAGTTGAAAAGAAAAGAAAATAACCCCAATTCCACCGTCATGCCTAAATTAAAAAAAAAATTTATTAATATCAAATATCCAGTCAAGCACTGAAATATTGTCTCAAGAATTTAAAAAAAAATATTGTTGTCTTACTTATGTAAAACGTTCAAAGAAGAGAATGAATAATATTAAGCCATTCTTGATTAGGCCTGATAGCTTAGCTGACTTTTTTTTTTTTTTTTTTTTTGTCTTTTAGCCTATTACCTTTTTAAAAATTTGGACCAAGCTGTTAGTCTCCAAAAACTGAGTGACAGTGGTGATGTTAGTGAGGTTTTTTCAATATAGAATCCCTGTGCACAGATAATCATCATAGTACCAAGTTGAAGGAATCAAATGGAGCCACATTTAAATAAGTCTAATTTGAATTTCAGAATGTGCTGTGTTGGGACGTTGTGGCCACCTTTGCCACGCATGTTCTGTTGATTCTGTCAATAAAGAAGACTTCAGCTTCAAAAAAAAAATTTTTTTTGTCTTATTTGAATTAGGATCCAAACAAGCCCACACACTGCATTTGGTTATCCCTTAAGTTTCTGTACTCCACAGGCCTCCCCTCTCTTGTAGTTCCTGAAACCAGGTGCTGAGTGTAATTACTTTAGGGAGATCTGGCATTGCTAGTTAGTATGAGGGGAAGGGGATGGTGCCTGGCCTCCAAGTCACAGCACTTCAGAGCTGCAAAAAGTGTTCCAAGATCATCTAGCCAAGTACCCTCATTTCTACAGAGCATAACTATCCAACTCCTCAAAGTTCACACAGCAAGTGAGTAGTATCAATACCTAATTCTTTCTAGGAAAAGAAAGCAGCAACATCTCTCTCTGACTTGTGGAACAGGTCTCTAGCACTTTTGTAATTCCCCACTCCTCTAGTGCTAGGCAAACTAAGATGATGGTTAAAGATAATAACAAAATATTTCCAAATTTAAAAAACCTTAGTTTGTACCACAAAATTAAACCCAAACTTCTAAGATATCAGCAGGCAACTTTATATAGCTCACTAAATCCATGGAATAATCATCTAAAATAAAGACCCCCCCCCCTCCACACACAAAGACAATCAAGATAGTAGCCCTAAAAAGCTTATTTTAGGAAGAATTTTATTTTCTATCTTTTATATTGTGCCTTCTTCTTAGTAGGTGAGATAAAGGCACTTACCTGCAAATGTTACTTCTACAGCTTCTGGTTTGTTTCTGCAAAACAAAACAAGTCCTTTAGTTAAGATAACTATATTGCTGGGACTTCCCTGGTGGTCCAGTGGTTAAGACGCCGCACTTCCAATGCAGGGGGCACGAGTTCGATCCCTGGTCAGGGAACTAACATTCTGCGTGCCGCATGGTACAGCCAAAAAACAATATAACTATATTGCTGTTTGCCTTCAGGGGGACTTGCAAAAGGCTCCTGAGCTTTATTTAAGATCGGACCATCCTGTAAAAATCTTATACTTACCATTGATCCAGGTACACAATTCATTTTCTTATGCATCTAAACCTCTGTAGTTATTTAGGGTGGAGGACTGAAAAAAGGAAGCAGGACAGATAAAGCTTTTGTTTTGCAGCTGGAATCTCTGCTGTGGTTGTGCTCACCTTCAATTCTCAACTCCTTAAGACCATGATAGACGTTTGTATATGTGACCCACAAAATGCCCTCTTTTGGTCAATCCCTCCCCCACGGAACATACTCAGTAGAGGTAGCACACTCAGCAGGAAAACTGCTAAACAGAGCATAGAATGGTTTAAATTTACTTAAAGTGAAAGGATGATTTCAGGCTATAAACGATACAGTTCTATTCCATTTCGAAGACAATCTGTCTTCCTACACATCTTTCCCTCTCCCTTACATGAGCGAAGTTCTCACCACTCTCCTTAGTGAAGCCCTCTTTGGTTCCACCCTAGTTTTTTTGGTTTTGTTTTTAAATTCCATTGTGTACGTCCATAAAGTGTAGCACAAAATAACACTGCGAAATCACTGAGAACAGTTAAGACACCTGTTTTCCAACTTCAGCCTTTTCTCCAGGACCATGTTTTCAGACAAATTAACACTACACACCTTCTTTTTCTTGCCTATTCATCTATGAAATGGGAGAACACAAATGATCCTACCTACCTCTCACAACTGCTAAAGATAAAACAAGAGAACAGACACAGAAGAACTTATCCTGGAAGGCAAAGACAGTCTAACACCTTCTGGGCGATTCCCAGATGAGCCTGGAACATGGACTTCTATTTGATAAATGCTGCTGAGTTATTACCTAGAAAGCATGACATATATCCTAGCTATAAACAATAATAGTCAATTAACCTCCAGTGAAAAGCTACTTTACATGCTTTCCTCACTTTTCCTCAAAGCCCAATGGTAGGAATCGAATGAAGACTCTACAGTTTTATCAGCTAACACCCTAAAACTCAAATGATTCCACTTTGTTTTATGGGCCAGCAGACAAGATATACACATTTTCATATTTATTCTTGCCTAGCTTGCTCAAGACCTCACGATCAAGTGCGTATCTCTTTTACTATCTCCGCTCCCTCACCTGTAAAAGGAACAAAGACTGAGTTACCCTCCAGAGTTGCTGGGAAATAATGGAATAGATAACGTGGTTTATGACTGTTAAAAAGCTGCAGCAGAGCTAAACAATGCCTTTCAAGGAAACTGGCCTCTCCTAAGCATATGTTAGCCCTGCTGTAAAATCAGCCTATACAAATAACATACAAAGTTCCACTCTGCTTCTTCAAAGCCATCCATCCATATGTGACTTAGATAAAGTATTTTGGGTGTCTGAGAATCGAAGCATCAAGTGGGTTTATGGACAAGCAGTGAGTTCGGAATATGATGAAAAGAACTGTATAAAAATTTAAGTTGTTTCTGATCTTTCATTTGAAATTGTAGCCTGGAGACTAAGGCAATGACTGGCCAACCACCATTTTTCTCTTCTAGAAAACAGGAGCCAAGGAAGAAGTAGACACGTTAATCTACGGCCCGCTTGAGTGAAATATTAAGAGGCTGCACAACGGGAGGAAGCACTGAAGCACATTTTCCAGAGGAAGGCTGGCTGTGCCAAAGAGGCAGGGTGGAGGCTTATAAAAGGCCACATTGTATCACTTAGTAGGCGGCTGGTTTTGTTTTTTTGTTTGTTTTTTTTTAACCTTTAGGCTTTAATTCAGCCAAGGAAGGACTGAGTTCCTCACTTTCTCACTTCATCAACAGACCGAGAAAAATCAAGTATAGATAAAAAACCTTAGAGTTCCAACATTTTGACTCAGAAATTCTGCATTTCTCTAAGCCGTAAAGTTCCCTGAGCACAGCTCCCCACTGGGAGAAGTCTCTAAGATCTATACTACGTGGTTTGCTGCTTGACTTGGGAATATTTGTCAAATCACTGCCATTAATATTTTAGCTTACTATTTATGGCTGCATAAAGGTTGTAGAGGAGAGAGGCAGGCTGCTGAGGAGAGCACTGGGCCAAAGGAGTCCTCCTGAGGCATCAGCTGGGAGTCAGAGGTCTGAGAACTCTGTGCCCCAACATGGAGACTGCACAGAGCGGGAAATACACCAGGACAGGGCCATGACTCAATTCCAAGACCAGGTGTTTCTTATTTACTTTTGTGGTTTAAAATCATGGAGCTAGAAGGGAGTAAGATTGGTCTGGGAGAAAGTGTACCATTTAATAGGCCAAAAGGGTAAATCGTTATTTTCTGTTCCACTGTCTGCTAAAGTTTCAGATGCTGCGGGTGAGTTTAATCACAGAAAAAGCATGTCTTTCAGAGTTGACTCTTCACCTCAAGTTCTGTCCCTTACTGGCTATGTAACCACAGGCAATGTTACTCAAACGTCTGCGAGCCTAAAATTCCTTTTCTAGAAAACGGAGATTAAAAGCATCTACCACACAAGGTTGTTGTGAAGACTAACCGAGATGCTATGTGGACAGCAAAGTTTCCCAATCAGGGTCTTGTGACTAAGTTATAGATATGCTGAGATAATGATCCCCACAGCCCTTAGGGCAGCCCAGAGGCAGGATCTCTAGGCTAGACCATTTACCCAGATGTGCCACAGGTATGGTCATGTTCTGTGTGTGACATACCAGGAGTCACCGGGGAAGGGTGCCTGTACAATGCTTAATATATACGTCTACCCCCTCTCCAAGAGCCCCAGTTTTGTCAACTGTATTATTGGAACTGCTGTCACCCAGGCACACTCTGAAATGGAACAAAACCACGTTAAAGCTTATAGTAAAGTGCCTGGTTCATAGAAGGTGATCAATGAATTAGTTTTTCTTCTAGGTAGAATCAGAGATCAGACTTTGGAGTCATGGTTGAGAGAGGTTTTGGGAGTGTGGTTAACTCCCAGTATCAGGAATTGGTCAGCACAACAAGGAGAAACAGAACCATATTACTGTCAGACTGTTGTAATGTCTGGAATCCTAGAATAAAGCCCCCTGGATAAGCCCTCAGGGTTACTGACTGGACAGTACAAGACACTAAAACATATTCAATTCATTCAGATGGGTTTCAAGAGCCATTCTTAAAATCCTTTAGAAAAAAATTTCCTTTTATCCTTTTTCTAAGGAAGCTTCTAGAATTTCACTAATCAGTCAATAAAGAACTCCTGGCAACTGTTATTGTCCAATCCTCTTTCTTCACTAAGGGTTTTGGAGTTTTTACTCCCGAATGCATCCAGTTCCCCGTTGTGCATTTGTGTCCCTCTTCTAGTTATCCCTTCCATAAGCTGAATTAGAGGAATTATTGAATTCTGCTCATCATCTCACCATAAAGTTTTTGATTACTCTCCTTTAAGTCCTCTCTAAGGCTCCCATCCTCCTTTTTGAGCAAAGCCTAGAAAAATGGATCATGTTAGGTAAGAAGTGGGTGGTCCTACTCTCTGTTAAGCCACGTCTCAAAATAAGAACAAAGAGGGTCTAAAAGCTCATTCACACAATGTCAGAAAAGTGATAAACTGCTAAAGAAACTAAGAACCATTCTATCTGGCTTCATCCATTGCTTCAAGGAAACACTTATTAAGCTGACTATACACACAGTGAGAATGCTGGGAAAACAAAGATGATGAAACCACAGGCCCTGCCCCTAAGGAGTCACAGGTTTGGTACACACGTAGGGAGTGCAGCTCTGGGGCTTTATGCCCAAAGTGGTCCCAAGACAGCCAGAGGGTGGGCAGCAGTGTTTAACTACAGTGACCTGTAAAAAGACCAACTAGATCGTCTCAGCAAGTCAGCCACTACATCCAATTTCTTCTAAATGCTTAAACAATGTCCTAATTCCAAATCACTTCAAACCAGTATGTCTCTCTGAGGACATATGCAGCATATCTGGGATGAGAACAAGGTATCAGCAAGATTTAATTTATTCCTTTCTCAAATTTCTCCTCCCACAGTCCTCGCCCACCCCAACTGGCACAGCCTGCTTACTGAGCTTCACTCCCCCTTATAGAACCACAGCTCCCCACAATATGCACAGCTGTGGCAAGGAGCCAGCATGCACTTAAAATCAACAGCAATTTGCATCTGACAGCATTTCCTCAATTTTGGACTCTAGCTAAGCCGACAAGCCTAGTTTCTGAGGCTGTAAAGGTTCTTGGTGTGTATATACTAACAAAAGAATTAAATTAATTTGCCAGATTACTTCTGCTTTAATTGGGGGCCTGGGTAATACTTCCTAAATGATTAAAAAAAACAAAAACAAAATGCTGTTGACAAGACCTGCACATGAGGTTATCTGCAGTGTTCAAAATAGCTTCTTAATCAGTCAGTCTCTTAGCTTGGAGGCCGTTGGGAAGACAATTTACCAATAACTATCATTCTGTGAGGATACAGAAATCATTCCAATAAGCCACCTTCCCAATAGGGCGGTAGAAAAAAAAAAAACGGTAAATCGTTTGGAATGAATCTTAGGCTTTGTCGGAACTGCCTCCAAATTAAAAGGGTGTCGTGACCAAATGTATTCTTTTTTTTTTTTTTTTTAGTTTATTTATTTTTGGCTGTGTTGGGTCTTCGCTGCTGCACGTGGGCTTTCTCTAATTGCAGCGAGCGGGGGCTACTCTTTGTTGCGGTGCGCGGGCTTCTCACTGTGGTGGCTTTGCTTGCTGTGGAGCACAGGCTCTAGGCACGCGGGCTTCAGTAGTTGTGGCACGCAGGCTCAGTAGTTGTGGCACACGGGCTTAGTTGCTCCGCGGCATGTGGGATCTTCCTGGACCAGGGCTTCAACTCACGTTCCCTGCATTGGCAGGTGGATTCTTAACCACTGTGCCACCAGGGAAGTCCCCAAATGTATTCTTAAACAATTCAGATGACAGAATTGCTTTATTTGAAGGAAATTTAGACTTTCAGTAGGATGTCACAGGCAAGAAGACCCAGCAGGATGATATGAGAGGCATCACTCTCTTCTGTTTCATACTGTACAACACCCTTCAGTGCTCACAGTCCACAGGTAAGGAGGCTGGGCAATGGTTCGAGGCTGCAATTTACTCTCGCATGGGTACATTATGAGAGGCCCATAGAGAAGGACCTGCCATAAATCCATTACCATGCTCTGAGAGGCGTTTAAAATAAGATCAACTTCAAAAGGAAAATTACTCTAACAGTATTCTAAAGTATATACGACAGAACTATTTTTAAGACTATCTATCTCATGCTTATGTTCTTAGTAGCTGGAACAGTGCTACATTTCCAAATGCAGGCTTTCTGCAATAATGGAAATGTTCTACATCTCTGCTACCCAAATACCGCTGCTCCTAGCCACATGTGGCAACTCAACCCTAGAACTGTGGCTAGTGTGACTGAGAAACTTAATTTTAATTCACTTTAATTAATTTTTATTTAAACTTAAACTAGCCACATGTTGTTACTGGCTATCATTATTGGACATCGTGGAGATGGAAGATTCACTCTGGGGAAGGCTGCTCAGAACCTAATTTCCCCAACTGGTTTGTTGAGAAGTGTAAAGCAGGGTGGAGCTGACCTCTCCTAGCATGTTCCCACAAGGGCCAAGCCTTTCAAATCCCCAGGGTTTCTCCTCAGCACTACTGCCTTTCTTTAATTTTCTCTGATCTCCACCCCAACACGTGTCACCCCTTTGGTCCTCTGTAACTTTGCCAATGCTCTCAGAAAGGTCCCCCTTTCCTGTTCCTGCCTGGTGCTGAGCACTGGGAGAAGCCTACCAACGTTTATGATTATCACACTAGTCACCCTTCTCTGGAAGCTCTGGCTAGGCATGCACCTTGATAAATTCTTAACTACTCTACTGCTGCCTCACCTTACTGGTATGCCTGGAAATTCACACTCCGTCTAGAAACAGGCTTCTGCTAGGTGTTACATTTGCAATCCCAGGAAAGCCCTACCTCCTAGGCTGAATATCATAGTCTCTTTTCAAAGGTTTTCAAAGTGCTTTACAGCAGAATACGTTTTGAGCCCATTTACTTAAAGACACACCTCAAAGGGAAGAAGAGCCAGAAGAAAAGACAAAGCTTGCTGCCCTGCCCCAATATTCAACATCGCTACGACATATACTTTGTAAAAAAAAGTCCCAGAAGTTCTAACTCATGCCTTCCAGACTTGAGTGCCTACTTTACTCCCACTGAAATGGTTAGTAGCTCTTTTTAAGAGTAATGTTCTAAAAGCAGAAGAGCTGAAGCTCTGAGTTATGGGCTACATTTCAGAATCACAAGTTATTAACAAACAAGTAGTTGTGAAGGTACTCCTACACCACAAGGCATGCTTCTACTTGAAATGCACAGGCATTTATCTTGTAGATCAGCTTATAACCACCCAGGTCTCATTTTTTGCTAGTCTAAACTTGAGAATTCACTTGAGATCAGCTGTGAAAATGCAGAAGTTAATTTAACTTCCTCCTATGTGCTACACTGCTCAAAAAAGGACAGAGCAATCACCCAAAATAAGCCACTAAGCTGATTCGTTTGAACATTTAAAATGCAAAGCAACTGGTAAGTGAGGCTGAAGACACGAAGCAAGTTAGCCTAAAATATAAGCAACTGCAGTCCCTGGCAGGAAACAGTCAGTAGCTACTGCTCACTGTAAGTGTTACTTCAAGAAACGTTGTGCTTTGCTTTACAGATAAAATCTGTGGCCTTATAAAAGAGATAGACAATATATTCAATTTAAGCAGTGGGTTATAAGTATTTTTTTTAATGCCTCCAAGCCACAAGTTCATTATGTCCACTTAGAATTTCCCCTCCACCAATCCTCTTCCATCTGTGGCTCTCCAAGCACTTGCTCTTTTTATTAGTTCCCAGTTCACCAGAAACGGTTTGCACTTATTTCCTCAACTGTGTAAGCAAGATGTGAAGCCCCATCCTCACAGATGGGGAAATGAGGCAAAGGGACTGGCCACAAGCCACCAGAAATTAGAAGCTAAAACCAACTCCTTGGTTTAAATATATTACAAAAGCAAAGCAGCTTTGGGGGAAGAGGTTGTCTTCTACTGATTCTTGTGTTTGACAGTGAAGGGTGCCTTTGAAACATGTCCTAAAGCCCACTTTTAAAAAAGCCAATGGCTAAAAACAGGTTTCATCTAAGAACTTAACAGACTCTGGAGGCTTTTAACTGTGTATCTAGGCCAGAATTACTGCAGAAGAAATCACAGACCAGGGGTATGGTATAAGAATTTAAAAGATAAACAACCAGATAGAGGACAGCGGGTGAGGAAAGGATTATTGGAACCTCAGAAGAGCGATAAGGAAGGGCTGTGGATGTGGGGGACGACTAACTTTGCTTGAGAAATGTAACAAAATGGCCAGTGTCTCTCACAGCTGGGTTCAGGGAAGGTAAACTAGAGAGATCATCGGGTTTTCCGGCTGCAAGGCTGGGCCTGCCTTCAGTCTTCCCTCCCGCTCCCTTAGACGAGGTGGGGGGTGGGGAGCGAGAAGACTGGTGGTGATCTGGGCCTGCATCTTCTTTCCTCCTCCAGTCCTGGGAATTCCTGAAAACTCCTTCCAACCCAATCCCAAATGGGCTCTCTCCGGGTTCTGAACAATGACGGGGAATACAGAGGGAAGTGGTCCCCTGCTCGCTCCAGCGGGCAATGGGATCCTCCAGCGAGAGTTCTGGCCCAAGCTACCCTCACGTCCCACAGGTCTCCTGCACTTTGGCACGCGCTCTCCTGTCCACTCACTGCTTCCGCATCCCTCCTCTGAGCCTCTCCCCACGCATCTCTGCCCCTCACCCCACCGCGCCCAATCACCGCCCACGTCTACACCGCCTGGGCAGTCCCCACACCCTGCCAGGTCTCCCACCTCCCTCCTCCATGTCTGGGGGGCTGAACGATTAGCAGGGGTCAACTCTGCCTCCCCCGCCACCCACCAGCCCCCGGCCCCCAGCGCGCGCTCACCCGGCGGCCGCGTTCTCGAACTTGAGCGCGAGCGTCTCCTCGATGATGCGGTTGTTCACCTCCAGCAGGATCATGGCGGCGGCTGCCCCGGGCAGGGGAAGGAGAAACAAGGGCGGGTGAGGGTGGGTAAAGGAGGAAAGGACGGAGGGAGCGGCCCTGCTGCCCCCTGAGGAGGGGAGCTGGGTGGGGTAGGAGGTTAGGGGAGAAGGGGAAAGGGATCGGGGTGGGGGTAAGGGAACGCGCGCGCGCTGGCCCGCGCACGCACTCACTGTGGAGACACCTACCCACCCACCCGACCGACCTGGCCCCCGAAGCCTGAACCCGCCTGCCAAGCCGCCGCCGCCGCCGCTGCCGCCTCACTGACGAGCCCGGTCCCCGCCCAGCCCCCGGCTCTAGCCGGCCACTTCCGCTCTCACACCCACTTCCGCTCGCTGCCCGGACGCGCGGCCCCGCGGGGCCATTTCCGCTCCGACCCCTCGTGCACGCGCACGCAGGCGCGCCGGGCGGGGGCGGAGGCCGCGCATGCGCATGTGCGGTGCCGCTAGTTCCAACTCCACTTTGCCGTAGACGCTCCAACTGGCTGTGGTTAGTGTGTTTCCTACCCTGCTGTCCTTCCCCGAGGCCTGCCTCACTGTCCGCCGTCTCCCTCCCGCACTCCCCAAAGGTTTACTTCCACTCTTCCCGTCTTGTACTTTCAGAGACCCTACAAGAAGCTCGCCCTTGTCATCTCCCAGCCGGCTTCTTTGCTCTCAGTTTGTTTGCTGTCGGTGTGACCCTTCCTCATGCCACACTAATGGCTGTCCGGCGGCACCATCGTGCATTCATTTCTTCCACAGATGTTTAACGGGCTCCTGCTCTGCGCTGGGGATACAGTGGCGCGTGAAACAGATGAGGTCCCCCCCTCGTGGAGCTCATAGTCTGGTAAAGGAAACGGACTACAAACTCAATTTATGTAACTACAGAGTGTTAAAAGGGCAAGGAAGGAAAGGAATGAGAAGTCACCGAAGTGAATAAGCCTACCTGGTTTCCTGTCATGCCTCCATTTCTCTGCCGGGAGCTGCCTCCAAGGTGCCCCGAACATGATTTTCTCTGCCTCTGAAACCCTTACCTTCCAGTACCTCTGCCAGAGACATACTTTTTTTACTCAACTTCATGTGGGAAATGAACTCATTTTTGTGCTGCGTCTGTACCTTCTGCCTGTGTGCCTTGTTTTGTATTTTTCCTTCTCCAGGGAGGATCTGACAAACTTGAGTTATTTTTACATGTATTGATTTATTTTATGCTAAGTGCTCCCAGGAAAGCGGGGGATGGGGAATGCAGAAAATGAGCAAAAAACTAGCTCTTGTCATCGAGGCCCGGAGAGCCCTTCAAAACGGATTTATTTACCGGCCATGGATAAACTTCGAGACATTGCGGATACCCCCAAATAATATGCTAATATTTTGACGTTGTTTATTGAACTAAAATAATACGCATACATAGTTTAAAATATATATACATATACTAGAAGGCTTGTAATGAAGAAAGCAGTTCTCTGGCCTACTCTTTAGAGGCAATAGCCTCAACTCCTTTAGATACTCATCCAGATTAGATCCATATATCTAAATAAATCTAATCCAGATTAGATCCATATATCTAAATAAATGTGTATACTAATAATTCTTGATTTGTTAATTTTAAGGGTTATTTGTTGACTTCCTGCCGTGATAGATAAGAACATGAATGAGTCTATCACTTCTGTTCTCCACCTCCACATTTATATAACTATTTTTAGTTAAACCAATAATCAGCATTTAAATTATGTTTGCGAATACTGTTTACTAATGAGCCAATAAAGGTAGTACAACCATGCCTTCTAGCTTATACAGCCCTCCATTTTTCTTAGAGTTAATTATTGCCTTTTTTTCCCCACTTGTCAATTTTCTATATTATCTACAGTTGGCTGCCCCCACCCCTGCAAGTGCTCCAAGACTCTGTCCAAAACTCTAGCAATATTTTCCATATACTCAAATGCATAAATTCCATTTTTTTCTCTAGAGTCTTTGTCCCAGAGCCTCCTTCCTCTTGTTTCAATCTGGGCTGACTGATCTCTAGACTTGCTATACAGTTGTCATTCTGGGATTTTCCTTCGTTGCTGTCATGGGCTGGTTTTGCCCATTTCATGGATCCCATGCCTTCTTCTTTCTTAATTTACTTCTTTGTTTTGCTAAAGCACCTCCTTTAGTAACCTTGTAAGGAAGAGAGATAGGGGATATGTTGTTGGGATCTTTGCATATTTTAAAATGTCTTAATTTTATTCTAATACTTGATTTGTAATTGAATTTATAGTTGGGCTGGTTATTGAATTCAAGTTTGAAAATAATTTTCCATCATAATTTTGAGGGTATTATTCATTTTCTTTTACCTTCCAGGGTTGCTATTGTAGAAAGTCTGATTCCTGTTCATATTCCTGATCCTTCGTATGTTACATCTTCTCCATCTCCATCTCTGGAAGCATTAGGATTTTCTCTTTAGGCTGTTGGTTGGAAATTTTATAATGATGTGCTTTGCTGTGACTCTTAATTGTTTTGTACTGAGCACTCATTCAGAGTGGAAACTCATGTACTTCAGTTTTGGAGGAAATTTTCTTTGATTATTTACTTGATAATTTCTTCTCCTCCACTTTTTTTTGTTCTCTTTCTGGAATGCCTGTTATTTAGAAGTTAGATTTCTGGATTGATCCTTTCATTTTTTTCTTCTATTTTTTGTTTCTTTGGGTTTGTTTGTTTTATTTTTAATTGTGGTAAATGTACATAACATAAAATTTCTCATCTTAACCTTTTTTTTTTTTTTTTTTTTTTGCGGTACACGGGCCACTCGCTGTTGTGGCCTCTCCCGTTGCGGAGCACAGGCTCCGGACGCGCAGGCTCAGCGGCCATGGCTCATGGGCCCAGCCGTTTCGCGGCATGTGGGATCTTCCCGGACCGGGGCACGAACCCGTGTCCCCTGCATCAGCAGGCGGACTCTCAACCACTGCGCCACCAGGGAAGCCCATCTTAACCATTTTTAAGTGTACAGTTCAGTAGTGTTAAGTTTATTGACATTGTAATGCAACCAATCTCAAAAACTCTTTTCATCTTGCAAAACTGAAACTCTGTACCCATTGTTTGTTTGTTTTTGTTCTATTTTTCTGCGATATTTCCGTGTCATTATCTTCAACCATTTTAAATTTCAGTTTTCTTATTTTTAATTCCCAAGACCTTTTTTCCCCAACTCCCCTTCCCATATTCTATCCTTGTTTTATTGACAGGAATATCTTCTATCTTTCTGAGGCTATTATATGTTTTATGGACAGGAATATCTTCTTTCTGAGGATACTATAGTGTGTTTGTTTTTAGTTTTTCTCTAAAAACTAAACTGCTCTTTGCTCTGTTTCTTTCTTTTCTTTTCTCATCTCTCTCATTTATGTTAATGGCCATCCTCAAAAGTCTGGTTACTTTAGCAGCCTGTTCGTATTTAGGGATGAGACTCCAAAAAGCTGAGTGGAGGCTGAAGTGTGTGGGCAAGATGTGTTGACAAGCACCTTACTACTTAAAAGGGACTAGCAGCATTGGCTTCCTCTGGAAGCTTTTTGGAAACACAGAATCTCAGGTCCCACCATAAACTACAGATTTAGAATCTGCATCTGAGCAAGATCCCTAGGTGATTCAAATGCATATTATGTAGTGAGAAGCACTGGATTAATGGACTTCACTCTAAGGTGCACTGATGATGTGCCAGATTTCATAGAGGGCCCTCATATGTCAATATTGGTCTTTTCTCCAGAGAAGGATCCTCTAGTTGCTTTGGGCTTATAAACTTGGCTATGAGTGTTCCCAGAGTCTTAAGAATGCTTTTAAAGTTCCAGCCCACTTCCACTTAATGCCATTATAATCCCTGTGCCTCCCCACTGCCTTCCGCTGGGTTTGAGTGTATAGAAAATGAATCTCTGTTGGTGGAGATGGAGGAAGGGGTGGAAATGGGATGGGCCAGTGGGGAAATGGGATAATCACCTGACTGCTTGGGGACCTAGAATGCTCTTTATACAGATTTTCAACCAATCTTCTGATTTTCTTCATCTTGCTTTTGTTTTTTTAAACTTCTGACTGACTGAACAAATATCTTTGTCCCACCACCCAGCTTCCTTGAATCTTAACATTTTATAATTAAACTTGCTTCACAGCTTTTGTTTTTTTCTCTTTTTTTTTCAGAGGTTTTTAAAAAAGAAATACAGTTGAAACTTCCTGTGAACCCCACCCAATTCTATTCCTTTTTCTCCTTCCTCCCCCTCCTCTTCAAAGGCAACCATCACCTTGCATTTGGTGTTTATCCTTCCCACACATGTTTTTACACTTTTACTACATATGCATGTATCCGTAAACAATGTGTAGCAAATTTGCATGATTTTAAGCTTTTTGTCGATAAGTGTCATACTGTACATCTCCTTTTGAAACTTGTTTCTTTTAGTCAGCAATATGTTTTTGAGATTTACCCGTCATTACGTGAACCTCTTTTAACTGTGATATAGCATTCCAATGTACGATTATATGTTATGATTACCAAGGTATTTATCCATTCTCCTGTTGAAGGACACTAAAGTTCTTCCCAGTATTTTTTCTCCTACAAGCAGTGCTGTTTGGAACATTCTTGCACACATTTCCTGTGTACAGGTGTGAAAGTTTCTTTAGAGTATAGCCCTAGGATTGTAACTGTTGAGATGTGGATTATGGACACCTTTAACTTTTCCAGATATTGCCAAATTGCTCTCCAAAATAGCTGTACCCATTTATACTTCCACTTGCAATGTATGAAGGTTCTCATTGCTCCTTGTCCTTACCAGCACTTGGCATTGTCAGACTTTAAGTGGATGGATATTAAAAAACATCTGATTGTTTTTAAAACAAGAATTAGCCAGGTAGATAAAGAGAGGTAGAGCTGGAGAGGGGAAGTGCCAAGAGATGGACAGCTGGAAACACAGTAATAGCTAACATTCAGGTGGAAGATTTATTCTGTGCTAGGTGCTGTTTTAAGAACTTTACATTGTATCTCTTTGAATTCCTGTGACAGCTCTAAGAAGTAGGAGCTACTATTAATTCATTTTATAGATGATGAAACTGAGATGCTGATAGGCTAAAGAATGTATCCAAAGTAATATATGTGGCTGGTCATTGAACTGGGATTTAGACTCCAGATGTCATGTTTTGACATGCAATATTGGTATCCAACAGGATAGTTGACATGACATGCAATACTGGTATCCAGTACTGAACTGGATAGTTCTGCATTTTAGATTCAAGTATGATAAAATCAAAGTATAAAAAACTGGACCTGGGCTTCCCTGGCGGTGCAGTGATTGAGAGTCTACCTGCCGATGCAGGGGACGCGGGTTCGTGCCCCGGTCCGGGAAGATCCCACGTGCCGCGGAGCAGCTGGGCCCGAGAGCCATGGCCGCTGAGCCTGTGCGTCTGGAGCCTGTGCTCCGCAACGGGAGAGGCCACAACAGTGAGAGGCCCGCGTACCGCAAAAAAAAAAAAAAAAAAACAAAAAAAAAACAAAAAACTGGACCTGACACTTCATTTAAATAAAGACAACAGCTTCTTGATTGAACCTTCATCCTGCTGAACCCTGATGGCCAAAGTAGGGAAAGCGACTGTTCTAAAACAGCCTGAAATTTACTGTTTTCAGTCGTAAAGACAGAGGATGGAGGTCATTTTGGGGTTGGGGGGCTGGAATAAATTGAAACTTGATTTTTGTCCATTTAGGATGTCAGTTGTAATCCCCAGGGTAACCACTAAGTTAATAGCTAAAAAAATGTATAGAAAAGGAAATGAAGAAGGGATCAAAACTGTACACTAGAAAAATCAATCGAAAGTAGGGTGTATTCAAGGAAATAAAGAAAAAAGTTTAAGATATAAAGAAAACAAATAGCACAATGGTAGAAGTAAGTCCTTTATTATCAGTAATCATTTTAAACATAAACGGATAAGGTCAATTTATTAAAAGATGGAGATTAGCAGAATGTACAAAAATCTGTGATCCAGCTATATGCTGCTTACAAGAAACTTTAGAAGCAAAGGCACAAATAGGTTGAAATGATTGGAAAAATATATTCTATGCAAATAGTAGCTACAAGAGAGTTGGGGTGGCTATACTAGCATCAGACAAAATAGATTTTAAGTTAAAAGTTGTTACAAGAGACAGAAGAATGCTGTATATTGATAAAAGGATCAATTTATTGAGAAAATACAGTAATTATAAACATATACACCCAAAATATAAGAATCAAATACTGACAGAATTAAAGAGAGAAATAGATAATTCTACAATAACAGTTGGAGTTGGTCTTCAATATCTCACTTTAAATAATGGCTTGAATATCTAGACAGAAGATCAATAAGGAAATAGAGGACTTGAAGAACATTATAAATCAAGTAAACTGAACATACATGTACAGAACATCCCATCCAACAACAGCAGAAATACATTCTCCTCAAGTGTACGTGGAACATTCTCCAGGATAGACCATATGTTAGGCCATAAAAAAATCTCAATGAATTTTAAAAGATCAAAATTGTACAAAATATTCTTCAACGACTGGAGAATGAAACTAGAAATCAGTAACAGAAGAAAACTGAAAAATTCACAAATGCATGGAAATTGAGCAACACATTCTTTAACAACCAGTACATTAAAGAAGAAATTACTAGGGAAATTAGAAAATACTTTGACATGGATGAAAATGAAAACATAATATACCAAAACTTATGGGATGCAGTGAAAGCAGTGCTCAGAGGGATATTTACAGATCAACACCCTAACTTTATACCTTAAGAAACTAGGAAAAGAAGAGCGAACTAAACCCAAAGCTA
This sequence comes from Stenella coeruleoalba, assembly GCF_951394435.1. Classification (NCBI taxonomy): domain Eukaryota; kingdom Metazoa; phylum Chordata; class Mammalia; order Artiodactyla; family Delphinidae; genus Stenella; species Stenella coeruleoalba. The sequence goes on along the minus strand of NC_137151.1, from coordinate 108,778,495 downwards.
GCAAAGGAAGGAAATGATAAAGTTTAGAGCATATATAAATTAAATGGAGAATAGAAAAACAATAGAGACAACCAATAAAACCAAAAGAAAAGTTCTTTTTAAAAAAGATCCAACAAAATTGACAAACTTTTAGCTCAACTAAGAGAAAAAAAGAGAAGATGCAAGTAACTAAAATCAGAAATAAAAATGAAGATCTAACAGAAAAGGATTATAAGAGAATATTATAAACAATTGTATGCCAACAAATTAGATAATCTAGATGAAATGAACAAATTTTTTAGAAATGCACAAATTACCAAAACTCACTCAAGAAGAAATGGCAAATACCAACAGACTTCTAACAAGTAAAGATATTGAATCAATAATCAAAAACCTCACAAGAGGGGCTTCCCTGGTGGTGCAGTGGTTGAGTCCGCCTGCCGATGCAGGGGACATGGGTTCGTGCCCCGGTCTGGGAAGATCCCACATGCCACGGAGCGGCTGGGCCCGTGAGCCATGCCCGCTGAGCCTGCGTGTCCGGAGGCTGTGCTCCTCAACTGGAGAGGCCACAACAGTGAGAGGCCCGCGTACAGCAAATACAAACAAACAAAAAAAAAAACCTCGCAAGAAAGAAATGTCCAGGACCAGGTGACTTCACTAGTGAATTCTGATAAACATGTAAAGAATAATTAATACTGACTCTATCCAAACTCTTCCAAGAAACAGAAGAGGAAGGAAAACTTCCTAACACATTCTATGAGGCCAGCATTACTTTGATAGCAAAGCTAGACAAAGATACCACAAGAAAAGCAAATTACAGACCAGTATCTTTTATGAGTATAGATACAAAAATCTTCAACAAAATGCCAGCAAGGCAAACCCAAGAGCACGTTAAAAGGATTGTATACCACAACCAAGTGGAATTTATTCCAAGAATGCAGGGTGGTTCAACATAAGACAATCAATCAATGCGATACAGAACATTAAGAGAATGAAGGAAAAGAATAAAGAACATCTCAATAGATGCAGGAAAGGCATTTGACAAAATACAGCACCTTTTAATGATAAAAATACTCAGAAAGCTAGGAACAAAAGGGAATTTCCTTAACACAATAATGGACATTTATGAAAAAACCCACAACTAACATCATACACAGTTATGAAAGACTAAAAGCTTTCCCCCTCAGATCAGGAACAAGACAAAGATATCTGCTTTCACCATTGCTATTTAGCATTGTACCAGAAGTCCTAGCAGAGCAATTAGGCAATAAAAATAAAGAAAAGACATCCACACTGGAACACAAGAATTAAACTATCTCTATTTGTGCTTTGGTTTTGTTTTGTTTTTGGCTGCACTGTGCGGCATGTGGGATCTTAGTTCCCAGACCAGGGATTAAACCTGTGCTCCCTGCAGTGGAAGTGCAAAGTCCCAGCCACTGGACCACCAGGGAATTCCCTAAACTATCTCTATTTGTGGATGACATGATTCTATATAAAGAAGATCCCATAGAATACACACACACACACACGCGCGCGCGCACACACACACACACACACACACACACACACACACCCCAGCTAGAGCTAATAAGTGAATTCAGCAAAATTTTAGGGAACAATATCAACACACAGAAATCAGTTGCATTTCTATACATCAGCAATAAACAATCTGAAAAGGAAATTAAGAAAACTTTATTTCCAATAGCATCTAAAAGAATAAATTACCTGGGAATAAGAATAGCCAAGGAGGTGAAAGACTTGTACACTAAAAACTACAAAACATTGCTAAAAGAAATTAAGACCTGAATCAGTGGAAAGACATCCCATGTTCATGAATTGAAACACCTAATATTGTTAAGCTGGCAATATTCTCGAAAGCAGCCTACAGGTTCAATGCAATCCCTAACAAAATTCCAGTAGCCTTTTTGCATAAATGGAGAAGCTGATCTTCAAATTTATAGGGAACTGCAAGGGCCTCTAAATAGCCAAAACAATGTTTTTAAAAAAGCAAAACAAAATCAGAGACTCACACTTCCTGGTTTCAAAACTTACTACAAAATGAGACTTCCCTGGTGGTACACTGGTTAAGACTCCATGCTTCCACTGCAGGGGGCATGGGTTTGATCCCTGGTTGCAGAACTAAAATTCCACATACCATGCAGCATGGTAAAAAAAAAAGAAAAGAAAAGAAAGAAAAAACTTACTACAGAGCTACAGCAATCAAAACAGTGTGACACTGCCATAAAGGCAGACATGTATAGACCAGTGGGATAGAATTGAGAGTTCAGCAATAAACCCAACACTTATGGCCAACTGACTTTTGACAAGGGTGCCAAGGCCATTCAATGGGGGAAAGAAGAGTCTCTCTTTAACAGATTGTACTGGGACAACTGGATAACCTCATACAAAAGAAGGAAGTTGTACCCTTACCTCACTCCTTATACAAAAATTAATTTAAGCTGGATCAACAACCTAAATATAAATGCCCAAACTATAAAACTATTAGAAGAAAACATAGGGGTAGAATCTTTAGAACCTCAGATTTGTCAATGGATTCTTAGACTTGACACTAAAAGCAGAAGCAACAAGAGGAAAAAATAAATTGTTCTTCATCAAAATTAAAAATGTGATAGACACATACAAGCTGTACCTCTAAACCTGAGGTGAGTCAGGCAAGAGCTCTCATTAGGTATAGTCAGCTGAAAGTCTAAATATGAATAATGCTATTGGTTGTGCTATTTACAGAAAATTAGAGATTTATTTAAATTTTAAGTGGTTTCATGTGCCTCCCAAGAAGTTATCTGCTTTAGAAAAATCACAGGTATTGAGCCTCTCATTTTGGCATAAAAAGAGAGACACACCACTTTTATTAATAGTTTCTCCCATTTCTGCTGAATAAATGTTGAATTGAAGGAACGCCAAAGCATTCGCTTGCCTGGGATGCTTTCATGTCTTGGCCCTGTGCTAATAGGAGGGACAGATGTGACAGGGGAGATCAGCAGGCTATTCTATTTGTCTGGGTAGGAGATGATGACAGTTTGCTCTGGGTGGAGTAGTGGAGATGGAGAGAATTGGATGTTTTTGAGAGTTATTTCAGTGAAGGAATCAAAAAGTTCTGGTGATAGATTGAATAGGTGCTGCCTTAATTATCTACACTGAGTAACAAATTATCCGAAACTTAGCGACCTAAAATAACATCCATTTATTAGCTCACAGTTTCTATAGGTCAGAAGTCCAGGCATAGCTTGACTGAGTCCTCTGCTCAGGATCTCACCAGACTTCAATCCAAGTACTGACTGGGGCTGTGAATCAGAGATTCAACTGGGAAAAGATCCACTTCCAAGCTCCCCCAGATTGTTGGCAGAATTCATCTCTTTGCAGCTGTAGCACTGAGCTCCCCATTTTCTTTCTGGCTGTCAGAGGGCCCCCCACACTTCCTTGACAAATATGACAGCTTAATTCTTTAAAGCCAACAAGGATGTCTCTCTCACTTCAGCCTGCAGGATGGAGTCTTATAATAATGGGAGTCCTATAATTATGGGATTGACATCCTGTCACCCTCGCAATATAAGACAACCTGAACAAGAGGCTGACGTTCATCACCTTGGCCATATTCTACTGATTAGAAACATGTCACAGGTTCTGCCTTAAGGAGAAGGGATTATACAAAGGCATAACTCAGTAGAGGGGGGTTATCACTTTAGAGTGTGTCCCCCACAGGTAGGATAAGGGAAAGCAAAGCGTCAGCTCTAATATTCAGATTTCTGCCTTGAGCAGGTGGGTGGAAATTGTGCTATTTATTGAGATGAGAGCATGGGGGAGCATGTTGGTTGAGGGCAGATCTTGGGCTTAGTTGTTGACCTGTCAAGTTAAAATGCTCAAGGGCATGAAGGATGCCTATTCTGTTCTTCACTCTTTATCCAGTACCTAGTGTAGTTCCTGCCATATAGTAGGTGCTCAATAGAATGAATGAATGGATGAACGAATGAGTCTGTGAGACATCCAAGTGGAGACAGTGATAAGCCAATATCTCTTGGAGGTCACTGGTGTTTGTACAATGATTAACACACTGCCTTGGATGAGACTGCCTAGGAAAGAGGGTAGAGGGAGGAGGGCAAGGGTCTCAGGATTGAGTGCTGGGGCCCCCAGTACTGAGAGGTCAGCCTGGAGAGGAAACACTGCCAAAGGATACCAAGAAAGGATGGGCACAAGAGTGTGGTGTCAAAGCCTCCTGAGAAGCCAAGACAGTACCGAGAGGTGTCCATGGGGAGAACTGGTTTTGGCGGAGTGGTGGAGCTAAGGAGTAGACAGGAGGTAAGGAAAGGGAAGGCAAGCCAACAAGTCTTTCTAGAAGTCTGGCTGTAGGAGAGGAGAGATTGAATGATAACTGGAGAGAGATGTCATCCACTATAGAGATCAGACAGGTTCTGATGTTGAGAGAGGGCAGCTCGAGGCAGGTGCTGGGGCTAGACCAGCTTTCTTGGTCAGAGTGGTAGAGAACACCTTCTCTGCTGATCTCATGGTCTTGCTTTTATACTACTTTCTCTATCACATTTTTTATTGTAGTCAAGCTAACACATTTCTTTAAGAATGTTAAGGATGGAAAATATACTCGAGGTCTCTTTCCTTCCCCCTTTTTTCCTCCTCTTCCCTCCTTTCGTCCTGCTCCCAAATCATTCTGTCCAGAATGTGTTTCCTTCCCTTCCTCCCTCCCTCCCTCCCTCCCTTCCCCCTTCCTTCCTCCCTTCCTTCTTTCCTTCCTTCCTTCCTTCCTTCCTTCCTTCCTTCCTTCCTTCCTTCCTTCCTTCCTTCCTTCCTTCCCTCCATTGGTATGGAAGACACTTGAGCAGTTTTCATTGAGGACTAGTAGGCTGCAAAAGAGAAGAAGTTGAAGGTAAAGCAAAGATGGTAATTAATAGTGTGAGGCTTCTGAGAGAACGGTGGGGAGACGGATGGTAGGGCACGAACTGGCTTCGCGGTGGCTGAGGGACGCAACTCCTCTGTGGCACAAGCAAGGAGGAAGGCGTGCGGTGGGCCCAGTGAAAGTATTGGTTTGGTGTCAGGAAGTAGAGGGAGGTTTCCAGGGCTTAGGTCCAAGTGCCTTTTGTGTCTACCTCCATCCGCGAGACACAACTTTTCATGTCATAAACTTAATATTTGTTGAATAAAAGAATATGTGCAGTGGGAGGGAGGGAGACGCAAGAGGGAAGACATATGGGAACATATGTTTATGTATGACTGATTCACTTTGTTATAAAGCAGAAACTAACATACCATTGTAAAGCAATTATACCCCAATAAAGATGTTAAAAAAAAAAAAGCCATGAGGAAGGATTGGGGGATGCTGAAGATGTTTGCTATCTTGATTACAGTGATGGGCAAAGCTTATCAAGCTCTACACTTTAAGTATATGCAAGTAAATGTAACTGAATATAATTATTATTGGGTATTTCTTGGTGTTCAGTTGATGGCTGTCAATGTTTGGATGAATAATAAAATAAATTCATATATAATTCACTAAAAAAAAAAAGAATACGTGCAGAAATCCTTTAAAGGACAGCGTAAATAGCATTTGTCTTCCTTGATTTTTCAAAATGAAATACTGATTGACTTTAGTTATCCTACAGATAATACATGCTCCTTATAAAAAATGTAAATAATATAGAAAATTTCCCTTGAAATTCTCCCCCACAGAGATAACACCTGTAAATGGTGAGCATCTACCTTGCCAGTGGGTTATACATTAAACAAAAGAGGATCACCTCATACGTGGAATTGGGTGAGCTGTTTTCCCCACTTTAACGTTGTATCCTTTGTGTCAATACATAAAGGCTGTCCTTATCTTTCATAACACCTGCTTGCTATCCACCTCTGAGTCTCATACATTTATTTAACAAAAACCCTTTGATAATCATGTAGGTTGTTGCTAATTTTTCAGTACAGCTTTGCACACCTGCACCATTATTTTATTAAAATAAATTTAGAGGAGGGCAGCACATATGCACATTTCAAATTTTGATACCCATCTCCAAATTGCCCTCCAAAGGACTGTGCCAATTTAAGCTTCCATCAACAGGATGTCAGGTTGCCTGTTTCCACACACTCTTGCCAACAACCGGCTATTAGAAATCTTTTTAATCCTGTCCATCTAAGTGAAAAATGAATCTCGTTTTAATTTGCTTGGATGTAGTTATTAGTGAGGTTTGACATCTTGAATATGAATTTTGGCCATTAACAAGTCTTCTTTTATGGAGTGCTTCTTTGTGCCTTTTCTTTTCTATTTGGCTTGTAATTTTCTTAGTTATTTCTAAATAATCCATAATTTAATAATACCACTCTTTCTCCAGCATGTTGCAAATATTTTTTTCCATTTTGTTATTCGTCTTTTAGCTATGCTGTTGATTTGCCTTGCTATACAGAGATTTTTCATTTTCACATCAATTTTCTCAATTTTTTAAAAAAATGGTCTTTGTCACTGGCATAGTACTAAGAAAGCTGATTGTCTCATCAAAATTATTGAAAAATTCTTCTGTTTTCTCTATTAGTGTGTCGTTTATCATTTTTTAGTTAAACTTTTATCTGTTTCTGCTTATTTTTAATGACAAGAGCAATATATGAGTACATCCTAGTCACTTCCTTAGAAGTGATCACTGCTATTCGATCAAGGTCTGTGCTTTCAAACTCTTATATGTTCATATGAAGATACACACACATATTCAATATAAATGGCATTATTCTATTTGTGTTATTTATAACTTGTTTTTTCATTGAACAGTGTTTAAATATTTCCTTGTCAGTACCTATGGATTGATTTCTTTCCTTTCTAACTGCTGAATGATAGTTTATTGTATGAATGTACCATAAATTGTGGTTTTTATAAAATATTTGTCTGCAATTCACCTGAATTTGTGTGTGTGTGTGTGTTGTGTAGAGTGAGAGATATAACTTAATTTTTCCCAATAATTTTCCAACTATCTTAATACCATGTGTTGAATAACCCATCTTTCCTCTACTGACTTGAAATGTTACTTTATAGTTGAGTGAACACTAGATTGACAGTGTTGGGAGGTGGGCATAGCAAAGTGCTCAGGAGAATATGAAGGCTTTCCTCTTCTGCTGTACCAGCTGTACTAGCTGGCCTGGCATTCTTGTTTCTCCCCTGGCCATGTAGCTTGCTCTGAACAGACATGAAGGGCTGACCAATATTCCCTAGTTGTTTTATACCCATGTACAGAGAAATCTTAGCTTTGAAATGGGGCCATTTCTCCTTCTCCTTCACCATCATCATCATCCTGTATAAGGTGGTGGTAGACCTGCCAACTATTTCCGTCTCCCCTGAGTTACATGAGGTGTGTACGGCCTTATGCACCATGTGACTCAGGGGAAGACCCTCATCTATAACATTCCCTCCTGGAAATCTGGAACAGGAATATCTAGTCATCTGGCTTTGCTTTCGCAAAGTGCTCCACTGGTAAAAACGAGATGATTTGGGGTGGTACATAGTGAATCTGTTTTAATTTAATTTGATTATAATTTAAAAATTATTATTCTTTTTTACTTACATTGTAAAGGATACAAATGAACAGCCAGATGAACAGGCAAGGTCTAGAAGTGTCCTGAGAGCAGGATCTTCCCTGTGGAGATGGGGTGTACCACCCTCGTGGCCGGTAAATGTACTCAGCAATCCAGAAACTGTTTTAATTTTAATCGTTACATTTATTTATTTATTTTATTCTAATGGGTATTAAAAAAAAATGACACACACGAGAGCACAAGGCTTAAAATAGGTATTTAATTTAACACAAGTGAATAAATGTAAAGAACACTGTGTTTGAGTGGACGTGGCAAAATGCTACAGAAGGTTTGAGGATTGAAGTTTGGAAAATTCCAAATTAGATGGCAGTATTATCAGTCAAGAGTGCCCTCAGGGGAATTCCCTGGTGGTTCGGTGGTTAGGACGCTGGGCTTTCACTGCCGAGGGTAAGATTTGATCCTTGGGTGGGGAACTAAGATCCCACAAGCTGTGCGGTGGCCAAAAAAAAAAAAAAAAAGGAGTGCCCTCAGATGCAAGTAACAAAAACCTAACTCATGGTGGCTTAAAAGCATGGAGGTGAGGTTTTAAAAAGAAGTTGGTTTTTGTCTTTGTTTTTTGGGTTTTGTTATTTTACACATAATTTCCACTTGGACAATGTTGGTTCAGGGGCTCGATGATGTCTGAGGGTGAAAGGTCTCTCTGTGATTCTTTTGGCCTTTTCCTCATGGTCCCATGATGGCTGCTGCTGCTCTGGCTATCACAACCAAAAGGAAGAAAAAGGAAGAGGTGGCACAAAGCAGTGCCTTGCCTTTTGTCAGGAAAAGCAAGAGCTTTCCCAGAGTTCCCAGCAGTCTTCTCCTTAAGCCTCATTTGCCAGAACCGTATAAATGGCCACTGCCATTTGAACTTCCACTGCCAAAGTGGACTGTAGATTGTTGTAATTGGCTTAGACCATCCTCATCAAACCGAGGTCCTCTTAGTGAGGAAGGAACGGGAACGGGTTGTGGGTAGACAACTGCAGTGTCTGCCATGTGGGGATGTGTGGACCTGCAGAGAGAAGCAGACATGGGACACCATCTGCCCCAAAGAGATGCTACTGTGGAACGAATGTCAGGCTCTCAGCTCCAATCCCTAAATGACCAACTGTACTTCATTTCCTGTTCTTGCAAGTTGGCAAGATTGCCTGTTGTATCATTTCCATAAACCATCTTTGACTTGAGCTAGTGAGAGTGGGTTTTTATTCATTATAGCCGCAAGCAGTTTTTTTTTTTATTTTACTGAAGTATAGTTAATTTACAATGTTGTGTTAGTTTCAAGTGTACAGCAAACTGACTCAGTTTTATATATATATATATATACATATATATATATATATATAGTTTTCTTTTCTATTATAGGTTATTACAAGATATTGAATATAGTTCCCCATGCTCCAAGCAGAGTTTTTGACATGTGTTAAAGTGTGTTTTCTCGTTTGTTCTTTACAGCAGTTACTAGAATCCTTATTTTACACAAGAGGAAAAGGAAGCTCTGAGGTTAACTTGCTCAACTTCATGTGACTGTAACAGGTTTTCTGACAACTAATATATTCTTTATGCCATCTCTGTATTTTTTAGAGGACCATCTTTAAAGGCGAAGTGTTTATTCCTTAAATAGCATCAAGAGGACAAAGGAATAAGTACGTGAGAGAGGGAGTTTCCTTGGGGGCTGGTCAATGTCACCCATCAGCTCTGTCCCTGGCTTAAATCAAAAGGCAGAAGGCAGCCTAACTCTGTCACACATCTGGGTTTCAGAGACCTAGGGAATGTTTAGTTTTCTGCTTGTCTATTTCCAAACTTCATGCATGTAATTTATTGTCCTGATTACAATTTAACGTGGTTAGAGGATGTGAGACATCCAAGTTACAGATCTGTGTGAGAAGCACAAGAGAAATCAAATGCATTTGGGAGCTGTGGTCTTCCTCCCTTCTCACACCAGAGTCGCTCCGTGGGTGACCTCAACCAGCCGTGATTTTAACCACCACCGAGACAGTGCTGACTCTCAAGATCTTGATTCATCCTGGTCCGGTGGAAATCATTACCTCCTCTCCCTAAACTTGATGTTTTTCTTGCATTCCCTATCTTGGCAAATGGTAGAGCCATCTACACAGTCATGCCAGGACGTCATCTCCCCCACATGCAAACCCTTGCCACATTATGTAGATTCTTTCCTCTAAATCACGCTGTAATACGCCCCTTCTTTCCTTCCCCGAATGCTTCAGTTCAGCCCTTCATTCCCTTTCAGAGGATGGTGGCTGCCATCTCCTGGATTTGGTGATTTCCAAGTTCGTTGGAAAACCTGGGGCACTTGCTAATCATCTAGATTCCCAGGCCCTTCTCCTAGACTCTGAGTCAATAGGCCCGGGGTAGGGCCCTGGAATCTGTATGCTTAACAAGCGTCCCAGGGAATTTTTCCAAGCAATGGGCAGCACTGATATCTCACTGGTCTCCCTGCCTCAGGTCTCTCCCTTGTCAATCTAGCCCTGCTCTGCTGCAGAAGTATCTTCCTAAAATGTACCAGAGGCTTTTTTTTTGTGCTGCACAAAACTCAGCCTCTGTAACTTTATAAACAGGGTGTGATTTAGTCACTACCTCCCTCTCCAGTCTCATTTCCTGCCTTCCCTGGACTTTAATAATACAAATTGTTCATCAGATTTGAGGATCCCATTGCCTTTTCACTGCTCAATGCCTTTGCCTATGTTGTTCTTTCTGCCTGGACAGTCCACCTTCCCCAGGTCTACCTGGAAAACTCCTATCCATCCTGCAAGATCCAACTCAAGTGTTCCCTCTTCCCTGAAGCTTTCCTTGCCACCTTTGGAGCTTGAGCATATGTTTATTATTGCAGCTGCCTCACTGAAGTCTCTGTGGCAGAGTCTCTGCTTAGCCCACAGGTACAGGTAGTATTTGTAGTTGTTGCAGGTGCTCGTTAAACAGCTACTGAATAGATAGCTTTTTCTCTGTGAGAGGAAATTTAGTGAAAGCAAATAGGGCAATTTCCCAGAAAATAGTATTCCCACTCTTTCCCCTGTGAGTCTAAACTCTATAGAGTTTCTTACTGTGAAAAGCAGTCCTTATTCTATCTGTTTACATTTGCAAATTCAATACGTTAAACTGTGTAATAACAGTCAACATTTACCTGGTGCCCATTGTGTGCTAGAAATTTTGCATTCACCACTTCACTTATCCTACAGATGAAAAAACTGAGGCTCACAGGTGAATTAATTTGCCCAGGATCACAAAATTGGTAAGTGCCAGGATTGGTACAATGCTATTCTGCCTCTTTCAGAGATTTATATAATAACCACTAGGATATGCCATATGTGTTTAGGATAAAACATCCCTGTATTGAGGGGTGCAGGTAATGTAAGTGAGTGAAGCAGTGTGGGCATGAGGCAATAAGGAGGGGTGTGGAGTGTGGCAAACCGGAGGGTGTACACTCTGCTTCAAGGAGGTAGCCAAGACTTAGTGCCAGCTGATCTGTCTCCCCAGCATTTTTGTGAAAAATTTCTAACATGTAGCAAAGCTGAAAGAATTTTACAGTGTATGCCTATCTACCTAGTACCTAGATTCTACTATGAACATTTTACTTGCTTTATCTCATATCTATCCATTTATTCATTAATCAATTTTATTTTTTTCTACTGTAAATATTTCAAAGAAAATTGCACGCACATCTCCCTATATACACCAGTATGTACATTAACTAGAGATCAATATTTGTTTTTAGTTTTAGATATAAAATTTATGTACAGTGAAATGCACAGAACTTCAGTGTATATTCACTAAGTTTTGACAAATAACGTGCTCTTGTCATCTAAATTTCCATTGAGAAATATCCCCCAATCTAGAAAACATCACCATCATTCCCAAAATAGCCTCACGTTCCTCCTAAGTTTGTCTCTGCTTCCATCCCCCTAAAGTAACAACTGTTTTGATTATTTTTCTTTCATAAATTAGTGTTGCCTGTTCTAGAACTTTATAAAAGCAGAATCATACAGTATATACTCTTTTGTGTAAGACTTCTTTCACTCAGCATAAAGTTTTAAAGATACATCCATGTTGTTGAGTGTATCAGCAGCTCTTTCCTTTCTGTTGCTGAGAAGTATTCCATTGTACTTGACTTATGAACATACCACAGTTTGTTTATCCATCTTCCTATGCATGGACACCTGGGCTGTTTCTAGTTTTTGGCTATTATGAATAAAGCTATTAATATTTTTGCACAGATATGTTTGTGGGCATGTATTTCCACTTCTCTGGGTATATTCTTAGGAGTGGAATTTCTGGGTCATAGAGGAGGAGTATGTTTACTTTTATAAAAAAACTGCCAGACCTTTTACCAAAGTGGTTGCACCATTTTACATTCCCATCAACAATGTATGAGAATTCCAGTTGCTCCACATCCTCACCAGCACTTGATTTAAACATTTAAACATTTAAACATTTTCATTTAAACATTTTTTTGAGTCATTCTGGTGATTACATAGTGGTATTTCCATTGTGGTTATAATCTGCATTTCCCTGATGGACAATGATGTTGAACACTTTTCATGTATATATTACTCATTTGTATATTGTCTTTTGTGAAGTATCTGTTCCAATCTTTTGCCCATTTTGGGGAGAGTTGCTTGTGTTTTATTATTTTTGGAATTCTTTGTATATCCTCGATGCCAGTCACATACATGTTTTGCAATTATTTTCTCCCAGCTTGTGGCTTGTTTAATACTTTTTACAATGGTGTCTCTTTTGATGAACATAAACTTAAAATTTTGACAAAGTCTCATTCACCAAAAAAATTTTAAAGGTTATTGCTTTCTTTGATTTGTAAAAAATAGTTTGCTTACGCCCAAGTCATGATATTCATCTACATTTTTCTCTAAAAGCTTTGCAGTTTTAGCTTTTACATCTAGACCTAGGATTCATCTCAACATAATATTTGTGTATAATGTAGGGGTCAAAGTTCATATTTTTCCATATCTAGTTATTCCACCACCATTTTATGGATGAAATTTTCCTTTCCCCACTTGATTGCTTCGACACTTTTGTTGAAAATCAAGTGATGGTGTGAGTGTGGTTCTCCTTCTAGGATCTCCTTTATGTACCAACTTTAGCTGATTTTTGCCATGGGCTCAGTATTGTCCCATCTTCCAAATTTTAGAAGAGAGGATAGAAATCCAGATTTCTTTTAATGTGAAAAAGTTTAAATTTTAATAGGTTGAAAATCAATTCTAATTTAAATGAACAAACAAAGAAACCAAACCTGTGTAGCCAAGGAAACTCATCTGCAGGCTGATCGGGTCTGTGGCATGGAGACTAGGAGAGGTAATTTCAGCAGGAAGCTGGTTATACTATCTATGTTCAAGTATAAATCAAGGGCCTTATTTCGTTTTTTCTTTGAGGTTGAAGAATATATTTTGAATAAATCAAGGAACTATAAGTTTGTGTGACTATTATTTCACTAAGATAATTAGTTATCTATTATTATAATATTTAAAGTTTAAATATAGAAATATGTTATTACGGAATTTGTATATCAACATACTCATTTAATTTTCTGAAAATTTTCCTTCAAATATGTTAAAAAAAATTTTTTTTTAAATTGAAGTATAGTTGATTTAAGGGCCTTATTTTAAGGGAAAGAAAGTGGGAATGTTGCCAGGGAAAGTAGGTGGGTTTCCATAGTCCAGGAGAGTCTATGAGAGTTCACTGCCAGGGCGAGTTTAAAACCCAGAGCCTGAAACAACAAGGTCCCACTGTATAGCACAGAGAACCATATTCAGTATCCTATGATAAACCATAATGGAAAAGAATATTATGTATAACTGAGTCAGTTGCTGTACAGCAGAAATTAACAGAACATTGTAAACAATAAACATTGTACTTCAATTAAAAAAAAGTCAAAAAAAAAAAAAAAGCCCCAGGGCCTGAGGTTTCTTTGGTGCCTAGGAGAGTGGGGAAGGACAGCAGCGGAGCTATTTGGAATTGCATCTAGCAACAATACAGAGAGAGGGCCTAGTGGGAGACAAGAGAGTCCAGGACAGCCTTGGTTGCAATGGAGGGGAGAGTGTAAGCAGCTAGACAGACCAGTGACGGGAGAGGGACAAGGACCAAGAGAGTCCAGGGTGAGCTGACTTGGAGTTAAGGGTCTGGAGTGGTGGGGACTAAGAGAAGTGACAGGCCTCTAGGCCCAGGCCCAGGAAGATGCTTCCTGGAGTTGGCTGAGGCCTCTTCGGCTCACTGGGTGGAAGGTGAGACAGCAGCCAGAAGACATACAAGTGCGGATGCCAGAGCTTCAAGGATAGCTCCCAGCAGCACGACATACTTCCCATCCCCATGGTTAAGTTACTGGCTTTTAACATGTTAAGATTATATTTCACACTTAGAACTTAGAACGGGAACCATGTCACATGTTTCAAAAATAAAAAAAATTAAAAGCTATTGATGAAGTCTTCTTCTACCTGCTTTCCATCTGCCCAGTTCCCATCTCCAACCCCTCCACCCCCAGGTAAACGTTTGTGCTGTTTATTTGTATTGCAACCAAGGATGCTGCCCCGTCTGTCAGACAAAATGTTGATTATGCCGATTGAGCCACACAGAGCAGAGCTTAGTGCAGCTGGCAGCATATAAGAGAACATGAGCAAGTCTGCATTAAAGACAGAAGTTTGGGGCTTCCCTGGTGGCGCAGTGGTTGAGAGTCCGCCTGCCGATGCAGGGGACGCGGGTTCGTGCCTTGGTCCGGGAAGATCTCACATGCCGCAGAGCGGCTGGGCCTGTGAGCCATGGCTGCTGAGCCTGCGCGTCCGGAGCCTGTGCTCCACAACGGGAGAGGCCACAACAGTGAGAGGCCCTCATACCACAAAAAAAAAAAAAAAAAAAATTCTTGTTTTTTGGAAGAAAATCCAAGATGGCTGTAACGGAGATCAATCACTTCCTGTGATTACATTTTAGTAGAATTAGAAAAAAGTAACAAAAGTTGGAGTAAACCAGGTCTTTCCCCAGACACTGAATCTGCCAGGGCCATCAAAATTCATGTGTTGAAGTCCTAACCTCCAATGTGATGGTATTTTGTGGTGCTGGTGGGGTCTTTGGGACGCAACCAGGTTTAGATGAAGTCATGAGGGTGAGGGCTCCCCTCCCCGCCTCAAGTGATGGGATTAGTCTCCTTATAAGAGGAGGAAGAGGCCAGAGCTCTTTCTTTTTCTGCACAGAAGGTGGTGGTCTGCAAGCCAGGAAGAGAGCTCTCACCAAGAACCCTACCAGGACTTTGTCTCACAAACTGTGAGAAATAAATATCTGTTGTTTAAGCCACTGAGTCCACAGTATTTTGTGATGGCAGCCCCAGCTGACTAAGACAATTTTGGAATTTTGGAGAACCAAAAAGTGAGCTATGAAAAGATTTTCAGTTGTCTGAAATAATACCTTTTAATTGCTTTGCCAAGTGTGTCCAAACGTGCTGTGTTTAAAAGTGTGGGTTCACACAAAGAGGCTGAGAACCGCTGGTCTGGAGGAAGGGTCTGCGGAGGAAGGGGGATGGCCACAGGGACAGCTATTCATGAAGCCTGTGACAAGTTTGTGAGATACGACCTAACGGGTGGTAAACTTCACCTGCTCATCTCAAGCCGCGCTCACGCTCTGGCAATTGCTAAACTCTCATCTGGGAGGACGTTAAGGGGAGAATGAATGTATGCGAAAAGGTTTGCAGACCTTAAAAGGTGGTGTTACGTTCTAGACATTGGCTGCCTAATCCAACTTCTAGCGGGTAGAGGGTATTTCCACGTGGATTATTTCACTGCCCGCCCCTTCCCTCGCCTACCTGCCGGCCCCCTCGCCGTGTTTGGTTTGAATTGAAGGTAATGCTGCCCTCTTCTGGATTTATCTTGAAACTACAGTTCCTGGCCACCAGTAGTAGATTTTTTTTCCCCCACTCTTGCTAGATCTCAGGTGCTGTCAGCATCGCTAGGGGTCTCATGCTGTCCAAAGCCATGGTGGGGTCCACTTTCCCTCCAGGGTAATTTCCCAGAGGCCAGATGCGAGATAAACAGAAGGCAAGCCACTCGTGGGTCTCCCAGTGTCTAGAAATATAATCCATCTTTCTTTCCTTTTCTTTCGTCAACAACTTTTTATGGCACCCTAATTGCCAAGCTGTCTCATAGGCACTTGGGATACAGTGATAAAAATAGGTAAGGATCACTGCCCCCGTGACGCTTATGTTCTAGAGAGGAGACAGACAATAAACAATAGAGCCTATAGTAAACAAGTAGATTATATAGTATGTTAGAAAGTGTTAAGTGCTGTGGGGGAGGAATGTGCAAAATAAAGCGGGGTTAGGGACACCCAGCAATGGTGATGCAACTGTAAATAGGTGGACAGGCTGGGCCCCATTGAGAAGGTAGCATCTGAGCAAACACTTGGAGGAGGCGAGGGAATTACCCGCAGGAGCATCTACAGAAGAGCATTACCAGAAGCATGAACTGCAGAGGCAATGCCCTAAGGCAGGAGCAAAGCCAGCAGGCCAATGTGGCTGGAGTAGAGCTCTAAGGGACAAAAGAGGATACGATTAGAGAGTACTATGGACTGAATTGTGTCCCTTACCCCCAAATTCATATGTTGAAGCCCTAACCTCCACTACATCAAAATGGGACCTTATTAAGAATCCGCCTGCCAATGCAGGGGACACAGGTTCGAGCCCTGGTCCGGGAAGATCCCACATGCCGCAGAGCAGCTAAACCCGTGCGCCACAACTACTGAAGCCTGTGCGCAACACTACTGAAGCCCGTGCGCCTAGAGCCCATGCTCGGCAACAAGAGAAGCCACCACAGTGAGAAGCCCATGCAACGAAGGGTAGCCCGGCTCACTGCAACTAGAGAGAGCCCGCGGACAGCAACGGAGACCCAACATAGCCAAAAATAAAAAAATAAATTTTAAATTAAAAAAAAATGGGACCTTATTTGGAAATAGGGTTCTTGCAGATTAATTAATTAAGATAAGGTCATCAGAGGGGGCCCTAATCCAACATAATTGTTGTCCTATAAAAAGGGGAAATTTGGACACAAACACATGCACACAAGGAGAACAGCATGTGAAGATGAAGGCAGAGACTGTAGCGATGTTCCCACAATCAAGGAACGCCAGAGCTTGTTAGCAAACCACCAGAAGCTCAGGAACAGGCCTGGAACAGATTCTCCCTCGCAGCCCTTGGAAGGAACCAATCCTATTGACACCCTGATCTTGGGCTTCCAGCTTCCAGAACTGTGAGAAAATACTTTTCTGTTGTTTAAGCCACCCGGTTTGTGGCCCAGAGTGCAGGGGGTGGAGGAGTGATGGAGAAAGCCTTAAACGCTATTTAAGGACTTTCACTTTTATCAAATTCACTTTTTTTCATGATTAAGTGGGCTATATCACCCCCAATGCAAGCATTACTCAATGTTAGAAAACCATAATATAATTCATATGCTAATATATCTAAGAAGAAGAAAAAAACCCCATATGACTATCTTGATAGGCCTTTGACAAAATTCAGTACCTATTCCTGATTTAAAAAATAAAGCTCTGGGACTTCCCTGGTGGTGCAGTGGTTAAGAATCTGCCTGCCAATGCAGGGGACATGGGTTCGAGCCCTGGTCCGGGAAGATCCCACATGCCACAGAGCAGCTAAGCCCATGCACCACAACTACTGAGCCCACGTGCCACAACTACTGAAGCCCACATGCCATAATTCCTGAAGCTCACGCACCTAGAGCCTGTGCTCCACAGCAAGAGAAGCCACCACAATAAGCCTGCACACTGCAACAAAGAGTAGCCCCCGCTCGCCGCAACTAGAGAAAAGCCCGCAGCAGCAATGAAGACCCAATGCAGCCAGAAAAAACACAAAAATTAAAAAAAAAAAAGTCATTAAAACATAATAGGTAACAACGTTAATAGCAAGTATTAACTAAACTCCAGATTTTATCTGGATTTTTCTAGATTTTCCATTATCTCCTCTTTCTGTACCAAGATCCAATCCAGGGTTCCCCATGGCATTCAGTTGGCATGGCTTCCCAATCTCCTTGGTCTGTGATAGTTTTGCTTAGTCTTTCCTTGCTTTTCATGACCTTGACAGAGTTGAGGAGTGCTGGCCAGGTATTGTGTAGAATATGCCCCAATCTGGGCATGTCTGATGTTTTCCTCATGATTAGACGGGGTGATGGGTTTTTGGAGAGACTATCAATGGAGGTGAGGTGCCCTTCTCTTCACATCGTCTCGAGGGTACGTGAGACCCACACAGCATCCCTGGTAGCATCAGCCTTCCTCACTTGGTGAATGAAGGCAGTGTTTGTCTGGTTTCTCCACTGTGCAGTTACTTAAAAGGCACTTAAGAAAATGAAAGCAGTAAAATTCATCCTTTGGAGACATTGGAGGGTAGTAAGAAGGCATGACATGATCTGACTTAAAACAAACAGATTACTCTGGCTGGTGTGACGAGAACAGACTGTAGGAGAGAAGGGGCAGACGCAGGGGAGACTGGGCGGTCACCTTAGCGATTTAGGTGAGAAGGGATGGTGGCAGGGGCCAGGGCAATAGCAGTAGAGGAGATGAGAAAGTAGGAGTTGGAATTTATTTTGGTAGAGGTAGCAGAATTTTCTGGTAGATTGAGTGTTGGGTGTAAGAGATAAAGACGTGTCAATGATGAGTCCACGAATTCTGGCCTGAGCTGTTGGAAGGATGGAGTTGCCATCACCTGAACTCAGGTAAAAAGTCCCGTCTGCCGTTTATCTCTTCTCCACTCCTTCAATATTTCACCCACCTAAGAAATATTTATTTGGTGTCTGGGCTGGTTGTATAATTTGCAGGACCCAATGTAAAGTGATAATGCAGGGTCCCTTGTTCAAAAAGCAGGAAAAAGCTTGTTTCTTTCTTCCATGGTCTTTCTCTCAAGGGGACAGACTGGGGAATTCCCCGGTGGTCCAGTGGTTAGGACTCCACGCTTCCACTGCAGGGGGTCTGGGTTTGATCCCTGGTCGGGGAACTAAGATCCCACAAGTTGCATGGTATGCCCCCCTCCAAAGAAAAGGAGCACAGAGTGTTTTTTATTTTCTATCTAATGTTGCACTCCCTGAGGCTTGGGGTATTTGGGGGTGGGGGGAGAGGGAGGCTGAGCCCCTTGTCCCAGGGAGGCAACAAGAGGTGGGACAGCACTAGAGAAGAGCTCTAAGCCCCTGTGCGTGTTCCATTGCCCCATCAGACCTCAATTACAAAACACAAATTCCAAGATAAAATCATAATTTTGTCTGGCCACAGAGCATTACACCCCAAGCGCAGGGCTCTTCCGAGCATGGGATTCTGTACTACTGCACAATCACACGCCCACTCCCTGTTTGGCATCTACTAGTATGTGTCACACACTTTGCTGGGCACTACGGATGCAAAATAGGATCCTTTACAGAGGGGCAAGGAGGAAAGGACGAGGTGCTTTATTCATCACTGCTCTGTGTCAGAGTCTTGCCTATTCCCAGTTTGGTGGGAGAAAGAGTCCTAGAAATGAGTGTATTCCAGTCTGAAAAGTACAATAGTAGAGAACGGGGTGGGTGGTACTGGGCCCCGAGGTGAAGGAGACTGTAGCGGACTGAAGGGTTGAGGAGTTAGGAGGAGGTTGAGTCTTGGACATCTGGTCACCAACCTCGCTGGACAGCCAAATCTGAGGGAGGAGAAGGAAGATGACCATCAGAGTGTTATTTATTTACTTTTGAATGAAAATGGCTGAATACATTTTTTTTTCTGATTGCAAAATTAATGCTCATTTTAGAAATTGGGCCACATCAAAGGATATAAGCAAGAAAGCAAATATCCATAATCCCAACACCCAAAGGTAACCACTGTTGACATTTCGACTCTTATTTTCTGCCTGTGCACATACATTCATACATTTAGTACAAAATGTTATCATCCTGTACCTCCTGCTTCTATTATAGATGCCTTTCCGCAGCACTAAGAGCAGCTATACACTATTGTGTTTAATAGAAACATAGTGCTCCATTTTACAGAGCTACTATAATTTGTATAAAAAAGTTTTTTGAAGGGCATTGAAATATTTCCAAATTTTATTATTATAAACAACCCCGAGATAAACTTTATGCTCCCGCTTCCTCCCTGTTCCTACTTCTTTCCTTCTTTCCTTCCCTCACGTAAGTGGGATTGCAGGGTCAGAGGGTTTGCATTGTTTAGTGAGTCTGATACGTATTCACCCGACAGGACTGTATATAGACAGTTAAAAGTCATGGAACATTTATTATCTGCTGGATACTATACTAAGCACTTTAATTTACTCAACGATCCTCATACCAACCCTATGAGCTGGCTCCTGCTTTCAGTCTCATTTTACAGAGGAGAAAACTGAGGACAGAGTGGGTATCTAGCTTCCCAATGCACACAGCTGGCCAGAGACAGAGCTGGGATTTGCACCGAGGTGATTTGGTTCTAGAGCCTGTGATCTTAGCCCATTTCATCATCGCATAGCTCCATGAGGCAAGTATCCCCATTAAGAAAAAGAATTTATTTATCTGGTTGGTTGCACCGGGTCTTAGTTGCGGCAGGGGGGCTCCATACTTGTGGCATGCGAACTCTTAGTTGTGGCATTTGGGATCTAGTTTCCTGACCAGGGATCAAACTCGGGCCCCCTCCATTGGGAGCACGGAGTCCTATTCACTGTGCTACCAGGGAAGTCCCAAGTATCCCCATTTTTATGGATAAGGATTTTTTTTTTTTTTTTTTTTTTTTTTTTTTGCGGTACGCGGGTCCCTCACTGCTGTGGCCTCTCCCATTGTGGAGCACAGGCTCCGGACGCGCAGGCTCAGCGGCCATAGCTCATGGGCCCAGCCGCTCCACGGCATGTGGGATCTTCCCGGACCGGGGCATGAACCCGTGTCCCCTGCATTGGCAGGCGGACTCTCAACCACTGTGCCACCAGGGAAGCCCAGATAAGGATATTTTGATACATGCTAAGAAACGTGTCCAAGGTCAAAAACTGTTAAAGGAAAGCCGACGTTTGAATCGTGGTCTGTCTTCCTCCAAAGCAGGGGTTTCTGGGTCCCTCATGAGGATTTCTGAGTTCATTCAGGAGAGTGTCCTCAGCTGGGGTCTCACCTGCTCACTCTCCAAGGTTCCTCTCTGGCTTCCACCAGAGGCTGGCAACCAGGGCTGGGAGATCTGCACCCCCAGGACACACCCCTGTCAAGTCCTGCCGTTACCTGACTGTCTGCCTGGACCCAGTGTCACACTGACATTCCTTCCCCTCTCCTCTCATCCTAGATCACTGTCGGGTTCCAGAACTCTCTCAGCTGGTCACAGTTTTGGTTGCGTGTACCAGACAACTCCATTTGAACTGGGCTTAACAACAAAGACAATTTATTGCTTCATGTAACTGAAAAGTACACAGAGAAGAAGACCTCTGGGCACGGTATGTTCAGGGCCCTGGCTCTGTTTTTCTGTGATTATCTCTGATCTGTCCTCCTCCACGTGTTAGTTTTTGTCTCTGGATTGGTTTGCCATTTATGGTAGCAAAATGATTTGCAGCAGCAACAAGACTACATACTTGCTTTTCCACAGTCATTAAACAACCATCCTGAACTTGGCTCTGAGTGGGATCATCTTAGGTCACATACTTGCCCTTGAACCTGTCACTATGGCAACGGGGACCATCACCGGGGAGAGGGGTGAACCTTCTCCTCCACCTCCCTTGCCTCTACTTTGGTCCCCAGGTCCAAGTGGATTATTCTGCAGGGATGAGAAGAGATGCTGATGCTGGCATCAAAGCTGACAAAGGGATGAAATAGATATCCTTACAGCTATATTGTGCTGTTCACATGGTCTTGCATAGAAGCTGCCATTTCTAAAAGAGAATGGCAAGAACAGGCCTCTGCATTTTGCCAGAGGACTGGCATTTGGGCTGCACATGTCACAACAATCTTTGTGGCACTGGATGTTCTGCACAGAATGGAAAAATGCTCTCCCATTAGGAACATTATAGATCCATTTAAGAGGGAGCCGTTATAAGTGGAAAGTGACGTACGGAAGATACGTTGGGTGGGCGAACTTGCTGGAACATTTTCAAGTGGGTAAAATTTTATTCCAAGCACATCTGTATGTGCCTTTCCCCCTCCTTCAGTGAAATGCTCTTTCCCACCATGAAGGGAAAGATTCTTTTCAACTCTTGTCCTCCAGATCGTCTTCCCACTGGAGACCTAAGTTAGCACTATTGCCACTCCCATGCTCATCCAGAGGGGTTGCTTCCCTTTTACTCCTCGGGTTTGAGGGAGTACCAGACCCTTCCCTAGGACCCCAGTGATTAGTTGAAATAGACTCGAACGCTGAACCAACTTGACTGAGGGCCTAGGAAAGCAGAAGGGAATTTTACACGAAGAGGAGCTTAAAACCAGGTATTAGATCAGGCTGCTCTCTCCCTGGTCTTTCTCAATGGGTCTCTTCCTTGCAAAGACTTCCGTGTCCAGTGACTGCTGCCCCCTCGTGGCAAATACTCTCTCAGCTTGCATTGAGTGTGTATAGGCTTTTGCAGTACACAACTTGGGCAGTCTGTTTTCTCTTGTGTTCCTTAAATTCTGCTCCAGGAGCTACCTTTTCCTTAGATGATTAATAGGAGTAATGTCTGCTCCCTCAAGGGACTACGCCATCTTCATGTTCTTTCTAGTCTAAGCATCAGATCACAACTGGTCAACACTTGTAAAAGCAAAGTGTGGGTAACCCCAGGGCAATTGTCTCCTTACACTTCCTGCTATTACTCATAAAGGATAAGAGAACCCGGGAGGAGAGCATGACTTAGTTTAAGAAATATGGGGCTTCCCTGGTGGCGCAGTGGTTGAGAGTCCGCCTGCCGATGCAGGGGACACGGGTTCGTGTCCCAGTCCGGGAAGATCCCACATGCTGCGGAGCGGCTGGGCCCGTGAGCCATGGCCGCTGAGCCTGCGTGTCCGGAGCAATGGGAGAGGCCACAACAGTGAGAGGCCCGCGTACCGCACACACACACACACACACAAAAGCCTCAAATGGATGTGTAATTCAGTGAGTCCTGGCTGACTGTGGCTTAGGGGCCCCCCAGTATGACACTAGTTGCCTTAAGAAATACAGTGAAATTCTCAAAATCAGTTCTGAAAATAAAGGACCTAAATTAAAAAAAAAAAAAAAGAAATATGCTTGCCCGTGGCAGAATTGTAGGTACCAGTGCCATGATAAATTCAGCACTTAGGGTAGGGGCAGGATTTACGCCTGCATAGGTTAGCACCAACTCTAAACAGTAGAGGATGGTTTGGAAAGGACGGGCAGACCAGCTCGGCTGTATGGAAGCTCAGCTTTCAGGCACACCTTACATAGACTGCGTGGCTTCAAGTGATAGACACCCTGAATCATGGTGGGGATCCACGATGCATGAATCAAAGGAGATATGACTGACGTCATTTATTCTACAACCATTGAGTGAGCACTTACCGTTTCCTGGCAGAAAATTGGAGAGGGTCTCTGGCAGCCCACGGTCTAGTGGGACAGGCTGACTTGTAAACACATCATTACAGAATGATAGGCCTCATGTTATAGTGGAGAAGTGACTAAAGTACCAGAGGTAAAGCTAAGGGACAGACATTAGCTGCTGCGAGCAGCTGAGGCAGGTTCCCAGAGATGCCATCCATCATTACTGAGAATCGGGAGAATGACATGACCCCCACTCCTCCATTCACCGACTGCCTCAGCTCCGATGGTCTCCCTGGGGTCCAGCCAGATTTCCAGGAGTGGCCCCCAGCCTCAGGGCCATTCTAATCAACAATCGTGAGCTGGCAGTGGTTGCACCATGGAGCGACTGGCGGTGGAGGGGGTTTAGTTCTCCCTCCAAAGCTCCACCAACAAAGATTTTGCTTCAGCAAATGTTTCACAATTTTAAAAGATATTTGAAAACTGTTGAAAACTGTTTAGGGCGTGATTTCATGGACCAACAAGCTTTCTCCACCAAAGCTTGCCAAAGAAGTCTAGAGTTTAAGTAATTATTGTGTGCTTGCTGTCCAAACACAGGTCAAGTGCAATCTTCTACCTCCTTCCCGCTGGGTTGCCCCCTAGTCCTAGTGGAGGACTCCTACAAGGCCCTCCTACTTTGAATTCATTCTGAAGTCTCTACCATGCAAAGTCAAGTCTTTTGCCCTTTATTCATGTCAGGCAAGGTGGAAGCTTGCCTGGAAATAAATGGAAGTAAATGCAAGAAAAGGAAGACAGTAAAAGTAGTCATCCACAGAGTGGAGAATTCAGATAATGGACCCTGAACTCCATCTTCATGCCTGGTTCCCCTGCTTGGACGTGTGGACCCTGGGAGTCTCTGATGCCCTGTGATCACTTGACTTAACCTGTTCTCCAAATGTAGACATGGGCATGGGCTGCCCTGTGATCACTTGACTTAACCTGTTCTCCAAATGTAGACATGGGCAGGGCTCAGGGAGGAGCTGGGCTGTGACGTGCCTTCCCTATTTCATTTTATTAATCGAGTTCTCTCTCAGTGTTAAGTCACTCTCGTCTCTGAATTCCAGGCTCTTACAGTTGGACACACATGGCCAGTGACTCAGGTAGGAAGCCACCTCTGTTTGCCAGGACTTTCTTTGGGGCAGGGTGACTTGGTTTGACTGTATTTTAGAAAATGCATCCATTTGTCTGGGACCTGTGACTTCTGCTCAGTTGACTCCCTGCCTCCTCCCTTGCGACCATGTATTCAACCCTGTCCTTATACACGGTGACAAGGGGGCCGCAGCCGTCTCATCTCCTCCTTTCATACCTCTCCTTTTTACAGGGAAGAGGATGACTTTCCCCAATCTGATGTTTATTGCTTTGCCCTAAGACTTTGTCTTCTGTGAAAATGCAGTCCTGGCAGGGGTATTGAAATGTGTGAATCGAAATGAACTCATAGAACCTCAGACTTGGAAGCATCTCAGGGATTATTTACTCTGCCTCCCTAAATTCGGATGAGAAAATGGAAATCTGTAGAGGTAAAAGGACCCATTCAAGGTCATGTAACTTATTAATGACAGAATCAGGATAGAGTGAGGACTGGATACCAGATATCCTTATTTCCAGTCTTGGTAACTTTTTATAGGTTTTCAGATTGTTCTCGGAAGAGCCCTGGGGGTTTTGTGGGAACCTCCGTAGTGGCTGTCTGGTTGGAGAGAGCGGCACAACCTCCCTCCCCAGTAGATGAGCTTTTATCTGTTTTACATATTGGGCTTCTGGTAAGATTTTGCTTCAGCAAATGTTTCACGATTTTAAAAGGTATTTGAAAACTGTTGAACGATTCTGTGGCTGTTTAGGGGGTGATTTCATGGACCAAGATGGGGGCTTCTCTTAAATGCTTACACTTCCTTTAGACAGAGGACCCAAACATTTATTGCTCCCTTAGAGAAAAGGCTTAAAATACACCTTTTTTTTTTGGCTGCGCCACATGGCATGTGGGATCTTAGTTCCCCAGCCAGGGATTGAAGCATGGAGTCTTAACCACTGGACCGCCAGGAAAGTCCTTTAAAATACACTTTAATGCAATCCATTGCTATCATTTTCTTCCCTCAGTAGATTTTAAGAAGGTTAAACAAGAATCAGGAAGGGAATTCCCTGGCAGTCCTGTGGTTAGGACTCAGCGCTTTCACTATTGGGGCCTGGGTTCGATCCCTGGTCAGGGAACTGGGATCTCACAGGCTGCACGGCACGTAGGGGAAATAACATAGAAAGGGACATCTGAACAGATGAAGACATCTGAGGAAGGTTTGCCTCCTTCCATTTTGCCTGATTCTGGCCCTCCCATGAATGTATAGGACCAAGCTGGTCCTCCCATCTGAATGCACAGACATGGCTGAGGATGGAGAAAGCCAAAGAGAGCACAGAGGCAGTATTATAGGTAGACTCGATGCCGTGGTAGGGCCGACCAACAGCAGAGGTTTTTCCCTGTAGTCCATCTTATCCCACAGTCAAGCCTCGGAGTTATGGAAAGCTGACAACACGGTGAAGATGATCTCTAAAGCAGACAGAGATAGAGATGAAAGAAGGGATCTCCGGCTACCAAACTAGCAGAGAAGCAGAAGATATCCCAGTAACCACTATCACGTCCTTTTTAATTACTTACTTACATACTTCCTTCATTTATTGGCTGCATTGGGTCTTCATTGCTGCACAGGCTTTCTCTAGCTGTGGTTAGCAGGGGTTATTCTTCGTTGTGGTGTGCAAGCTTCTCATTGCAGTGGCTTCTCTTCTGGAAGAGCTCAGGCTCTAGGTGTGTGGGCTTCAGTAGTTGTGGCATGTGGGATCGGTAGTTGTGGCATATAGGCTCTAGAGCTCAGGCTCAGTAGTTGTGGTGCACGGGCTTAGTTGCTCTGCATCATGTGGGATCTACCTGGACCAGGGCTCGAGCCTGTGTCCCCTGCATTGGCTGGCGGATTCTTAACCACTGCGCCACCAGGGAAGTCCTGTTATCACATCCTTGATGAGAGTGACTTGAATCTGAGTTACTAAATCACCTTTCCTTCCTTCTAATCTTTCAACCAGATCAAACCATGACTATCATCCTGAATGATTTATTTAATTACACTGATTTGTGGGAGTTGTTTGAGGATGAGTTTGCAAATTTCACTGGCACGCCACCCACAGAAGGACATCTTTATAGTCCCTGTAAGATGGACACTGAGACGCTCAACAAGTATGCCGTGGTCGTCATCTATGCCCTGGTCTTCCTGCTGAGCCTCCTGGGAAACTCCCTGGTGATGCTGGTCATCTTATACAGCCGGGTGGGCCGCTCCGTCACCGATGTCTACCTGCTGAACCTGGCCATGGCCGACCTGCTCTTCGCCCTGACCTTGCCTGTCTGGGCCACCTCCAAGGCAAAGGGCTGGATCTTTGGCACAGCCCTGTGCAAGGTGGTCTCACTCCTGAAGGAAGTCAACTTCTACAGTGGTATTCTACTGCTGGCCTGCATCAGCGTGGACCGCTACCTGGCCATTGTCCATGCCACACGCACGCTGACCCAGAAGCGGCACTGGGTCAGGTTCATATGTTTAGGCATCTGGGTCCTGTCCTTGATCCTGGCCCTGCCCATCTTCGCCTTCCGTGAGGCTTATCAACCACCCTATTCCAGCCCAGTCTGCTACGAGGACATGGGTGCCAATACAACGAAGTGGCGGATGGTGATGCGGGTCCTGCCCCAGACCTTTGGCTTCCTGCTGCCCCTGCTGGTCATGCTCATCTGCTACGGACTCACCCTGCGCACGCTCTTTGCGGCCCACATGGGGCAGAAGCACCGGGCCATGCGGGTCATCTTTGCTGTCGTGCTCGTCTTCCTGCTCTGTTGGCTGCCCTACAACCTGGTCCTGGTTGCAGACACCCTCATGAGGGTCCGGGTGATCGCGGAGACCTGTGAGCGCCGCAATGACATCGGCCGGGCCCTGGATGCCACCGAGATCCTGGGCTTCCTCCACAGCTGCCTCAATCCTCTCATCTACGTCTTCGTTGGCCAGAAGTTTCGCCACGGACTCCTCAGGATCATGGCCATCCATGGCCTGGTCAGCAAGGAGTTCTTGGCCAAGGACGGCAGGCCTTCCTTCGTTGGCTCTTCTTCAGGGAACACCTCTACTACCCTCTGAGACCGCACGCAGGGCTCCTCCCTTCCCTTCAGCATCCGCCCCAAGCCGCATGTCCTCTGGCTGCTCACAGCCCTGTGTCCAGGCAGCCCCCCATTGTGGTTACAGGAAGTTGCTGAGGCCGCATCCTTACTAGGCCCCCAGCTATGGATTCGAAAGCCCTGGCCCCCACCTCTTATCGTAATTACCATGTCAACTGCTAGAGCTCAGTCCATCCTACCACTGAGACCACAGCACTCTGTCTTCTGGCAGACATTCTTTGAAGACACTCCTTTAAGGGATTACAAAAAGTTCCCACCATTGGGAGGCATTAGTGTCAAACACCATTGGTTGCTTCCCCAACTCTCCCTTTCCTTGCCAGCTAACGAAGTCCACCTCCCTTGAGAGAGGCTGAAAATGACAGATACTCACTTTCTAAGACTCCCTTAAACTAGAAGTGGCCATATCATTTGGTTCTGATTAATAAGACTCAAAGGCAATAGTGTGCTGGTAAACCACTTTCCTGGGAGAAAGTCTTAATGTTCTGTGGTGTAACTAGATGCTCTTACCATGGCCGATTTCAGGGGTGGTGGTGTTTAGCAACAAGCTCACAAAATCTAGATAGTGTAATAATCTGCTTCCACAAACTGGCTTCAGTGCACTCTTGCTTAAGAGGAAGTCTACTGGGGCCAGGGGACTCCTGGGATATATTCCTGATTTAAAAGACACACACACACATACATATCCTTGATTCTTGCCTGTGAATACGGTTATAGGATATGATGTGTAGAGATGAGCCAGTCACTTTGTGACAATGAGGCAAAAAGTGTGCCCAACACACTTAGGCTGGTGGAGCCAAAGGATAAAAAGGACCTGAGAATAAAGAGCCCAGAATAAACCATAAATGGTCAAATGACTTTATTTATTTATTTAAAAATGTGTTTGGCTGCGTTTGGTCTTCGTTGCTGCGCGTGGGCTTTTCTCTAGTTGCGGCGAGTGGGGGTTACTCTTCATTGTGGTGCGCGGGCTTCTCACTGCAGTGGCTTCACTCGTTGCGGAGCATGGGCTCTAGGCGCTCGGGCTTCAGTAGTTGTGGCACATGGGCTCGGTAGTTGTGACTCACGGACTCTAGAGTGCTGGCTCAGTAGTTGTGGTGCTCGGGCTTAGTTGCTCTGCAGCATGTGGAATCTACCTGGACCAGGGCTCGAGCCTGTGTCCCCTGCATTGGCAGGCAGATTCTTAACCACTGCGCCACCAGAGAAGTCCCTGGTCATATAACTTTAAACAAGGGTGCCAAGACTATTCAATAGGGGCTTCCCTCTCCTCTCACTCCTTCCCTTAATCCCCTCTCCATCTCTCCTACTGTGTGACTCAGTGCTCACCTCCCTTCATCCTCTGCTGCCCTAAAGACAACTCCATCAGGGGTTTCAGTAAGTAAATAAGGATCCAGATCGGGTCTGGGAAAATACAAATGACTAATACACATCTGAAAAGATGCTTGGCCTCACTAGTAACCTGTGAAGTGGGAATCAAACAGCAATAAATAACTTGGAAGTGTTTTAAACAGGTCAGGGATGTAGTCAGAACTCTCTTCAAACAAATGCAACATTGTTTAGTTAGATTTTTTAATGCAGTGTGTAATTCTCTGGGTACAGCTCAATGATTTGGATTTCAGATCTGTAAGAATGCCAAGGTGTTGGTACTGAAGTAACACAGTATATGAAAATATCAGAAACTGGTGTTCCGATCACTAGATAGGGTAAGGATTAGACATCTGTTCAAGGTTAGGGAGATGGTTCACCTTGGGGAGGAGCTCCATGTCCAGGATGGGGCTGGGATCAGGGGTGGGGTGCACCTTAGGAGAGGAGTGGGGGGTGATCAGAGATGGGAGAGAGTCAGGGATGGAACTGGGGTTAGGGATGGGGTAAACAACAAGGATTATACAGGGGACAGGGATTGGGATGTGACGGTATGTTTTGCACAATGTTTGCTGATTTTTAAAATTATTTAAAAATTATTTTTTTATATTTTGGCTGCACCATGAGGTATGCAGGATCTTAGTTCCCCAACCAGGGATAGAAACCCACACCTCCTGCAGTGGAAGTGCGGAGTCTTAACCACTGGACTGCCAGGGAAGTCCCAATGCTTGCTGATTTTAAATTTTGAAAATTTGCTTTGTGGGTTTGGTTAAAATGTTCCAGCCTCCAAGTAATAACATTGAATTATACTATTTCCCCCTACACTGTTCCCCTTCTTAGCAACCACAGCCTCTTCACCACCCCTTGCCTCCCTATCAAGTGGCCTATTCTTAGTGGTTCCAGCAAAAATATTAATGGATAATCTGTATTTTATTCCATAGGGGTTTAAGATTGCTCCTTTCCCAGCAACTTGCATTTTAATTAGGGTCTTCCAGCGGCTGAAAAGACTCATAGATGCAGATGAAATAAATCGACCGTCTCCTCTTTGGTCTAAGGGTCTTCCCAGAGATATATTCCAAGAGATAACCATGAACCAAGAAATAATGAAGAGTTCAGGCATAACTTGGAGATATTACAAGTTTGGCTCCAGACCACCACAATAAAGCGAATATAGAAATGAAGTGAATCACCTGAATTTTGTTTTTTTCGGTTTCCCAGTGCATATAAAAGTTATGTTTATACTGTAGCCTATCAACTGTGCAATCGCGTTATGTCTAAAAAATGTACATATCTTAATTAAAAATACTTTATTGCTAAAAAATGCAAACCATCATCTGAGCCTTCAGTGGGTCATAATCTTTTTGCAACTGTAACAGCAAAGATCACTAGTGAGCAAATGCTGTTGGAAAAATGGCACCAATAAACTTGCTCTGGGTAAGGGTTGCCACCAACCTTCAATTTGTGAAAAACGCATTATCTGTGAAGAGCAAAAAAGCGAAGCACGGTGAAACGAGGAGGTATGCCTGTACAGCCTTTGCTATTTCTATGCAGAGGTTGGAGAGGCCAAAGATCTCTGGGTGTGACCCAGAAAGCCAAAAGTGGCTCACAGCTGAGCCCTCACCACGACTGTTTTTATCTATCCTGGTATTCTGTTTTTAAACTCAGGATTCTTCTTCCAAGCCTGAAGGTAGAAATGAATTAAAGAATTAAAAAAATAAAAATAAGTGGAATATGTTAATGCAAACTTTCTAAATTAGTTTTTCTTTTTTATCAAAGTATTTCACCTACATTGTTTAAAAAAGTGAAATAGCTTTATAAAGCTTATAATGAAAACCAGAAGCAGCCCTCCTGCCCCACTTCCCCCAGGCAAAGGCAACAACTTTCTTCCTGTAAAATAAATTTATTTATTTATTTTTGGTTGTGTTGGGTCTTCGTTGCTGCTCGCAGGCTTTCTCTAGTTGCAGCGAGCGGGGGCTACTCTTTGTTGCGATGTGTGGGCTTCTCATTGCAGTGGGCTTCTCTTGTTGAGGAGCATGGGCGCTTGGGCTTCAGTAGATGTGGCGCGCGGGCTCAGTAGTTGTGTCTCGTGGGCTCTAGAGCGCACGCTCAGTAGTTATGGCGCATGATGGGCTTAGTCGCTCCACAGGACATGGGATCTTCCTGGACCAGGGATCGAACCTGTGTCCCCTGCATTGGGAGGCAGATTCTTAACCACTGCGCCACCAGGGAAGTCCAAAGGCAACAAATTTCAACTCGCATAGCTGTTTCATTCAATAGAGGTCTACATATTTCTAAATATCGTGCTTATTCTGCTAGCTCTTGAGGTTTTTTTCTGAGTTTTAGATATCATCTATTGACTTTCAATTTTGGCTTATGAAGATTTAACACTCTCTCACACTCTCTCTTGCTTTTACTCCTGTCCAAGCAAACACAAATACTGCCTCTTCCTTTCTTCCAGGACATGGATAACACACTTTTTTGGTTAAATCAGCATTCAATGTTTTAGTTAAAATGACTATATAAAAAAACACTTCACAGTTGGGTGCAATGTTTACACTTCCTTTTTTTGTCCAAGTTTTGTTTTCCTTAGAATTAATGATAGGATTTGTCCATGTACTTTTCATTACATCACTCTCAAATGTCTCCCTCAATACATTCACAGTCATCAGATAATCAAGGTAATAAACATCAGATAATCTATAACTTTTTTTTCTTTCTTGGAGAGCCCTTGCCTAGAGCCCTTTATACCCCTGTTCCAATCTGGGCAGGTTACTATGCCTGCTTTTTTTTTCTAAAAAGCTTTAACTACATTTCCAGATAAATTTTAGAATCTGATTGCTAATTTCTATAAAATGTCCTGCTGGGATTTTGATCTGCATTATGTTGAATCTATAGATCAGTTTGGAAAAAGTTGACGTCTTAATAACATTCAGTCTTCCAATCCATGAGCATGGCAGCTTTCTCCAATTATTAGGTCTTTTCTATTTTGTCTTGGCTGTGTTTTGTAGTTTTCAGTACATAGATCTTGTAGATATTTTGTTAGATTTATCTCTAAGTATTTTATGGTTGTTTAAATGCTATTATAAATGGTATTTAATTTTTAAAAATTTTCCAGGTTTTTCTTATTATAGAGAAATATAATTGAGTTATGCATATTGACCTTGTATTCTGGGATCTTGGTAAATTCACTTATTAGTTCCAGTAGTTTTATTTTTAAAGATTCTTTTGGATTTTTTGTGTATGCAATCATGTCACCTGAGAATAAAGACAGTCATTTCTTCCTTTTATTTATGCCTTTTATTTACTTTTCTTGCCTTATTTCACTGGCTAGGTCCTCCAGTACAATGCAGAATAGAAGTTGTAAGAGTTTGCCCTGTTCCTAGTCTTAGGGTAAAGCATTCAGTCTTTCTCTATTAGACATCATGTTAGCTAAAGATTTTTCATGGAGACCCTTTATCAGGTTGAGGAAGTTCCTTTCATGAGTGGGTGTTAAATCTTCCTCTTTCTTTAAGGGCATGGCCTCTGGAGCCAGACTACTGCTGCTTACATGCTTTGTGACTAAGGGCAGATCATTTAACCTCCCTCTACTACCTTGTAAAATGTGGATAATGATGATGTTCAGCTAATTCCTATGAGGATTAAATTAAATGACCACACACACACACACACACACACACACACACACACACCATTTAGAAGAATGTCTATTATACCATAGGTGCTATATAAATGTGAACTATCATAATTTTGGTTTACTCCTTTATTTTGTTGTACTACTGGATTTTTCTGAGAAAAGATATATAGTGGATAACTTTTTAGAAATCCTGAATTTTCAGAAAAGGCTTTATTCTACTCTCACATGTGATTGGTATTCTGGCTGAGTATTGAATTCAAGGATAGAATTCATTGTCCTTCAGGCTTTTCTTAATTTCATTTTGCAGGCTTTTCTTAATCTCTTCTAGCTTGTAGGGTTGCTGTTGACACTTATGATGTTATTCTATTCTTAATCTATTTTATGTGACTGAATTTTCTCTTAGAAACTTTTAGTATATTCTCTTTATCTTTTCAGTATTAGAATGCAGGATGATGTGCCTTGCTGGGGGTTCTTTTCTCATTCATTTTGTTGGGCACCTGGTGAGTGCTTTTAATCTGGAAACTCAGGTTCTGTGAAATTTTCTTGTATTATTTCTTTGATATTTTCCCTCTCACATTTCCCGTTCTCTTTTTTTTCCCCAGGATTCCTTTTATTTGACTGTTGAACCCCCAAGGTTGATTTTCTAATATTTTTTCAATTTTTCCTGTTTTTTTAATCTTAATCTTTTCACTTTCCATGAAATTACCCTTAACTTTATTCCTCAGCTTTTTAATTGGAACTTAAAATTTCCACTATCATATTTTAAATTTCCAATAGGCTTTTTTTGTTCTCTAATGTTGCCTTTTATGGCACTTCTTTTTTGCCTCATGGATGTAATATTTCCTTTTATCTTTCTAAGAATATTATGGTTTTCGTGAAGATTTCTTTAACTCCCTTACTGTCTCTGTGTTTTTCTTTTGGTCTGATAACTCAGTTACAACTTGACTTCTACTTTCTGACTTCCATTAAAAAAATCTCTTATCTTTTATTTTCCTTCACGTTCTCTTTTTTCTTGTACTGTGTGAGAGTATGCCTTAAATAAAATCTCTTTAGTGTAATTTGTAGTGGATTTTTGAGAGGAAGCAGATATAAAAACATTTCTCCAGTCCTCCATTTTTGATATAATAAGTCCCCTGGATTTAAAAAACATACTTATTTTAAAGTCTCATCCAGATTGTCTTATTTTAACTTTAGTTCCTCAGGTGTGAATTCTCCTTTTTGTTATGTTGGCTGACTGTTGATTGTAGTTTTTATTAGTTCTTTGTAATATTCGATTATGAGCTCATCTATCGAAGAGCACTTTTTTTTCCCATGGGAGTCTTGCATGTGTCTGGGATTATGAAGAAATCTACACAGGGGCAGTGTCATGGCTGTCCTTGCTGGGGCCCTACTGGGTCATATGGTTCATAGCATTTTTGGTAATTTTTATTGTTATTTCTTTGTCCTAGGTTTCCACATCATCCCAAAGGGCATATTTGGATCCTCACCATTTTCTACTCAGGACTTGTAAGTCTGGATTGTCCCTCAGGTGGCCATCTTTCCCCCATGTCTAGGGCAGGCTGCTCACTTTGGGGTCATGTCTCATAGCTGGCAAATGTTTTTCTATCCCCAGGCAAGGGTGGGTCAGCTCTTCTCTGGTTCCTGGCTTTTTGCAGGGAATCCAGTTCCAGTTCCCTGCTGTACCAGGGTCTGTAGACCACTGGTGTTAGCATTCTCATCCTTGAGATGCACAACCATTTCTAGCATCCTCTGGGTTCCTGTGGCTTCAACTCCTGCTTCTTGATTAAGTCTGTACATCTCTAAGTTCCCTTTTCATATCTGGCATTTAGAGAACCCCCTTTGCCTTTTTTTTTTTAGGTTTTTTGATGTGGATCCTTTTTAAAATCTTTATTGAATTTGTTCCAATACTGCTTCTGTTTTATGTTTTGGTTTTTTGGCCTCAAGACATGTGGGATCTTAGCTCCCCAACCAGGGATTTAACCCACACCTCCTGCATTGGAAGGCAAAATTTTAACTACTGGACCACCTTGGAAGTCCCTCCCCCTTTGCTTTTGATCGCAGATATATATTTTAAAAATTTAAAATATATGTTATCTAACATTTCAATGTGTGTGTGTGTGTGTGTGTGTGTGTGTGTGTGTGTGTGTGTGTACTGTTGCTTCCCCTGCTCCTCAGAACAATATCATAATAGGATATCAGTAAAAATTCAAATAACACATAAAATCAGTCTCTTCCCATTCATTATTTCCTTTCCTTAAAGATAAGTGTAGTTAAAACTTTCTCCCAGTGAATTTTAATGTCAGTCTGGAGGACACATTGACCAAATGTCTAGTTAACTCACAGCCTCTATGTATCTGCTGCATATGCCCCTGTGCATGTGTATGTATGTGTTGGAGGTGAATGACCCTGCAGTATCTCAGGATTATCATGCCCTTCTCTTAGCCAGGTTCAAATCAGCAGGGTGAAAGAAGTAAGATATAGAAGGTAAGTGGGGAGGTGCTTCTGGGGAAATCCAGTCACTTCCGACATGGGAAGAAATCGGATTGCCCAACAGAAACCTATGAGGCCACATCCGTACTTCTCTTGGTTCCCATGTTGTAAACAAGACTGTTTTCCCAAAAGAGCTGGCTTTGCTCCAACTTTGAGAGTGTTGAAGGTGGAGAGAGGCTAAACAAGTAAGGCCTAAGGGCCACACAGTGCAGGGCTCCCCACTTTGCCAGCGTCCTTGTACACTCCCCCTAGCTGGGATCCTGATGATATTCTGCAGGCACTGTCCCCTGTGCCCATTCGCCAAGATGTTATAGAAAAACATATGTTCATAAATAGGAATCAAATGGCCAGTTAGCTGATTATGTATCAAATGCCTATTATGCACCCAACTTTGTGCCAGACCCTTAAAATAAGGACAGGTACTGTAGAAATGAAACTTAGGGGACAAGGAAACTTGTGAATGGAGGATATGTGAGGAGTTCATGAAATTTCCTATAGTGTCAAGGTGATCAGGACAAAGAGATCTGTCTGGGGGTTCTAGTGAGCCACAAGCTGAATCTGAAGATTTGGGAAAAAATGTTTCTAATTAAATAAAAGAAAGGAAAAAAAAGACTTAGTCGTTGTGTGACCTAGAATATTCATTTAAACTTTCTGCTGGCACATAGGAGCTCAATAAATATTTGCTCTTTTAGGAGGAAAAAGAAACAAAAAATAAACAAACAAAAAACCTTTCTGAGCTCAGTTTCCTCTTCCATGAAATGAGGTTGAATTAGGTTTCTAGTTCTAAGATGAGATGCTCTATTGAAGAATCTATACCTCTACAGATGTGAACTTGATATGAAACTTCTATCCTTGCTCAGAACATGAACCTTAGTAATTAGGTGCTTCATAGAAGATCGCTTCTTAGTGTACGCTTTCTGGGCAGCTGTTGACCAGGCTTGACATGAAAATTTCTAGAGAGGCCTCCTTCCTTCCCCCTCTCTTTTCTTATTCCTCCTTTCCCCCGCAACTCACCCTCCAGCACCTTCCTCCCTCAACTGTCAGCAATTCATTCCTTTGTGCTTGGCAGGCCCCTTGGAAAAACAGCAAATACCCCTGGTGAGGGGAATACATTTCTTTCAGTTATTAAGCCTAGAAACATAATGGGTTTTTGAAATCATTCTCTTGCACAGAAGAGCCTCTCTTTCTGAGCCTTCAGGGTCATGAGCAAACTTGCACACTACAATCCAACACGTCAGCTTAGCCTCTTACTAACAGATGTGTCTGCTGGTAACTGCAGACCTAAGATGTGCCAGGCTCCGTGAAAAGCATTTTTTACATGAATTATTTCATTGAAAGCTTACCAAGACCTTACGGTAGGAATTATTATTATCCTGTCTTATAGATGAGGAAAATAAGGCCCAAGGAGATTAAGTACCTTGTCCAAGGTAACACAGCAGCAGATAAGTGGTAAATTGGAGTTTAAATCAAGGATTAACTGCTTTCAGAGTCTGGGTTCTCAACTGCTCATGATACGTGAAGCACTGGTGGAGTGAGAGCCCCAGGGGGCTTTGAGTCAGGTTGGGTCTTAGTCTATCCTGAGTTGTATGGTCTTGAGCAATCACTTAACTTCTCTGACCCCTGGTTCCTTGAAGGCTCAGTAGCATTAGAAGCTTGTCAATGTTCAAGGTAATGGATGCCAGGTTCTTGGAATAGACTAGGGCCTTGAAAAATGGCAGACATTATTATCAGAGCAGAGAGTCTTAGAGAGTTGTGTCAGTTGAGGAACAGGCAAGTAATCCCAAATCTAACTTTAAGGGCAGTGCTTCTGCATGATATCACAGGGTCAGGGGCTAATAGGAGAGATAGGATATACTGCTTTCAAAGACATCGGGCTGTTCTGAGATGAAAACACAGCTGGAAAGGGGACCAATGGTCTTCCTTCATGTTCTTCCAACATCCATTTTTTTCTTCTTCTCCCAGGTCATTGCCATTAACATACAAGCTCTCGTCTTATAATAACTCTTGTTGAACCCACAGCGCTATCAGCTATGGTCCTATTTCTCTGCTCCACTTTGCAGCTAAGCTCTGGGTCTCACTGCTCAAAGGCTGCTTTAAGCCTGTGAAGGGAGCTGAGGAACATTTAGCGGAGTCTCAGCTGGATCCTGACCTGGGCTGACTCTGGGGTTGGGATAAGTCCGGGCACAAATGAAAGGAACGAATGGTCAAGGGCCCTTTAGGGAATGAGCTCATCCCTAGGGGACAAGAGTAAAACTCATGGGTCTGCAGAAGGCCATCACTCAGAACTGGGGGCAGTGGGAGTGGGTGCTGCAATTAAGACCAGCCCTGGCCTGTGGACTCTCGCCTGAATGTTAGGGAGGTGGGGCTGGGAGTGAACATGAGAAAAGCCGGGAGACTTTGGCAGTGCAAGCAACATACGTGGATAACCTGGCCCTGTTCCCTTCCAGGTGGCTGAGCTGGAATTGGCTGAGGGTGAAGGCCAGCTTGGCAACATGGCCCGGGAGCCTCAAGGGAGCAGGTGGGAAGAGGGTCCTGGAGAACTTTCCTGAGGTGCTGAATCACTGCATTCTCACTGGCTGTACACAGACAGGTGTAAACAAAGAAAGAGCTCAAAAAGAGAAAAGGAGTCAGATTTCTGTCCCATGAGGAGTGCAGAAGAGCATCATTGTTATTTCCCCACTCACCACACACTTCCTCCTTCTTAAAGTTCTGTTTTCTCTGGGCTCCTGCTTTCCTCCTGCATCTTTGCCTTCTTTTCAGTCTTTTTGGAAGACCCCTTTCCTCTTTCAGTCCTTTAAATGCTGACGTTCTTCCAAATCCTCTTCCTCCCCCTTTTCTGCCCTTTCCCTATTGTCTGCTTTCCCTGAATGACATCATCTACTTCTGTGGCTTGAATGATCTGCTGTCTCTGTGAGAATTATCTCCCCAAAATGTGGAGATTGTAGCCCATTTTCCCTGGGCTTCCAGAGCTGGATTCCAGTGCACACTGACATGCCTCCTTGTACCCGCACCATAAATTCAAAGTTAAAGCAGCGTCTTCCCTCCAAAACCTGCTTCCTTCAAGCCGTTGGTCCAAGTTATAGGTTGAAGAATCCTTTTGACTCCCTCCTTCTCACTACCCCACCCCTATCCAATTCACAGCCAAGTCCTGTTTTTTTTTTTTGCGGTACGCGGGCCTCTCACTGTTGTGGCCTCTCCCGTTGCGGAGCACAGGCTCCGGACGCGCAGGCTCACTGGCCACGGCTCACGGGCCCAGCTGCTCCGCGGCGTGTGGGATCTTCCCGGACCAGGGCCCGAACCCGTGTCCCCTGCATCGGCAGGCGGACTCTCAACCACTGCGCCACCAGGGAAGCCCAAGTCCTGTTGTTTTGCCCTTAAAGATCTCTTAAACTCAAGCCCTGATCTTCACCCCCTCTGTCATTACTTTGCCCAGACACTCACCATTTCTTCTTCCTAACTGGACTCCTGCCTTAATCCTCAACCCCTCTCGGTCTATCCATATACCACTCAGGGAGCAATCTGATTGCAGTGTTCATCTGCTTAAAGCTCCTGTTGCCTGTGGGATGAAGTTTCCACACTTTAGCACAGCACCAAGGCCCTCTGCCGTTAGGCCTTGCCTGCTGGCCCAGGTCTCGATACGGCATACCCACATCTGGTATAGCCTTTGCTTTGGCCATACTGGATTCCTTAAATTTCCCTGAATACCTCATACTGGCTGCCTTAGGCTAGATTTCTTTGGTTGTAAGTAACAGAAATATGCTTTAAAGAGGCAGAAGCCTAAAGGGACTTTAGTGACAGGATCCCAAGGGTATCTGATGGACCCCAAGGGTCATGAGATTCTAAGAGGGACCAGTACTAGGAGGAGCAGGAAGGTGGCTCCTTACTTGGGCTCTCTCTTTTTGATGAACACACTTCTTCATCTCTATTTCATTTAGCAGGTCTATTTCACTCCTCTTTCTAGGTACACCAGCTTTCTCTGCTTCTTTCTGTCCACAGCTATCCATGAGTTTACATCACCCCAAATCAATTGAAAAGCTCAGGTAACATCCCAGTCTCCCATTTCCAGGAAAGCAACTCTGGTTAGCTCTGCTTTGGCCGGGGAGGTAGAACACACGTAGCTTGGAGAAGTGAGGCTTGGGTTAGAGACTTCTGTATGACCCATACAAAAGTCTCTAAACTGTAACATTGCTGAGCCTTTGCATATACTGTTCCCCTTTGCTGCATGTTCTTCCCTGCATCTCCAGTTGGCTAAATTCTATTCATCCCTCAAAAGGTAGGTCAAGAGTTAGACCTTCCAGAAAGCCTCCCCAGGCTGAGTTACGAGTCCCTCCATGTGTTCCCATAAGATCGTTGCATAACTTGTCTCTAACGCTTATCACATTTGGGTTGTGTTAATTGATTTCTGGTCTATCTCTCCACTACACCATGAGGTCACTGAACCTTTCACCTCTTTCCCTCTAGATTTGGAGGAATAGCTAGGTCTAAAATGGGGATAGATTAACTTTTAAATGAATGAGTGAAACAGCCCATTAGTCTCCATCCACCACATGCAGGTTTTTTGAGGGGCTGGATTCAGGCATAAGATGGGAAAAAAGAAAATACCACAGTTGGCTTATTCTGGTGGCAGTATGTTCCTCACTGTTCATCAGAGTTCCATGAATATCAGCCCTCGGGAAACTGCATAATTTAGGCTTAGTTTTCTACAAGTTTACAGGGTTGTGACTTCCTAGATGAAAATTGCCTAATTTCACTTAGTAGCTGATGTAAATAAGTGAATGGCTAAAGGCAGAACACATCAGATTTTAGAACAGATTTGAAAAACATCACCGCCTTTATATGACAGGCAAGTGGATGGTGGCTGTGTACGTTTTGTATTAACACTATAGCTAGGAACTCATTTGAACTTTATATGAAAATTGCTATGCATAAAGTTTAGTCCAAATTACTACATCCATAAGTTGGAAAAAAATTAAAGATTTAAATAAGTATTAATAGCTAACTTTTTTTTTTTTTCTGTCCTTGCTGTGTGGCTTGTGGATCCCAGTTCCCTGACCAGAGATTGAACCCACGACCTCGGCAGTTAAAGCACCAAGTCCTAACCACTGGACCGCCAGGGAATTCCCTAAGAGCTAACATTTATTGAAAGCTTTCCATGGTCTATTATTGAGCTCAGTGCTTTATATGTAGTAAATAACTAATTTAATCACTAGACTACCCTATGGGGCTAGCTCTCGTGAATTACTTTTTAGCCCATTTTACAGGGGAGGAAACTGAGACACAAGAGTTTAACTAGAGTCGATATGCATGCAGGGATTTGACCCCAGGGCCTACCCCTTCAAGCACTCTGCTAAACCACCTCAAGGTACGGGTTGGTACCTTTCTTCCAATACTTACCTGTTAATGATGGTTCCTTAATTATGCCTTGTTTCACCATGCTTTAGTTGAATTTTTCTTTTGAAACGTCCTTTATGTTTATGCTTTTAGGTAAAAAAAAAATCTCTCTGTGCCTTACAAAATCCATGTTTGGAATTTCAATTTCTCCCTTTTCTTCCTAACACTGGTATAATAAAAAAATTAACATTTTCTAATCTCCTGGATTGAAAAAATGCATCTCAAAGATGAATTAGTTATAGAGATCTGCTGTACAATATAGTGTCCATAATTAGCCATATGATATCGTGCACTTAAAATTTTGTTAAGAGAGTAGATCTCAAATATTGTGTTCTTATCACAAAAAGCAAACAAACAAAAAACAAAACCCAAAACAACAAAAAAGCAAAAGCACAGAGGGACACAAGGAAATTTTCTGAGGTGAGGGATACGTTTATTATCTTGATTATGGTGATGGTCATGGGTGTAATCATATGTCCAAACTCATCAAATTGTTTACATTAAACACCTGCAGCTTTTTTGGTATGTCAATTACATCTCAAAGAAGCTGTTAAAAGAATGTAAAAAAACCCCTCTCTGTGCGGCTGTTAGAGGCAAAAATGCCTCTCTGTGGCATTAAAAACTCTTGCAAGAAGCTTTAATCATGTTAATGTTTACCACTAAATGAGCTCCAAACGTTTACCTGCTTCACGTGATGGTTGGGAATAAATGAATAAGTGACGGAGCAACTTTGGAACTACCCTCTGGGTCTCTCTCAAAACCAGGTCTTATTTCTCCCTGAATCTTTATCTACACGTGTGGAAGAAAAAGGTCGTGGGCACAATGGCGAACCCTGCAATTTGTCCTGTGGGAATTAGGTTCCCCAGCGACTTGTGAGGAGGTGTCCCAGTACAGCAAAGAGGGGAATGAATGAGGAACCTGGAGACCTGGGTTCAGCACTGCTTCCATCACCTGTAGTTCAAGACCTTTGGCAAGTGTCCACCTGTTCTGGGCAACAAGTAGCTCACCTGTCAAAAGGGGAGGTCAGTCTATAAGTGAATTTTTTAAGCTCCCTTCCACCCAAACAGTCTATATTTAGGTAAAGCAGTTCAAGGCCACCACTCCCAGATGGGCAGGTTTGACACTGTACAGCCCTAGCAGGGTGCCATTTGCAGAGAGCACAATGTGACAAACACACTCATTACATGTATATGTCCGAAGCGGAATTAGTAGAATCTTCCCATAAACAGAGGTATTTTATGCAACCTTGACCCTGGTCCCTGGGAGCTACTATGACACTGAGACCCTGGAAGCTTTCAGAAGCTCCCTGGGAGTCATTCTTATTCATTTTTGGCAGTTGACTTGGACACTTGGGCAAGGGAGTTAGGCAGGGGGTAGTAGAGGTGTCCAAGTACCATAGCCAACTGTATAGTCTAGTGAAGTAAATCCCTTAGCATAATGCTGGACCTCCAAGCAAGTCCTCTAGAAACGCCAGCTGGTATTATTGCTGTAGTGGGAATAGAGAACAAATATGGGACAGGACACCTTGTGGGAATCAAGAGTTTGACCCAAACTCTGGGTCAGCTTGGCACAGAGCCAGCTTTGCTAGGAAACCGGTGCTGCTGTTTATGGCCAGGGGACTGTGTCTGACATCAGACTTTGCAAGGCTC
The DNA here is from genome assembly GCF_951394435.1 of Stenella coeruleoalba. NCBI lineage: Eukaryota > Metazoa > Chordata > Mammalia > Artiodactyla > Delphinidae > Stenella > Stenella coeruleoalba. Next base: position 108,736,746 of record NC_137151.1, on the reverse strand, counting down.
TGTTGGGAAATCAGTGATGCGTCTGTCTTCTCCGGGAAGGTGCCTTGTGCATGTTTCTGAAGCTGCAGGGGGAGGGGACTTAGGTTGGGGCAGTGATGTCTGCACCTCCCTGCATCCCCTCCCCACCACCACATCTGCCCCAATTTGGGCAGATGGAATGGTCAGGAGGAGGCCCCATGCAAGGCCACCTTGCTTTTGGCTAGAGGTCAGCTAAGGGGAGTTGTGGGGGTCTTAGAGAGCGGGTGTATGTGGAGAGAGAGAGGAAGTAGAATACGTACCCACAAGGGAAAGAATCATCCTCACAGACAGTTTTAATTCCAACAGGACATTTCTCATCTCCAGTTTGAAAAGCTTTGCCACCATTGCTTCTGAGTCAATGGGTTTTAAACTTGAGTTTTTTTTTTAATAACATTGACTTTTTGAAAATTTATTTTTTATTGAAGTATGGTTGATTTACAATGTTGTGTTAATTTCTGCTGTACAGCAAAATGACTTAGTTTTACACATATATACATTTTTTTAATATTCTTTTCCATTATGGTTTATCCCAGGATATTGAATACAGTTCCCTGTGCTCTACAGTAGGACCTTGTGGTTTATCCATTCTATATGTAATAGTTTCCATCTACTAACCCCAAACTCCCAGTCCATCCCTTTCCCCATACCCCCTCCACCTTGGCAGCCACAAGTCTGATCTCTAAGTCTGTAAGTCTGTTTCTGTTTTGTAGATAGGTGCATTTGTGTCACATTTTAGATTCCACGTATAAGTGATATCATATGGTATTTGTCTTTCTCTTTCTGACTTATTTCAGTTAGTATGATAATCTCTGGTTGCATCTATATTGCTGCAAATGGCATTATTTCATTCTTTTTAATGTATTCCACTGTATATATGTACCACATCTTTATCCATTCATCTGTCAATGGACATTTAGGCTGTTTCCATGTCTTGGCTGTCGTGAATAGTGCAGCTGTGAACATAGGGTGCGTGTGTCTTTTTGAATTATAGTTTTGTCGGGGTATATGCCCAGGAGTGGGATTGCTGGATCATATGGTAGTTCTATTTTTAGTTTTCTGAGGAACCTCCATACTGTTTTCCATAGTGGCTGCACCAACTTACATTCCCACCAAAATAAACTTGAGTCTTGATCAGACTCATCTTGGGCTCCAAATTTCCAAGGACCCACCCTCAGCCATTCAGATTCCTTGGGCCTGGGACTATCACCTGACCTTAACCTTAAGCTGGGCTGGTGAGTTGGGTACCTTCTGTTTGTTCTTCCGGATCCATTCTCTGCGTTTCTCTACCACGCTCTATGCCCTGGGCTGCTGACCAATATGGAAGGCCTTAGTGGATTCCCTGTCCTCTGGTTTCTCAGCTCAGCTGATAGGAGCCCTGGTCGGGTATCTGTGGGCAGAAGCTTCGAGTCAGGGCATTTGTTGTCCCAGCTTTGTCCCTGCTGGATGCTGGGATTGGCTCTTGTCAGCTAGGCCTTATCATACAGCTTTCCCTCTGGGCTCCTGCAATGGCTTCCCTACCTCACCCCTTAGGTCTAGGGATAGTAACAGCTCTCAGTCGTTACTGGCCTTGGGGTGCTGACCATTGCTCATTACTTTCCCCAAACCCTTCTCACACTTTTGTTAAAGGTCCCTTTATTCAAGTCTCATGAGTTTGATGAAACTCTCTCTCCTTGCCCAGCTCCACTATGCCACCTGGTTCTTGCCAGGACCCGAATCCATTCAGGGCTTACCCGTAAAGCTGCATTTTAAGCAAGGAGTCCATTTTAAACACGGATATAGAAATTATTATAGAAATATATTAGAAATACTGCTCCAATGGCCTTGAATGCTTCTTAGTTCTCTTTTGGGTCCCTAGTGCTTAACTTACTTGAGACTGAGGTGATGTTTTTCAAAAGCAACTTTACCAAGAAATGAAGTTTAAAAAAAAAAGGACTGATACTATTCAATGAGAAAATATAAAGGCATAGAAATGGGCATATCCACAAAGCCCAGCCTCCTCGTCCATAAGGAGACCTATATCCATGCTAGCCCACAGGTCCCATCCACAGACACCAGGTCTCAGTTCCCTTGTTTCTGGAAAAACTCTGCCCCAACCAAATAAATTGGAACAATGCAAAACTGCATGAATTAATCATGAATATTACTCTACCTTCCAGTTCTCTTTAACAATAACTCCTTTTAACAGTTTGGTATATATCCTCCCAGATATTTTTTGAACACTTATAAAACCATATATATTAAAAAAAAAAACCATATATATTATAATATTTTTACACAAATGGATAAGCCATTTACTACGTATTTTTTTTTGCGGTACGCGGGCCTCTCACTGCTGTGGCCTCTCCCGCCGCGGAGCACAGGCTCCGGACGCGCAGGCCCAGCGGCTATGGCCCACGGGCCCAGCCGCCCTGCGGCATGTGGCATCCTTCCGAACCGGGGCACGAACCCGCGGCCCCTACATCAGCAGGCGGACTCTCAACCACTGCGCCACCAGGGAAGCCCTCTACTTTCATTTTTCATTTAACATTATTTCTTGACGATCTACCCATGTCCTTTCATATACAACAAACCCTCAGTATCACAGGGTATTTGTTCTAGGACCCCCCGCCATGGGTACCAAACTCCATGGATGTTCAAGTCCCTTATATAAAATAGCATTGTACTTGCATATAATTTCTGCACATCCTCCTGTATACTTTAAATCATCTCCAGATACCTTATAATAGTTAACACAATGTAAATGCTATGAAAATACTTGCTGATGGATAGCAAAGTCAAGTTTGGCTTTTTGAACCTTTCTAGAATGCTTTTTCCAAATATTTTCAATTCACGGTTGGTTGAATCCACAGATGCAGAACCCATGGATATGGAGGGCCGACTGTAACTACTTCATTATTTTTAAAAGATTTTTAAAAACAGTTGTATTGAAGTATAATTTATTTAATATAAAATTGACCGGCTTTAAGTACAAGATCTAATGATTTTTAGTAAATTCACGGAGTTGTACAACTTTTACCACAATTCAGATTTAGAGTATTTCCATCACCCCTAATAGAACCCTAGTGCCTGTCTGCAGTCACGCCCTGCTCCCATACCCAGCCCCAAGCAGCCACTAATCTGCTTTCTGACGCTATAGATTTGCCTTTTCTGGGCATTTTAGTTTAATGGACTCATACATGTGGTCTTCTGTTCTGGCTTCTTCCACTTAGCATCATGGTTTTAACCTTATGTTTAAACCACTGCCTTCAATGTATTCCATGGTGTGGACGCACCTTCATAGTTGAACTAGCCATTTCCCTATTGATGAGCGTTAGGTTGTTTCTAAGCTTTGCATTTTATAAATAAAGCTGCAACAAATAGCCTATATACATTTGTCCACTTATGTGGTATTTCTATAGGGTACATTTCTAGAAGTGCAGTTCCTTGATCAGAGGGTGTGTGCACTAAAATACGTATGATCAAATTGCCTTCTCTAAAGTTGCACCTATTTACTCTCCTAGAGTTAGTGCATGATGATATTGTCTTCTAATCTGCTGAATTCTGACCCCAGAACTATAGGATGTAGAAGCCTCTGCCCAACTCCCTGCCAGGGTTCCTTGAAATGATGGGAGTTGTCCCTTTGTGCTTTTGATAATTTTCTTCATAGTTTTCCCCTTTATTTTAATGATTAAAAGCATTTTTATTGTGAATAGCACACATACTACAGCTTGTAGAAAACTTATGTTTATAGCTTAAAGAATGAAAGTACGATGAACCCCAGATATCTGTGATCTAGGTAAAGAAAGAGAATATTATTAGGACCCTCAAAAGCCCCAGTGTGCTCCTCCCTGATGGACTGAAACCTTAAAAAAACATGATCCAAACGTTTGTGGTAAACATTCCTTTTTCTTTAGATTCCTTTTCATAGGTAACATATATCCGTGGGAAAGATTTGTACGGAGTCCATTTAGTTCAGCTGGAGCTATGCTTCCCCCGATTCCCTTCCTTGCACAGCTCCAGGTCAGTGATGGCCAGAAGAGACTTTAGTGTGGGATGTGGAGGGCAGGGGTAGGGCAGAAGCTGCATTGTTTTATGCTCTGGAAGGTCAGCGCCGCTGTGACGTTGCTGTGCTTATCTGCTGGCTGCTTTTGCTGGCTTGGCTGGAAACGGGTCCACAGCCCCGCACACTCCTGAGCCGGGCGTGTGCTGATCTTTGTGATACAGGAACCAGCTTCTCCAGCAGGCAGGCCATCCTCAGCCTGAGCTTGGGGGCTGCGAGAGCCCCACACAACTTTCAGTCTGTCCTCGCTCTTCTCCACTTCCAGTGCATCTTTCCTTCTCAGCTGTCTGTCCTGCCACTTTTCAGGTCCCAGAACCAGAAGCAAAGTCAACAGCCTGCTCTAGACTATTTAACCAGCTCCCAGGACTTCCCTGGCGGTCCAGTGGTTAAGACTCCACACTTCCACTGCAGGGGACGTCGGTTTAATCCCTGGTCGGGGAATTAAGATCCTGCATGCCACGAGGTGCGGCCAAAAAATTAAAAAAAAAAAAAAAAAGAAATGCTGGAAACTCCTCACCATGTGACAAGACAGGTCTATGAACCAGGAAGGGTGTTCTCACCAGACACCAAATCTGCCAGTGCTTTAATCTTGGACTTTCAGCCTCCAGAACCGTGAGAAATAAATTTCTGTTGTTTACAAACAACAAACAAACAACAACAAAAAAACAGCTCCCAATTGCAATAGTCAGACCCTGTAACAAATCCCTCCTTCTAGTGACTCTGCTTTTCTAAATCAACCTTGTGTGACAGAGCGTGTGTCTCAACACAGGGTTTAGTTTGGCCTGTCTTTGAACTTTGTGTTGGGCTCCGATTGCCTCTTAACTACCCTGCCTGCCAGCGCAGAATAGGGTAACCCCACCTGAGCCTGCTCCCACACCTGTGCCCCAAGCCTCAGCTGGCCCTTACCTCTAGCAGAAGATGATGGACACTCCAAACCCCAGTGCCAACACAGATGAGTCTAGGCACTGAAGAGGTAGACTGGCCCTGCCGAGTGAGCAGAATGCTCTGAGAAGTTCAATCTATGTATTATCCATTCATTCATAAGATGTCTAAAAATTTACCATTAGAAAAGCAAAATATCTGAAGAAATGAACTAGGAATTTTTATTCCAGTTCCATTACTATTTAGCCAGGAGATTTTGGTCAAGTTGCTTTGCTTGGCCCTCAGTTTCCTCATTTATGTATTAAAAGAGTTGACCTTGGGGGGGTTGCCTCTAGGTTTCCCCTGGCTTTGCTATTGTGTGATGATGTGGTCCTCCTTGTGGGCCTACATGTGATGCGTTTCAATGTGATGTGCAAACTGGAGGTACTTCTTCTCATCATCCAAGAGAGGCTGGTGGCTGTACTGATGTCATGAGAAAAGGGAGCCCATCCTACAGAGTCTGGGGAGGGATTGTGGGGGAGGAAGATGTCATAAGCTTTGGGGACAGAGAAAAAAGACAGATGCTGTTAGTGTAAGTATAGGAACTGGAAGCAAGTGGGTCCAGCTCAGACTCAGCGGGCAGATCTAGGCAGAAAGCTGCTGGGCCCTGACACAGTGGAACTTAAGCCTGGAAAGATGGGAGGGAAGAAAGAAATCAGCAACTCAAAAGCATGCCCTGTCCTAGTGATGGCTTGGCTGGTCTATTATTTATGCCAAGACTGTCTTTTTGCGGAGCACGGGCTCCGGACGCGCAGGCTCAGCGGCCATGGCTCACGAGCGCAGCCGCTCTGCGGCACGTGGGATCTTCACGGACTGGGGCATGAACCCGTGTCCCCTGCATCGGCAGGCGGACTCTCAACGACTGTGCCACCAGGGAAGCCCCCAAGACTGTCTTTATATGTGTATGTGAGAGAGAGTGTAAGAGCCAGGGATAAATATTAATAGTTCACGTAAGTACAACTCAGCCTTTGCCTCATTGCTTCTGGGCTTATTTTATCCTCTTGTTTTCCTTGGAGAACCATGTTTCCTCTAGCCCTTGTTCAGGGAGGAAAGAGCTGAGTTCCTGGCACCAGAGTGGCCTCCTCCCACCGACAGTCATCTCAGCGAGCCGTCCTGTCCGTTTGCCTTGTCCTGTCAGGACACCATTGGTCCCTCTGGCAACTTGGGTGTTTTGTAAATACACATTCCCTTGCCTTTCCCTCCTGCTGAATCAGAAGCTGTTCTGAAGACTCAGCCAGAGCACCTAAGTCATGCTTGATCCTGAGTTTAGCCCAGTGCCTGACAGAGTGAGCTTGGAACAAGGGATTATTGTTGAATTAATCCTACTTGTTTTTTTTTTTTGCGGTACACGGGCCTCTAACTGTTGTGGCCTCTCCCATTGTGGAGCACAGGCTCCGGATGCGCAGGCTCAGTGGCCATGGCTCACGGGCCCAACCGCTCTGTGGCATGTGGGATCTTCCCGGACAAGGGCACGAACCCGTGTCCCGTGCATCGGCAGGCGGACTCTCAACCAGTGTGCCACCAGGGAAGCCCAATCCTGCTTGTTGACTGCAAAAGGAAAAGCACTTTCGTGAGTTAAGGGTAGTGGTTACTGAAGCTCAGAGGTTTGCCTATGTCTGCCTGGAGAGGCCTCTTGTCATAGCCACAGCTGCTGTCTCCTTGATTTAATGGTCAGAGAGTTGTTAACATGAAAGGGATTGGAAGCTGGTAAAAGTTTGGTGACAGTGAAGTTCAGTTCCCCTTGTTTCCTTACTTCCTTAGTAGGCTGCTCAGAGCCAGAGCCCCTCCTGCCCAAGACCCTTCAGAAACAAGCCCTATGAACAGGGGCTGTGCCAGGGTGAGGCACTCTCTGTTTTGATTGTTTATATACCCAAAGCCCTGGAAGAGTAGGTTCTCAATACTGTTGAAGGAATGAGTCCAATTCTTTGTTTTGTCTAGGTGACATAGTCATTTTCCCATTCTGCATGAGTGCCCTTTTGTCAAACCTGAATGATGGGTGTGTGTGTGTGTGGGAGAGGGGAGAGTGTGAAGGATGACTCAAAGTGAGAGTTGCTGGTCGAGCTCAGAAGAGCTCTCTGACTTCCAACTACCCAATCCAGCTGATTTGGTAGACTTTCTTGGCCGTTCTAAGTCCCACCCTTGACACTCTTGACTCCTGTTTCACCCAAGGGTACGAGAAGCACAAGATGATCCCAGGACATGTTTCCTTCCATAATACAGCAGGAGGCTTGGGTTGGGGAAGAAGGAAGAAATCCCAGCCTCCATCTCGATTTTAGACCTTCTCTCTATGTACCCGCTAAACAACGAAGGGATTTATTTATTGTACAGACCCTCATTCAGGACCTCTGCTTACCCTTGCCCGACCTCTCTGTAGCACTTTGGATGTTTTTTGTTGCAAGTAATGAAATACCCAACTAAAAGTAGTTTATACAAAAAAAAGACATTTAATTATCTCACTTAAGAAGTTACAAGTAGGTGGTTCCAGTGGTTCAAGTTTGCCTTTTTGGAACTAGGTTTTTTGTTTTTAATTGTGGTAAGATATACATAACGTAAAATTTACCATTTTACCCATTTTAAAGTGTACGGTTTAGTGGTGTTAAGTACATTCACATTGTTGTACAATTGTCACCACTGTCCATCTCCAGAACCTTTTCATCATCCCAAACTGAATTATGTACCCATTAAACAATAACTCCCCATTTTCCCCTTTCCCCCCCAGCCCCTAGTAAACACTATTTTATTTTCTGTCTCTATGAATGTCACTATTCTAGGTACTTCATATAAGTGGAATCATATAACATTTGTGTCTGGTTTATTTCACTTAGTATAATGTTTTCAAGGTTCATCCATGCTGTTGCATGTATCAGAATTTTATTCCCTTTTAAGACGGAATGATATTCCATTGTAGGGGTAGATCACAGTTTGTTTATCCATTCATCTGCTGATGGGTATTTGGGTTTGCTTTCACCTGTTGGCTACTGTGAATAATGCTGCTATGAACATTAGTGTACAAATATTTGTTTGAGTCTCTGCTTTCAGTTCTTTTGGGTGTACACCTAGAAGTAGAATTGCTGGATCATAAGGTAATTCTATGTTTAATTTTTTGATGAACTGTCACACTGTTTTCCACAGTGGCTACACCATCTTACATACCCACCATCAGTGCACAAGAGTTGTAGCTTCTCCGTATCTTTGCCAGTGCTTGGTATTTTCTTCTTTCTTTCATTCTTTTTTTTTTCTTTATAATTATCATCATAATATGTGTGAAGTGGTACCTCATTGTGGTTTTGATTTACATTTTCCTAATTATTAGTGATAAGCTCTTTGTTTATGTTCTTTGGAGAAATGTTTATTCTCTAATTCTTTTGCCTAGTTTTGAATTAGGTTGTTTGCTTGTTTGTTTGTGTTTTGCTGAGTTGTAGGAATTTTTTATAAGGATATTAACCCCTTATAGGGTATACGATGTCAAATGTTTTCTCCCATTCTGTGGTTTGCCTTTTCATTCTGTTGATAGTGTTCTTTGCTGCATAGAAGTTTTCAACTTTGATGCAGTCCAATTAAACTACTTTTTCTTTTGTTACCTGTGTTTTTGGTGTCATATCCAAGAAATCATTGCCAAATCCAATGACCTGAAGATTTCCCTCTGTGTTTTCTTCTAAGAGTTTTATAGTTTTAGCTCTAACGTTAGGTCTTTGATCTGTTTTGAGTTAATTTTTGTGTGTGGTGTAAGGTGAGGGTCCACTTTCATTCTGTGCATGTGGATATCTGATTTTCCCAGCACAATTTGGTGAAAGACTGTCATTTCCCCCATTGAATAGCCTTGGCACCCTTGTTGAAAATCGTTTAACTGTTTATGCTTAGGTTTATTCTGGGCTCTTTATTCTCAGGTTCTTTTTATTAAAAAATTAATTAATTTATTTATTTTTGGTGCATTGGGTCTTCGCTGCTGCTTGCGGGCTTTCTCTAGTTAGAGCAAGCGGGGGCTACTCTTCATTGCAGTGCGTGGGCTTCTCATTGCAGTGGTTTCTCTTGTGGTGGAGAACTGGCTCTAGATGCACGGGTTTCAGTAGTTGTGGCTTGCAGGCTCTAGAGCGCAGGCTCAGTAGTTGTGGTGCATGGGCTTAGCTGCTCCATGGCATGTGGGATCTTCCCGGACCAGGGCTTGAACCCGTGTCCCCTGCATTGGCAGGTGGATTCTTAACCACTGCGCCACCAGGGAAGTCCTCTCAGGTTCTTTATATCCTTTGGCTCCAACAGCTCGAGTGTGTTGGGCATACTTTTTGTCTCATTTCCACAAAGTGGCTGCCTTGGCACCACACAGCATATCCTATAACCATATTCAAAAGCAAGAACCAAAGGTATGTTTCCCTTTCTCTCTCTCTCTCTCTCACATCAGGAATACTTCCCAGGGGTTTCCTGGCCTCAGTAGACTTCGTAAGCAATGATGCACTGAAGCCGGTTCGTGTGTGCTTGTGAAAGCAGATTATTACATTTTCTAGATCTTGTGATCACGTTGCTAAACACTGCCACCTTGAAATCGGTCATGGTGGGAGCATTTATTTACACCACAGAACATGGTAAACGCTACAGATCAAGACTTTTTCCCCCAGGAAAGTGATTTACCAGCACACAATTTGCCTTTAATTCTTATTTATCAGAACCAGATGATATGGCCACTGCTGGCTTAAGGAAGTCTTAGAAAGTGAGTATCTGTCATTTTCAGCCTCTCTCAAGGGAGGTGGACTTCGTTAGCTGGCAAGGAAAGGGAGAGTTGGGGAAGCAACCAATGGTGTTTGACACTAATGTCTCCCAATGGTGGGAACTTTTTGTAATCACTTAAAAGAATGTCTTCAAAGAATGCCAGAAGACAGAGTGCTGTGGTCTCAGTGGTAGGATGGACTGAGCTCTAGCAGTTGACATGGTAATTATGATAAGAGGTGGGGGCCAGGGCTTTCGAATCCATAGCTGGGGGCCTAGTAAGGATGCGGCCTCAGCAACTTCCTGTAACCACAATGGGGGGCTGCCTGGACACAGGGCTGTGAGCAGCCAGAGGACATGCGGCTTGGGGCGGATGCTGAAGGGAAGGGAGGAGCCCTGCGTGCGGTCTCAGAGGGTAGTAGAGGTGTTCCCTGAAGAAGAGCCAACGAAGGAAGGCCTGCCGTCCTTGGCCAAGAACTCCTTGCTGACCAGGCCATGGATGGCCATGATCCTGAGGAGTCCGTGGCGAAACTTCTGGCCAACGAAGACGTAGATGAGAGGATTAAGGCAGCTGTGGAGGAAGCCCAGGATCTCGGTGGCATCCAGGGCCCGGCCGATGTCATTGCGGCGCTCACAGGTCTCCGCGATCACCCGGACCCTCATGAGGGTGTCTGCAACCAGGACCAGGTTGTAGGGCAGCCAACAGAGTAGGAAGACGAGCACGACAGCAAAGATGACCCGCATGGCCCGGTGCTTCTGCCCCATGTGGGCCGCAAAGAGCGTGCGCAGGGTGAGTCCGTAGCAGATGAGCATGACCAGCAGGGGCAGCAGGAAGCCAAAGGTCTGGGGCAGGACCCGCATCACCATCCGCCACTTCGTTGTATTGGCACCCATGTCCTCGTAGCAGACTGGGCTGGAATAGGGTGGGTGGATGGCCCTTCGGAAGACGAAGATGGGCAGGGCCAGGATCAAGGACAGGACCCAGATGCCTAAACATATGAACCTGACCCAGTGCCGCTTCTGGGTCAGCATGCGTGTGGCATGGACAATGGCCAGGTAGCGGTCCACGCTGATGCAGGCCAGCAGTAGAATACCACTGTAGAAGTTGACTTCCTTCAGGAGTGAGACCACCTTGCACAGGGCTGTGCCAAAGATCCAGCCCTTTGCCTTGGAGGTGGCCCAGACAGGCAAGGTCAGGGCGAAGAGCAGGTCGGCCATGGCCAGGTTCAGCAGGTAGACATCGGTGACGGAGCGGCCCACCCGGCTGTATAAGATGACCAGCATCACCAGGGAGTTTCCCAGGAGGCTCAGCAGGAAGACCAGGGCATAGATGACGACCACGGCATACTTGTTGATAACCAGAGATTCCGGCTGGCATGGGGCAGAGTCTGGTAGAATAGAGGGCAGGTCAGTGTTGTAACTGTAATTACCAAAATCTTCGTCACTGTAGTTTTCCCAGTTAAATCCTTCCATATTTGAAGTAAACTTAATTTCTGGCCTAGAGAAGAGAGACGAGGGTTACCGCACAATACATCTCCCCAGATTCTAGTCTGTCTGCTCACAACATTTAGATAGGATTCTTTGTGTTAGCTTGTATATTACATGGAAGTAACTTTCACTTCAAGCAATGGCCGGAGCACTAAGGTTTTGGAGACATATTTAGTAAAAAATGATACATTTCACAAAAAGTGTCTAGTTCCCTTCAACATCAGAGAGACGTTCTTATCACTTTCCATAACACTGCTATCACCCAAACCACTGTTGAAACGTCCCCTTGGATAATCCCTACAGAACATGTCTCGGATCCTCGGTGGTGGGCATCTCTGACTATTGAGGCTGATTTTAATGTCAGAAACATGAGGTACCACCCAGTTCTCAATCTGGGGGACTAAGCAGGCAATCCAATTGTGTTAGATCCCTAGGAAAAGATCATCAAGGCTTGACTATAAACCTAAGAGATGAGTCCCTTTGTCCAACTTTCTGAAAGGTGTTTTAAAAGAAGTGTTCTGGAAAAACAGTCTGAGTGATAGCAGCATGGAGTTTCAGGATGCTCGAGCTAAGAGAAAGTTGACTCCACTAGTACAGCCCAGCATTTTTCTGCTGAGATGCGTGGGGCCTGCTCTGGGCATACTGATGTAGTTTGAAAAAAATATATTAAAAATCATAAGCAGGTGGCTGACTGATTCTCCACATGGGTGGAAATGTAACAGATTATCTTGGGAGCTCTGAACAGGCATATTCTGCCATGTAGGGGTGAGCAGAGAAAGGCAGTATGTTCCCAGCCTAAGGAGGAGGGGCAGCAGGCAGCAGAGAAGGCAGGTGGAGACACACGATCCTTGTTTTGGTGGCTTTCGAGTCCTGCTGGGGACCCTTCCTGCCTTGCTAGTGAGTGCCTTCTTCCAGACCTGACTCTCCAGCACACCTAGTTAACCTCTGTGGGCTCTGCCCTTGTTATGGGGGTAGCAGAGAGCCTTCTTTTGGGGGAAGCTGCAGCCACCCTGAAAGATTAACCCAGTTTGCAAAGAGGAAGTAAAGTGACCAGCCACTGAATTAGCTTCCTTTTGAACCACAAAATATATCAGCATCATACCATTTCTTTATAACAAGATATGGCCATCCTGTTACCCTATGCCAGTCTGTAGCCCACCTCAACATGGAACCCAGTGTTAAAGTGAAGAACATAAAGTAAAAAGGCTCAGGACCTACCTCACACTCACTAGCATGATCATAATTTAAAAAGAAGGACTATGACGATGGTGATGAGGATGTGAAGAAGTTGAACCCCTCATACATTGCTGGTGGGAATGTAAAATGGCACAGTTGCTTTGGAAAACGGTTTGGCAGCTGTTAAGAAAGCTAAATGTAGAGTTACCATACGACCCCGTGATTCCACTCCTAGTGTACCCAAGAGAATAGAACACATACGTCTGCACAGAAACTTGTATGTGAATATTCTTAGCAGCATGCAGCGGAAAAGTGGAAGTAATCCAAATGTCCATCAGCTGATACACAGACAAGCAAATTGTGGCATACACATACAAGGGAACGTTATTCAATCATAAAAATTAATGAAGGGCTTCCCTGGTGGCACAGTGGTTGAGAGTCCGCCTGCTGATGTAGGGGACGCGGGTTCGTGCCCCGGTCTGGGAAGATCCCACATGCCGTGGAGCGGCTGGGCCCGTGAGCCATGGCCGCTGAGCCCGCACGTCCGGAGCCTGTGCTCCGCAGTGGGAGAGGCCACAGCAGTGAGAGGCCCGCGTACCGGAAAAAAAAAAAAAAAAAAAATTAATGAAGTACTGATACAGGCTACAACATGGATGAACCTTGAAAACATTATTCTAAGTGAAAAAAGCCAGACAAAAAAGGCTTCATACTGTATGATTCCATGTATGTGAAATGTCCAGAAGAGGCAAATTGTTAGAGACAAAAAGTAGATTAGTAGTTGCCAGGGGCTGGGGGCGGGGGAGTGTTACTGAGTACAGGGTTTCTTTTTGGGGTGATGAAAGTGCTCTGGAATTAGACAGTGGCAATGATTATGTAGTTTTGTGAATATAGATCTTCCTCAACTTATGATGGGGTGATGTCCCAGTAAACCTATCATAAGTTGAAAATATCCTAAGTCGAAAATGCATTTAATACACCTAACCTACTGAACCTCGTAGAGTAGCCTAGCTTACCTTGTATGTGCTCAGAACACTTACATTAGCCTACAGTTGTGCAAAATCATCTAACACAAAACCTATTTTACAATAAAGTGTGGACTACCTCAAGTAATTTATTGAATACTATACTGAAAGTGAAAAATAGAATGGTTGCTTGTATGGGTAAAGAATGGCTGTAAGTGTATCGGTTGTTTATCCTCATGATTGCATGGCCGCTGCCCAGCATCATGAGAAAGTATCCTATTGTACATTGCTAGCCTGGGAAAAGATCAAAATTCAAAATTCGAAGTACAGCTTCTAGCTAAGGAGTATCACTTTTGCACCATCATAAAGTTGAAAAATTTTAAGTTGAACCATTGTAAATTGGGGACCATCTGTATACAAAACCCCACTGAATTGTATACTGTAAATTGGTGACTTTTTTTTCTAAAAATTTTTTTATTGAAGTATAGTTGATTTACAATGTTGTGTTAGTTTCAGGTGCACAGCAAAGTGACTCAGTTACACATACATATTACATTCTCCTTCAGATTCTTTTCCATTATAGGTTATCACAAGACACTGAATATAGTTCCCCATGTTATGCAATAGGTCCCTGTTGTTTATCCATTCTACACACAGTAGTGTGTATCCGTTAATCCCAAACTCCTAATCCATCCCTTTCCCCTCCATTTCCCCTTTGGTAACCATAAATTTGTTTTCAATGTCTGTGAGTCTCTTTCTGTTTTTTAAATAAGTTCATTTGTATCATTTTTTTAGATTCCACATATAAGTGATATCATGATATTTGTCTTTCTCTGTCTGACTTACTTCACTTAGTACGATAATTTCTAGGTCCATCCATGTTGCTGCAAATGGCATTATTTTGTTCTTTTTTATGGCTGAGTAGTATTCCTCTGTGTGTGTGTGTGTGTGTGTGTGTATGCACATAAAATGACTTTTATAGTATGTGAATTATATCTCAATTAAAAAAGATTAATCAAAGATATATAGGCTTGCAAAGGAAACACAAATATTAAAACAACAATATCATCATCATCATCAACAACAACAAAGGTCCTAGGAAGCTTTTCTCTTTAGCAGAAGAAACTGTTACTCTCAATCATACATAGCAAAAAAAAGCTAAGTGAGGTTAGGGAAACTGGAGAAACAATGCCCCTTTTCCCTAGAGTGAGAGAATTCTTAGCCTTCACCTTCCTGAGAAGGTATTTCTCCCCTAAGTGATGGGAGCCAGATAAATTGCCTTCTCAGCACACGGGTACCACAGATAGAACAGATTAGATCAGTCTGTGAACCTAAACGATGTGATGATAAGGACGGGGCCCAGTCTGGCCAGGAGGCAGGGACGGTAGTGAGAGAGGTGGATAGTACAGCTGGCTCAGCCAGTGGTGCTGACAAAACCTGCGTGAAATCACTGACTCTGCAGCCCCAAGGTCAAGAGCAAGTTTGCTCAGAAGCCCAGGGTAATGCCTAATGAAGTCACAAGGTGGGTCACTTCCGGGAGCAGATGATCAGAGATGTTCTTAAGGGAACCCATGACCCAAGAGAAGACCACCTTTGCGAGTGGTTACAGAGCATGATGGGTGCAGAGAGCTTGTGCCCTTAGAGAGGAGAACCCCTCATTTACAAGCATTGGCCGCGAGAAGGCAGAGCTGCGGCAGCCGCAGAAGCTGCCTCTCAGAAGAAGCAGCAACAGCGAAGCATGTTTCACAGACAAGTCCTCATTCTGGATAATCCAGCGCTCGGCTGTGCCGGAGCTGGGCTGGAGGTGTGCGGGCGAACTCCCGCTCCCAGACGTGAAGGCTCAGCTTCAGGGTGCAGAGGGAGACCATGCAAGTTAGGACAGAAGGTAGAGAACTCAGAAACGGGAACCAGGCCAGGGCAATGACCTCCAGCCACTGGAGGGTGAGGGAGGGGAATGTTTCCTTGTTTGTTTGGTTTTTAATTTACCAGTCTCTGGTGAGGATGTTTTGACATTAAAGGGAGAAACTAAGGGAAGGGAGATACACATCTGAGACCCACTTTGTGCCTCACAGGTACATGGTCTCGTTCGGCAGTTATAAATAGACAGTCACAGCAAGGCTCAGAAACCAGCCTGTGGTCACAGAGTCTCTTAGTGCCGCAGCCCGGATTCCAACTAGGTGTGAATGGCTTCACACGCTATTTTCAGTCTACAGATATACTTCTCAAAAAAAAAAAAAAAAAAAAAAAAAAAAAAAATCACAGCTCATGTAACAAATATAGCTGTAAGCTAAGTTCTTGAGATATCATGAAGTTAACCTGGCTCTGGTTCGCTCCCATTGTTTGATGTTTTGTGCATTGCTTTCTTTGCTATTCCTTAGGCCCAGAACGAGAGAAACAGCCCTTACAGGAATCAGAAACCAAATGCCCTTGAACTGACTGGCCCCTGATGACCATCCAGTCATGTTCTCGGTAACCGAGCAGGAGATCCCCTCAGTGAATGAAACTCCCAGCCCCTTAATGACTCATGATAGTATGATAGTTCAAAAACTCATGGAAAGGATGATTCTAATTTACTTCATGAAAATGCTACATTGACAAAAGCCCAAACATTTAAGGCAATCTTTTTAACAACGGCAACACAATAATAACAACAACAAATTCAAGGTTATTTGTATACAATTCCAGTGTCCTTTCTCTCTAGAAATATAATCCACACATATTTACATTTAATATAGGGGAAGAGGGCCTCAGTAGTATCTGGATCTTCCTCAGACCCAATCCTAGCCAAGGCAGGGAGAGCCGGCTGGGTCCGCAAGAGAAGGCGGTGGGCAGCCAGTTGCCCTAGGTGCTTGTTGGACAGAGGTGTAGGGAAGAGGGGCAGAACCTCTCCCTTTGGGGATAGGGAGGCCTAGAGAAAGAATGGAGAGACTGAGGAGTGTGGGGATAAATGGAGGGGATAAATGGAGGCTGGGTGTCAAGGGGGGACAGAGAACAGAGACATTCTGGAAGGGTGTTCCAAGACTTACCAGGATTCTGGGCTTGTCACCTGTGGGACACCTCCAGGAATGCAGATGTGCCTGACACAAAGGGCGGCGGTGGTGAGAACACAGTGGAGGAAGTGAGTGGTGGATTGGATTGCTCAACTCTGGGGTGGAGCCCCTGAGGGTGTGGGATGCCTTTGATAGCTTGAATAATTAATTCCCAGGTCAACTCTTTGATAACTAGTAGTCATTTTATTAACTGGCAGAGTTCACACTGGGAAGGGGCCTGTGGGGTTTTCTAGCCAATCTTTCCATTTCACAGATGAGGAAACTGAGGCCCACCCAAAGGAAGTAGTTGGCCCAGGACGGCACGGATTTCTCTTATCTTTGCCCTGAGCTCAGCAGCCCCTGGCTCTTTCAGCCACCCTGTCTGACTCTCCCCACAATCCAGCTGTCTCGGGCACCCCACGCTTACAACCCAGCAGCACTACTGCTCTTAAACATCTTTCCCATCTCAAAGGGGAACAGCTCTTTAAGGCAACAGAAACGGAACTAGCTTCTGGTGCATCTGGTGGCTTTCTTCCCTGGACTTAATGCCTCTTGTCTCCACCCCATTCACCCTGGGCATCCTTAAAGCCTCACAGATTCCTTCTCCATGCCACACCACTTTGAGAACTCCCATCCCCAAATGGGGGCCCGGTTCCACCTCACCTGGTCTTTCACCTCCCTCCCCAACCATCTGCTCTGACCGCATGCCTCTCTTAGGGCATTGCTATTTTTTCTTAGCTTGTCCACTTGGAATTGGATCTGCAGTAGCTACTACCTTTGGAACCAAGACCATCTAATTTGGAAAGAAAGCCATTTGGTAAAAGTTAAAATCCCACCCAAGTTCAAATACATTTTTGAAAACAGTGTTGAGTGACACCAAGAATATATTTTGTCACATTTGCTGTTGATAATAATTGAAAGGATAAATCCAGGCACAGCAGTGAACACTAATTCACTGCTCCCTCCTAAGCCCCCACCCCAGTGATTGATGCCTCAGTCCCCTCCACTACTCCTTACCCTGACCTGTTGCTCCATGCATCCCAGGGCCCACACAGTGCTCAAAGCCTGTGGCAAACTCATCTAAGCTGCCTACCCCTAGGAAAGAGCCTTTGAGTCTAGCTATTTAGCAAACGTTCTTTGTCACCTTTCTCTTTTCCATGGTGGAGAACACAGTGACTCCTTGCCAGGTGATGCTAAACCCAGGCAAAGGCCCAGGACACACAGAGAGAGGCCATGAGAACAGCAGTTAAGAACTCTGCTAGCCTAGCAACTCTGGGCAAGCGACTTTTCCTTTCTGAGTCTCAGTTTACTCATCTGTAAAATGAGGCCAATGATAGAATCTAACTAACTGGGTTGTGCTGAGGATGAAATGAGGGATTACCTGTAAAGTCCTTAAGACACATATAAAGCACGATGTTAGCATTTATTGTTGTGATTATTATTACTGAAATAATTAACTAATAGCATGGGTTCTCTCCCACTACATCCCCAAGCAAGAGAAAGCATCGGGTCTGCTTTCGGGGCTGACTTCCAGGTACATCTTAATTTGCTTTAACCTGACTAGCAATAGTCACATGAGCTCTAACGCTGAGTGCCTGCTAAGGCCTAGCTTCCAGGGAAAGTGCTTTTCAGAATCTGTATCATTTAATCCTCACAACAACCCCATGGAGTGTGCACTTTCTGAATGAGGAAACTAAGACTCCGGAGTTAGGCAACTTACCTAGAGTGACGCAGATGAACTGACTTTTAAGCAGTGTTTGAGACTTTTTTTTTTTTTAATCTGACTTCAAATCTGCTATTGTGTCCACTGCTGTGTGGGGCTGAGCTCCACTAAGTACCTCTCTGTCCCAGACAACTGGGTGTGCAAAGGACAGCCCAGATTTGACATTTCCTAACCATCCTACTTCTTGATTTTCATTAGATTGATTTCATTTCCACTGAGCCCACAGCAGGCCTACCAATGGTGGGGTGAATACAGAACCGGCATCCAGTCCTGGTTCTGCTGTTAATGGTCAGGGTGAGCTTGGGCAGGTCATTTCTCTCTGTGCCTCAATGTGGTCCCCTGGAAAATGAGATTAGCCACATGTGGCTACTTAAATTTAATATGTTTGTAAATGCACTTCATATTTATATTTAAAGGGCATTATACTGTGCACTTAAAAAAATTTATTTTTGGCTGCGTTGGGTCTTCGTTGCTGCACGCAGGCTTTCTCTAGTTGTGGCTAGCGGGGGCTACTCTTCGTTGTTGTGTGCAGGCTTCTCAATGTGATGGCTTCTCTTGTTGCAGAGCTCAGGCTCTAGGCACGTGAGCTTCAGTAGCTGTGGCATGCAGGCTCAGTAGTTGTGGCACACAGGCTTAGTTGCTCTGCGGCATGTGGGATCTTCCTGGACCAGGGCTCGAACCCGTGTCCCCTGCATTGGCAGGCAGATTCTTAACCACTGCACCACCACGGAAGTCCCTTAAATTTAAATTGATTAAAATAAAATAAAAATTTAATTTCTCATTTTAAGTGCTCAATAGCTACATGTGACTAGTGGCTACCATATTGGACAGTGCAGATACAGGACATTTCCATTACTGTAGAAAGTTCATTTGTACCGTGCTGTCTTGGTGCAGACTTATTTTGTTCCTGCAATTCACCACTTCAGTTCTCAGGGGACTCAAAGGAAGAGACTGAAGTTTCCAAATTCCTTCTATCAGAAATAGTCCCCAGCAGCCCGAAGACCGAACTGCTCACCTACCTGTTGTTGCTGCTACAGCTGCTGTGTTATTGGAGTGGCCACTGATGCCTCCTCTGTGACTCAGGGCTTGAGAGCTGTCACACCTGTTGGACAGGAAAAAAGCAAAGCAGCCTTTACGTGGAAAGTTCTGACCCAGGGCTGCTGAGGGGGAAATCCAGGAGGCCCACCAGGGGAGGTATTCCTGCAGAGGAGCAACGAGGTCTGTTCTGGGACTCTGACTGAAGGCCAAGCCTCCTCCTGGCAATTGTGTAATGAGAGCTGGGAATTTTCATGCCTTCTTGTCTAATGGCTTCTGCAAGAGTCTGCCAGTCTGAAGGTGGAGGTTTACCTAGTTGACCTCTGTCTTGTTTTCAACGTACACTTCCTTCTTTACAAGGGAGATGCAGGCAACCCCAGCCCCCAGCTGACACGTAAGCCTGAATTTGTGTGTACCCTTTCTTCCTTCCTTCTAGGAGCAGCGTGAGAAGTATCCTTCCTTCTCTTTCG
Organism: Stenella coeruleoalba; assembly: GCF_951394435.1. Classification (NCBI taxonomy): domain Eukaryota; kingdom Metazoa; phylum Chordata; class Mammalia; order Artiodactyla; family Delphinidae; genus Stenella; species Stenella coeruleoalba. Next base: position 108,717,187 of record NC_137151.1, on the reverse strand, counting down.
GTCCTGCACCTGGCTGTGGGACCCCACTGCACCTCACGTCCTTGAAGGTCGTGCCTTGTGCACCCTCTGCTTCTCAACCACCTCTTTCCCTGAACTTGCCTATGTCTTTCTCTCCCTCCTTCTGTTCTAGAACTCCTTTAGCGACCACTCCCCCTGGGCCCTCCATTTCACAGGCAAGCTTCTTGAAAAAGCAGTGAGCAGTTGCCTTTTCCACTTTGCCAACTTCTTGTTCCCTGTTCAACCCACTGTAACCAGCTTCCTGCCCACTGTACTGAGGAAACAGCTTTTGCCAATGTTCCCAGTGACCTAGGGTTGCTAAATCCAGTAAACTCTTTTCTTAAATAAAGCTGTTTTAATATTATAAAAATAAACTGTGCATATTGTAAAGAAAGCAGGTGGTAAAAAGCATATAAATTAAAATGTGATTCTCTTCCATCCTTCTGTTCACCTGTATCTTGTGAATATTTTTCCAGACTTCCCCCATGCACATACAAACATGTTTTTTCCTTCTTTAATAAAATCCTATTTAACTAGTTATATTGTTCTGCACTTTAACAATGTATCATGTACCTATTTCACATCAGTACATATAGATCCATCTTACTTTTTTCAGTGATGACATAATGGCCCATGGCAAGGACATACCTGACTTATTTGATAATTACCTTATAGATGAATATTTAGGGTCTCACTATGAACATTTTTGGATATTGGTCTTTGGAAACTTGTACGAGTGTTTCAGTAGCTTAAGTATAATTTTGCTGGGTCATAACTGTGCATGTTGATATGTTGATAAATACTACTCATTGCACTTCAAAAAGACTGTTGCAGTGTATTCTCCTATTACCAGTTTATGAAAGGGCCTGTTACCCTGTCTACTCATACTGTCTCATCCTTGTCAATCATGGTAAAATACCTTCTCCCAGCCTGCAGTATGCTTTTTAACTGTATTTACGGTGAAATGGATACCGTTCAAGCCTTATCTTATTTGATCTCTGAACCATTTAACCCCACTGATCCCATTGTTTTCTTATTGCTCAGAGAACTTCTCTTGGTCTTATTTGTTACTTTTTTTCTCAATTCATTCCTCATATAGGCATGTTCCTCAGAGTCTGCCTCGGTCCTCTTCTCTACCTGTTCTCCCTAGACTAGTCCTCCTGCCTCCTTGGCTTCAGCCCCAACCCAGTATGTGTCAGTGTCTCCTACACCTATAGTTCCCAGCTTCTCTTCTAATCTTCTCTTTAAGCTCAAATTCTTACATTTAATCACTTCCTGAATCTCCCCTGAGGTCCCACAGATGCTGCGAACTCAACATGTAGAAAACCGGTCTCACGGAATTCCCTGACACGGGTGCCCCTCCTCCTTAACCCAGAAACAGGCGTGCCCCTCACGCTTGCCTTGCTCTTCCTCTCCACGAACGCCATCTCCTTAACATCTCTCTTGATTATCTCTTCCTCACCGTCTTCACTGATGGTGTTAGGTTCTGCTTTATTTTCTCTTGCCTAAACTACTGTGTTCTTCATGGGATGGCTGTGATTTCAGAGCTAGACTGTCTGTGTTAGGATCCCAGCAATGTCAGTGGTTGTAGACCTCAGGCAAGTTATTTCATCTCACGGGACTCAGTTTCATCATCTGTAAAATGGGGATAATGGGAGCACCCACTGCATAGAATTGTCATGTGGATTAAATGAGTCTATATTTATAAAGCAGTTAGCATGGTGCTTGGCACTGTTGGTTGCTGCTGCTACTTCTACTACCAACACTACCAGACCACTATTTTCCCAAATGCTCTCTGTGTCAAGTCTTTCCTCCCTCAATCCATCCCCCACTCTCTACCAGAAGCATCTTCCTAAAATGTGAATTTGAGGGAATTACCTGGTAGTCCAGCGGTTAAGACTCGGCGCTTTCACTGTGGTGGGCCTGGGTTCGATCCCTGATTGGGATCCCTGATTGGGGAAATAAGAGCCCACAAGCCGCACGGTGTGGCCAAAAAAAAAAAAAAAAGTGAATTTGATCACCCTCTTTCCCTCTTGCAACCCTTCAAAGACTCCCGTTGCCCTCAGGCAGAGTCAAATTCCTGCTGTGGCACCTGGCGCCCCTGCATCTGACCCTGTGTGCTTCTCCAGCCTTATTTCAGGCCATGCCCTCTTGTATCCTTAACTCTGGCCACAGGGAACGACCTGCAGTTCCCCCTCAGAGCTGTTCTGGTTCCGCTTGGGCCTTGGCACTCATTTCCCTTTTCCTCATCCCCACCCTCTTGGGCCGGCCAGCTCTCTCTCCTGTCCAGTTCAGCCCAGTCATCACCTCCATGCATTGCCGCCCCCCTCTGTCCTCCTCTGCGTCCCCCGGGCTTGCCTCTACAATGGCACCAATTTCGGGGACTTACAATCATCAGTTTGGCTGCTTCCTCCTCCTTGATGTGAGGTTCTTGAAAGCAGGGATTTCATATATATAGATATATATAGAGATATATATATGAAATTTTCGTCTCCCCAAACCAGACACACACAGTGTTTGGCAAACCCTAGGTGCTTGATATCATTTTGTTGAGCACTGAATGAACTGACAAAGTGAGGAAACCAATGTACGTTAGTGCATCCGAGTGACATCTAATTTAAAGAAATAATTATGTCGCCCATATTTCCCAGGGCACCCCCAGCCTGTGAGCACAAATGAAGGCACATCAACAGCAATAACCCAGATTGCACTGTTTCAGACCCCGTGTGTTCATGCAGGGCTTACCCCCCCTGTAGAATGCGCCCCAGGAATTTGGGAGAGTCTGTTGGAGGTGTCCCCCAGGGGCTCCTCTGGTACTGCTGGGCTAGACGTGTGCTCTGGACTCACCACTGGGGAACTGGTGCCCTTTCAGTGCCACGCTCTGGGATAGTCTATGGTGACCCTTGTGGAACCTTCTGCCGGAGGGTCCCCAGAGCCTAATGAGCTTCCCAATATCTTTGTGGAGCTTCTGTGCTCTCCATTGGACCTGGTGGGGACTCCTTGGGGGGCAGTGTTGAGCTAGAGGCTGGTCTTCAGCATTGCCCTTCCATCCCTCCCAAACAGGGGGTGAAGGTCAAGCTCCCCCATTCCTGGCCCCTGATTTCCTCCTGAGTTCTTGTCCAGGAGCATCTTGCTACCTCGTAGAACATAGGCTTCAGCTAGCTCCCCTCTCCCCCATCAGTTCCTCAGGTAAGTCTGAACTCCATGCTGGAGTTCCTACTAGAATATGATGTATTCTGCAGTAATAAGAACCTGCCCTAATAACAGTGTCTGAGCAAGTCGAACCTCCAGAAAGGGACCGCTGTCCTTTAGGGCAGGGGTGATTCTATTGCCTTGATGGCTCCGGGAGCCCCAGCTCTGCCCCTTACTCCCTCCATCCCTGCCCCCCACCTCCTCACTGCCTTTGATAAGGAGAAGTTCTCACCAGCTCTCCAGGGCAGGAACTGCTGTTACAAAACTCTTCCTCTTGAGATGGTAATGGGATGCAACTTTGGGCGGCCTACCCCAAGGGGCGGTGCATGGGCTCTGGTCAGATTGACAGGGTTGCCCAACCGCTGCAGAGGCTTTGGCAGAGGCTTTGGCAGTCTGCATGAGGCAGAGGGGACAGAGACAGCATGCATGCCTCTTGGGGACCACAAAGTCTGCCCTGGAGCCCAGCTAGGGCAGCTAATCGCCTTGTCATACAGTGGGGCCCACACTTCTTCTGAAACAGCGTTGTCAAAAGCACCACAACTGGGTGACCACTGAATGATCATAATTCGTGTAAGACTTCTTGGGCAGTCAGGGGATATGATCTTGTACCATGGAGCTAAACGAGTCCTCATCAACTATCTTTAATATTAAAGTCTAGCTGAGTAAGCACTGCATAGAGAGTTACCTAGATCAGCCCCTTCTTCTGGGTGCTCACAACTTGGGACCCATCAAGTCAGCATAGTGGTTGGAAGGGAAGGGCAGAGAGACTCAAGCCTCCCCTCCTGCCCCCCAAACCAAACACCCTGGGGAGTAACTGGGACTCCCACACTCTCTTGGTGGGAAGGTACAACGTACAATCTCTTTGGGAAATAACTCAGCCATTTCTTTTTTTCTTTTTTTTTTTTTGTGGTACGCGGGCCTCTCACTGTTGTGGCCTCTCCCGCTGCGGAGCACAGGCTCCGGACGCGCAGGCTTAGCAGCCATGGCTCACGGGCCCAGCCGCTCCACGGCATGTGGGATCTTCCCGGACCGGGGCACGAACCCGTGTCCCCTGCATCGGCAGGCGGACTCCCAACCGCTGCGCCATCAGGGAAGCCCTCAGCCATTTCTTAAAAGTTAAACATACACCTACCATACCACCTCGCCATTTCATTTCCTAGGCATTTACCCAAGAGGAATAAAGGTATATGTCTATACAAAGATTTGTACACAGGTGAAGATAGGAAACTTATTTGTAATAGCCTGGAATTAGAAACAACCCAGGTATCAACAACAGGTGAATGTGTAAATAAATTGGGATATATCCATGCAGTGGAATACTACTCAACAGTAAAAAGGAACTTGATATATGCTACAACACGGATGATAAAATAATTATGCCAAGTGAAAGAGGGCAGATAATAAGGAGTATATACTGTATGATTCCATTTATACAAAATTCTAGAAAATGCAAACTAGTCTCTAATGACAGAAAGCAAGTAAGTGGTTGCCCGGGGATGGGGAGAGGTGGGGGGAGGGAGAGATGACAAAGGGCACAAGGAAACGGGGCTGATGGGTGTGTCTATTATTTTGAATATGGTGATGGCTTCAGGGTGTATATTAAAGGCAAAACTCATCAGACTGTACTCATCAGGTTTATGTGAAGTGTATTATACATTAATAGTACCTAAAGAAAGCTGTTTAGAATGAAAGCAGACCTCCGAAGGAGACTGCAGACAGGAAGCCCCCGTGTATCACGAAGGATGGGCTGGCTGAGAAGGGAGTGCAGAGGAGAAACGTCAGGGCCACCAGGCCTTATTCTTGGACAAGGACTTTGAGCCTGCAGGGACTTTAGAGAGGGTGGTGCCCACTCCCTCATGTTATGGAAAAAGCCTGACAGCTTTGCCAAAGTCACCCAGTGGGAGATGCAGGGTTAGAACCTCTTTCCTGACTGCCAGCCCGGCTCCTTCCATCCTCCACACCACGGTCTGTCCACTCAAGTGCTGTCCACGTTAGATGGCCAACTTCTAGAAAGCAGGACTGGTCAGACAAGAGGGCTGGGAAGGGCCGAGGGGATGGCCGATCAGGTGGGGTGGGTGGGTCTCAGTCAGAGGACCTGGGCTTCTCTCCTCTGGGAGCAGGGTGGGCAGTGGCACTCCTTCTTCTTAAAATCCACAGAGCAGGCATGGCAAACCAGGCCTCCGCAGAGCCTGGGGAGCAGAAGCGGAAGAGTGGGTATGTGTGGGTGCGTATGGGGGAGGGGGTCATGGGGTTCGAGCATCTTTGTGTCCACCTGTGTGTTTCCCATCTCCCAGCAGAATAGCCCTGGGTCTGTTTCAGGAGGCCTTCCCTTTCCTAAAAGGGGTCCCAATGCCCCACCCCTCCAGGGTCCTCTAACTCCAAATGGCAGGTTCTCCTGACAGCCCACTGTCCTCTCTCTTGCTGTTTGTCCTGCCACTGTGTTTCCAGGGCAAGGTGAGGGAAGCAGATTCCTCTGTACAGGAAATCTCTTCCCAGATGAGATTAGCTGATCGATTAATCAGTCTATTTGTGGAAGGGTTACCCAGTCCCATTTTCCAGATGCCATTCCTTGTCTGCCCCCTTTCCACTGTTCTTGTTCATGTCTCTGCAGTGTCGGGTAAAATGAGTAGCCAGCTTTAAGTGGCCTTTCATAAAGGCCTATTTCCTGTGTCCCTCCCTTCCCTGGAGTGGGCAGCGGGCTGTGGGCTGGTGGAAACTGGGTTGTCCCAGAGGAAGGATTCTGTACCCCCCCACCCATTACCTGCACAGGTACCGCCGAGACAGCCGACCAAAGATCTTGTTACAGACAACACAGCATCCAGGGGCCAAGGAAGAGAGATGCTGGACCTTCTGCCACAGGTTATCCTTCTCTCTGATGGGTGGGTGGAGGTGAACACACACACACACACACACACACACACACACACACACACAAGACAGAAATATGGAAATGCGCAGACGGAGAGATGGAGAGGGACAGAAAGAGATACACAGAAACAAAGAAGAGAGAGACAGAGAGGGAGTCACACAGAGATATACACATAAAGAGACCAAAAGAGATGAGAGACAGTGGAGCAGAAAGAGACACAGAAATGGAGAGGGAGACAAAGAGGGACGGAGAGACAGGCACTCAGAGAGAAAAAAAGGAAGTCAGGGAGTTGGAGGAGACAGAGACACACAGAGAAGCAGACAGGGAGATCAATGTAGAGGGAGAGAGAAAGACACAGGGGAAAAGATGCAGAGACAGACAGGGACAGAGACACAGACAGAGAGGGAGACAAATATGGAGAAAGATGGAGACACCAAGAAAGAGACATAGTGATGGAGAAAGACATGTAACATATGTGGTTACATATATTTATGCTCCTGCAAAACTATCCTGTTGTTTTAAAGAATGTTTAAGAATATGGGTTGTTCAACATTTTTATCAAAATGACATACACACGTACGATTTAAAAATCGAACAGTATGGAAGGACTTATATCAAAAGGCAATAGATATACCTCCTTCCCATACTCAGTAGCAAACCACTTCCTACATGCTTTAGCTTTTTCTCCTTGATATTATTTCCATATTTAAGTAATATGCTCATATTCCTCCTCCGTGATTTATCAAGAAAGAACATCTTCCATAGAGCTCCTTGACATCACAAGGAGCATACCCTTAATTAACTTCCTAAGAAGGGCAGTGTGCGAGGTGAATTTTATGTGACCTGTCTATCTGAAAAAATGTCTTTCCTCTGTCACCTCCCCACTTGCTTCCTAGTTTGGCTGGATGTAAAATTCTAGGGCAAAAGCCGGCTTTTCTCAGAACTTGAAAGCATTACACCATCAAGTCTTAACATTTGAGGATATGGGTTATTTATTACCATCCTCACTAACTCCTCCTCCTTCCTCCCAGTGCACTTATGTCCCCATTTTTGGTTCCTCTATTGGTTACTGTTGGAATTTTACAGAATATACTCACACATTTATTTCTCACTCATTCATTGACTATAGATAGCATCATACGACTGCCGTTCTGTACTACGATGGTGCCAGCATCCCTGCTCTTCAGCTTCCTCCTTCTCAACCTCCTAACTTATTTATTCCTGCAACATCCAATGTGGTACCCACTAGCCACACGTGGCTGTTTAGATGTATACTTAACTTTTTATTTTATTAATTTTTAAATTTAGTGATTCTTTAAATTCTACAGTACTTTACAATTTTCAAAAGTTTCACACACATGATTTCATGTAATCCCATAATAACCCCCTTTAAAAAAAATCCCCTACCCCTATGTTGTCCCTTCCCCCTTTCCTTTCCTCACTGGTAACCACTAGTTTGTTCTCTGTATCTGTTAGTCTGCTTCTTTTTGTTTAATTCACTAGTTTGTTGTATTTTTTAGATTCCACATATAAGTGATATCAGGTGTATATTTAACTTAATTAAAGTTAAATAAAGTTAAAACTTCAGTTGCACCAGCCATTGAGGTACTCAATCGCTACGTGGGACTAGTAGCTACCATATTGGACAGGGCAAAATCAGGACATCTCCATCTTCACAGAAATTCCTGTTGGATTCTGTTCTATACTTAATATTGTTTAGGTGGTAACATTTAGGTTTGTTCTATAATTATGATTGTTTTCTGTGCTTTGTCTTTAGGTTGATTCCAATACTGAAAAAAATCAATGAATAGTATTTACATTATCAGACAATATGTAAGCATATTGCATCAACTGAAGCTAAGATGTAACATTTCCCTTCTTGGAAATTTTCTGTTTTTCTAGGACTTTCTAATTGCCTTTCTTTGCTCTTTGCATGACTTGCCTTTAACATAGCCTAATCCCCCACGCCCCTAATTCTTCATCATATCAGATATTCTTCTAATGCTCTTCTCCCCTGAGACCTCCCTCCTGGGCCCTCAATACTTCTGCTATAACCTGAACTGACTGCTTCCTGGGCTTGCTGCCCCCTTGTCATCTTGGGAATTCCCTTTTCTTCTCTCATGGGCTAGAGCTACTATTTCCTGAATTCTGCCTCTTCTCCATTCTTGGATTATTTCCTTGTTTTCTTGGAGCACATCCTTAATTAACTTCCTAAGAAAGGCTATGTGGGAGGTGAATTTTATGTGACCTGTCTATCTGAAAAAATGTCTTTCCTCTATCACCTCCCCACTTACTCCCTAGTTTGGCTAGATACAGAATTCTAGGGCAAAAGCTAGTTTTTCTCAGAACTTGAAAGGATTACACCATTGAGTCTTAACATTTGTTGGGTTCTACTCCTTTTATAAGTGGACCTGTCTTTTAGGATATTCTCCTTATCTTTGTTTTACTGAAATTTCACAATGATGTATCTAGATGTAGTTTACCACCCACCCCTCTCCTTTATTGTGCTGGTCACTCAGTGAAATCTTTAAATCTGAAGATCTATGTCCATCAGAGTTGGGAAAGTGTCTCATATTTCTATCTGATAATCACCTCCTTTTTATTCTTTTCTTTTTTGGAATTCCTGTCAGTTGGAGAAGATATTAGAACTCTTAGATTGATTCTCTATGTCTCTATTTCTCTCACGTCTTCATTTATCTGTGCTTTTATTCTACTTTCTGAGAAACTGTGTCATCTTTATCTTCTAATCCTAATGAATTAAAAATAATTTCAGTGATCATATTTTTGTCAAGAATGCTTCTCATCTTTTGATGGTCGCTTTTCACAGCATCATGGAAGATGGATCATTTTTGTTTGTTTGTTTATCTTTGTCACTCCCCTTTATTTTCTAGCCTCTCTTCAATGTCTGGGGATCCTTGGTTGTCATTTCATGTTTAAGAAAGAGGAGATCGGGGGCTTCCCTGGTGGCGCAGTGGTTGAGAGTCCTCCTACCGATGCAGGGGACACAGGTTCGTGCCCCGGTCCGGGAAGATCCCACAGGACGCGGAGCGGCTGGGTCCGTGAGCCATGGCCGCTGAACCTGCGCGTCTGGAGCCTGTGCTCCGCAACGGGAGAGGCCACAATGGTGAGAGGCTCGCGTACCGCGAAAGGAAAAAAAAAAAAAAAAAAAAAAGAAAGAGGCAATAAAAGCTGCTAGAGCTCCAGGGAGTAGAAGGGGATGATTGGAGGGATTGGGTAGCGAGCTACCTGCCACTCCAGACTCTCAAATGCCAGAACGCTCTGCTCTTTTATTTGGGGCTTTCTTTAGAGAAAGACCTTTTAGTTATTTGCCTGGGTGATAGGCCCCTCACTGTTAGATGTTCTGCAGTGGAGGAGGCAGGCAGAAAGCACGGGTTGTACACTGCTCTTTCTAATGACTTTATCAGTTAATTTTCCTGATTTCTGCCCCTCATCTCACTTCTGCCATCTGTGTTCTTGGTGTCTCTGGGCCCTGAAGTTCTAACTTGGGCTAAATCCAGTATCCACTTTTCCATCTGTTTTCTGGCTTCTGGAAATTAGCTGAAATCTCTCATTTGTGGTTGGCTCCTTCACCTTTCTCTCTGTTTATGTTTTACTCTTTTACAGTCATTTTAGTGAGATCTCAGGATGGAGACTGGATAACGTGTGGTCAGTCTACCATCTTGACACAGAAGTCAACCTTCATGCTCCATCTTTTTTTTTTTGCTTAAGGCCATATCTTCCACAACGCTTCTGGGAGGAACATTGTGTTATGTGGTTTGGGGCCTTGTGATGAATTTCTTTAGCACTAGGAAAAACATTTGTCCCTCCGGATGAACTGGTATTGCTCCTTTGAATGGACAGTGAAACTTTCTGTGTTTCCCTTTTCCATCCTGCTATCAAGATGTTCAGAGCTAAGTTCTAACCCTAAAACTTCAGGAGTATATATTTTTCATCTTTCATTAAATCTTCTGTTTTTCTTTAACTATATATGTGTGTGTGTGTGTGTGTGTGTCTGTATGTGTGTACGCATGCACATATACACAATATATATGTCTTATTGTTAGCTACCTTAAATTCTTTTGTGAGATATATAGCTAATTTTTTATTAGCTTCCTCCCGGTTGACAGCTCCTTAAATTTAAATTAAATTTAAATTTAAATTAAATTTAAATTAAATTCCTTAAATTCTTTCTTCTTTCCAGGCTGATCTCTCCCTTTTCTCATCTTTAATCACTTGGATTTTGTGCAAGAGGATTTAGTCCTAGATGATCCCTCAGTAACCTTCCGATTCTAATGGAACCTGAGTTCAATGGTCTCCTACTTCCTGAAGGAGGTGAAAGTATAATGTATATAGTGCGTTATCTCCTCACTAGACTGAAGGGTAGAAAGCAGGTTTTACACATTTTATCCGTCCTGCAGTGAGCTTAGTGGTTCAGGATTAATCCTGGTGAGCTCATCCTCTGGAACCCAGGACAGCTGACCCAAGATGGGCCACAGGCCCAGTCGTCTGAGGAAGTCCAGTAGGCAGGCAGGTGTAGGACATGCGATTACTTCTCGGTTAACCTATGGGCTCCTTTCCCTTCTCCTAACCTTGGTTGGTGTGTGTGTATGTGGGGGTTGGAGGGTAGCTTGCCTTAGAGGCAGAGGACTCTATGCAACTTATATGCTGTGTGTCCTTGGTGGCCAAGCCAGCCTCTCTGGCCCTCGGTTTTCTCATCTATAACATGGGAATAGGGACTTCCCTGGTGGTGCAGTGGTTAAGAATCCGCCTGCCAATGCAGGGAACACGGGTTCGAGCCCTGGTCCAGGAAGATCCCACACGCCGCAGAGCAACTAAGCCCGTGCGTCACAACTGTTGAAGCCCGCGTGCCACAACTACTGAAGCCCGAGCGCCTAGAGCTCATGCTCCGCAACAAGAGAAGCCACCTGAATGAGAAGCCTGTGCACCACGATGAAGGGTAGCCCCCGCTCGCCGCAAATAGAGGAAGCCCGCACTCAGCAACGAAGACCCAATGCAGCCAAAAATAAATAAATAAATAAAAGAAAAGAAACGACATGAAGGAAACTTAAATGCATATTCCTAAGTGAAAGAAGCCAATGTGATGCTGCGGAGCAACTAAGCCCGTGCGCCACAACCACTGAGCCTGCGCTCTGGAGCCCGTGAACCACAACTATTGAGCACACGTGCTGCAACTATTGAAGCCTGTGTGCCTAGGGCCCGTGCTCTACAACAAGAGAAACCACAGCAATGAGAAGCCCGCGCACTGCAATGAAGAGTAGCCCCTGCTCGTCACAAATAAAGAAAGCCCGTGTGCAGCAACGAAGACCCAATGCAGCCAAAAATAAATAAATTTATAAAAAAAAAACAAAACAAAGAAGGGAATAACAGCAGGGGATGGCTGAAGGCAGAAAATGAGTTAGTACATACAAAAGGTCCAGAGCTGCTGTACCACGCCCCCCGTCCCCAGTGTCCCACCCTTACTGAATCAGCTCCAGCACCCGCCTCTTCATGGCCCGGACCAGGTCCCGCTGCCCGCCAAGCTCCTCCTCATACATGGCACCCTTCCTTTCAGCCTCCTGTTGCTTGTGCTCCAGCTCCGCCTGCAGCCGGGCCCTCTCTTCCTGACACCTGGGCGCAGAAGGAAGACTGAGTTGTGAAGGGAAAAGCGCAGCATGTGTGTCTGAGCTGGGCTGGGCCTCTGCCTGACAGGGAGCCCCACCAGGGAAGCTGGTGATGCCCCCTGCAGCTGAAGTGAGCACACACACACGCACACCACACACCATACATTCACAACACAGCACACACACACCACACCCAGCACACATTCACAACACATACAGGCACACACACCACACTAGACACCACGCACGCACACCACACATATGACACAGCACACACACACTACACACACCACAACATATACCACATACCACACACACACCACACACACATCATAACACACATCACACACACATGCACAAAACACATACCCACCCACCCCCTCCACACGCACACCACAGTGAACCAGGCACTGTGTGGCCTGACACCTATAGATTGTCTCTTCATCAACCGTTCAGAGCAGTGAAAACAGGGCCTCGCCTTGCCTGTTCCGTTAGAGGGCACAAGCCAACATTTTCATTTGTTTTCCTTCTTTTTCTTTTTTTTTTTAAACATTTCCATTTTAAAATGTAATTTCTGGAAGGCATGTTCACAATCCTGGCAGCTCTCTGGGGGGAAGTGGGTGTCTGGGAACCCAGGCCAGACGGGCTGTGCCTGCCGAAAACATTTGTGGTGTTTGGGGAAAAGGAGTAAGTGGTGTACGATTTGAAGTGACTTTTTGGCTTTAAAATATTTTGAAAAATTTCATTACATTGTCTTTTCAATTTAAAAAAGTCATCTTAACCTATGGCTTTCTTAAATTTCCGTTTCAGTTTGGGCTTGGAAACTCTTCAGCTCTATTCTTGCCTCTTGCTTTTGTCTTTAGTGGCTTCCTAGAAGGTTCCAAGAAATGTAATGGACTGGAAATAAAAAGGTCCCAACCCCAGGTCCCAGGCTCTTACTCTGTGGCTCAGATGGGCGGGTGTTGCAACGGCCGTGCCCATCCTGTGATCTCTGGATGCTCTCTCTTTCTTTCTTGCGCTTGCGCGCGCGCGGGTGTATGTGTGTGTGTGTGTGTTTGTGTGTGTGTACCCGTGCCCCTGGCTGAGTGTGTTTGAGGGGAAGAGGCTTGACAAGGAATTGAGTTATAATTTAAAAAATTCAGCCATGTAGTATGCTGCAGGGAGGAAAGCTGAGCGGGCCATGAAATCAAACCGACACAGCTAGCCACCAAAATTCCCAAAAGGCCAGTTCCCGCAGCCTTAGGGAGAAGTGACTTTTAACGGACATTCTAGTCTTCAGCCTCTTCGTTTCTTAGTATTAGGATTTCATTTTCCTAAGCTAGTTTACTTGCCCAGTGATCCCTGGGTCTCTGGTGTGGCCAGGCCCTAATGTGACCACTGAGGTTAGTGTGTTTCTTTGTGATAGACCAGTAAGGTAATTGTGTGACAGTGACAAAGGAGGGGCCAAGATGCAGAGTGGAGGGGATGCTCAGGAGGTCTTCTTAGACAAGGCGACATTTAAGCAGATCTGAAAGACGAGGAGGTAGCCATGTAAAGCCAGCCAAGGGCACATGCAAAGTTCTGCAAGTTGGCAAGAACATGGCTTGTTTGAGGAAATGAAAGAAGGGCTAGTGACACTGTAGTTCCGTGAATGGCAGGGCTGGGGAGGCAGGAGGCAAGGTGGGAGGTAGGCAGGGTCCCTCAGGGGCCCCAGAAGGAGTGGAGTTTGATCACAGGGCAAAGGAAGCCATTGAAGCATTTTAAGTATTTAAAGTATTTATGGGGGTGACAGACACTCCTAGGGCAGGAGAGGACATGGAAGGAATTAAAGTCTACTGAGTACCTACTAGGTGCCCGGCACTGAGCTTAGTGCTTTATAGCCTTGTTTCATTGAATTTTCACAAATTTATGGGACAGGTGATATGATCATCATTTCACAGGAAAGAAAACAGAGCTTCAGAGAGGGAGTAACACTTGCCCAGGGTCACACAGCTTGATAAGTGAGGGGAGCAAAAATCTGAATGCAGGCCTGTCCAGCTCTAATCTCTTCTTGCCTCCCCACACCTGCATCCACGCAGGGCCCTGATCACCGGTGGTTTGTGGCACCAGGGCTAAGTGGGTAGCAGGTAGGAGAGAGGGGTGGATACTTATGGTCCTGTGACATGCCTCCAAGGAGCTCAATGCTGCCACCCAAGGTGGGGGGAAGATTTGATGTTTGCCTAATTCCCCATCTGAGGACCTTCCACTTGTACCTGTCCTAATCTCTTTTGCTTTGAGGTCTAACCCAGAGGGCAGAGGAAATCCATTTGCTTGGAAAGATGGTCTCACAGATCATGTGAGCTGCAAGAGATCCAGCCATCTCCTTTTGCAAATCAGGGACCTTGGGCCAAAGAGGGAAGGTCAGTGTCCTGGCGCCCCACAGCCAGACAGCTGGGGAGTGGGTATCAGAAGCCCAAGTGTATTTTTATAGCCCCCAGCTGGTCTGCTCTGGGGCCTGCTGTGTCTCACCTTTGTGTCTAGCCTGGGGCTCTGCACCCCTGCCCACCTTAAGTCTATTCTCCACACCACAGCCAGAGCAGTCCTTCAGAAACCCAAGTCAGACTACGAGAGCCCTCTGCTTCTCCACCACGTGGGAGCCTCTGCTCCAGCCACAGGCCTGCTTGTCCCCAAGCTCATGTCTCCTGGGCCTTTGCATCTGCCGGTCCCCGCTGCACTCCTCTCGAGATACCTGCATGGTTCAGCTCTTCCTGTGGTTGGGATTTCTGTTCAAATGTCACCTCCTCAGACAGGGCTTCCCTGACTCCAATTCTAGATGATTCTCCTGTCCCTCTCTCTCTCTCTAGTCCCCACGGGGCCCATGACCACCTGACAGCATATTTCCATTTGTTGATCTATTGTCTGTCTCCCTACATCTCCCTAGGTGTGTGAGCGCAGACACTGCCTGTTCTGTTCCCTTCTGTCCCCCCACGTGGCCATAGCAGAGGCACAGTAAATACTGTTCATTAACCGCCTGGGCCCCCGTGTCCTTCTCTTTGCTGGTGGTGAGATGCCGTCACCAGCTCGAAGCCCACGGCCACTTTCCCAGGGGTGAGGGGTTTGTCTAAGTTCCCTGGATCCCAGGAGGCAGGGGACGCGTTCTTGTCCAGGCCTCAGGGGCTTCTGTAACTTACCACCGCATTCCGATGACTCTCTGCTGGGTCCCCCGGCCCAGCCTCTCTCCCCAACTCCACACTCAGCCACCCACCCAAGGATCCACTTAGAGTCTAACAGGGGTCTTGAACTTAGCAGGCTCCTAACCCAATGCCTGAGCCTTCCCTGCCGACCTGCTCTGCCACACAGGGACTCTAGTTCTCCAGCCGGTCAGGCCGAAGACTGGGAGTCATTCTTGACTTCCTTCTTTCTCTCACACCCCACAGCCATCCCTCGGGAAGCCCGACCTCACGTTGGATCCAGGATCCAGCGGCTCCTTCACGCCTCCAGTGCATCCCAGCTCCCCTTCGTCACCAGTCTCCTCGCTTCCACCCCTGCTAGCCTACAGACCAGCTCGACGGAGCAGCAGGCGTGAGTCCTTGAAGCACATGTCAGCCCAGAATAGGCACATTCACACAGACAGAAGGCAGATTGGCAGTTGTCTAGGGCTGGAGGGCTGGGGAGAGATGGGCAGTGACTGCTAATGAGTACAGGGTTTCTCTTTGGGGTGATAAAAATATTCTAAAATTGATGGTGGGGATGGACGCACAACTTGGTGAATACACTAAAAACCACTGAATTGTTTTTTCAAAGCAGAGAAACATATTTTTAACATGCAGAGAGTCACATCATGTCCCTCCTCTGCTCAGGACTCTCAGTGGTTCAAAGTCAAGTCAAAGCCAGGGTCCTTTTGATGACCTGCTAGGGTCTCCTGTTACCCACCTGACCTTTTCCTACAGCCCTCCCCTCCTTCACTCCACTGGGGCCACAGTGGCGTCCTTGATGCCATGCCCATACCCACGGCAGAGACTTTGCCCTTGCTGTTCCCTCTGCCTGGAACATTCCTTGACCACATATCCAATGGCTCAGACCTCAGCTCCTTCAGGTCTTGACTCAAATGTCACCTTTCCAGGGAGGCTCCCTTGGCCATGCCACCTCATCTAAAATGTCACCCCTGACACTTCCCATTCCCCTTCCCTGCTTTATCTTTTTCTTCTTAGAACTTATCCCAACCTGCATCCTACGCATTTTACTTGCTTGTATTTATCGTCTGCCTCCCCCACTGGCATGTAAGCTCCAAAAGGGCAGGCATTTTATCTGTTTTGTCCGTGAGAGTATTTTCAGCACATAGAACAGGTCTGGCTCCGAGTGTCTGTGGAATGACCGAATGATGGACGGGATGATGGGGGCAGGGCAGGGGTCTGTGAAACAAGGGCTCCCCCAGCCTCAGGGAGCAGCCTGGGGCTGGGCAGTCTCCCTGGAGCCTCCTGGCTTCTCCCTCCAGCCTGCTTTGATTCCCAGAGATGGCCTTGAGTGGGCAAGGCCCCTGCACTCACTTAGGGCCTGAATCATGGGATTCTTTCCTGACCAAACCACAGGACTCAGCTGAGAGTCTGGTGGGAGGAGTCCCCGGGGGCCTTTTGGGGTTGGTTCCTGGGCCCCCGGGCCTCTCGCAGCCTATTAAGCAGCCAGTAGACAGCTCTGTGATTCAGTCTGAATCACAGCTATGCAGGCTCCCCTGGGGGTCAGGGCAGGTGTCAGTCAAGTGGAGAGACCAGGCAGGCGGGCAGACTGAGGCACGTGGAGACCAAGGGAGAGACACACACAGAGACTGAGTCAGACGAAGGAAGATCTTTGCATGGTGTCATAATTTCTTTAAAAATAAATTATGGCAAAGAAACTGAGACACTGAGAGACTGAGGGGGAACGCAGAGACAAAACACGTCCTTGAGGTGAAGGTGATGGTGGCAGGATGAAGATGCCAGATGCTGAGAGAGGCTGAGGGGAGAGACAGGAGACTGACACACCGGCACTGGGGATACTGGCTGACGGGGCAGCTTGTAGGCCCGCTGGTTCTGGAGACAGTTGTAGGGTCTGGATCTCAGCTCCTCTACTAACTAGCTGATGTTGGGTGAGTTAGGTGGGTCTTTGAGCCTTAGCCGCCTCTTCTATAAAGTGGGGGTCCTTGGAGGACCGATCTCCTGAGATTGTTACCAGGAAGCACCTGGAACAGTGCCAGGGACATAGTAAGTGCTCAGTGATGATAGTTGTGATTACTGTAACCAAGAGGGTGAAAGAGCGACCGTACAATAGGGAACAGGAAAATAAGAAGCAAAGAGGGAGACTGAGAGAGATAGTGGGGCAGGAGTGTGGTGGGAGAGGGAGGCTGTGTGGATGGAAAAGAGAGAGGGGAGCCCAGAAGAGGCAGCAGAAGGGCGCAAAGGTGAGTGTGGGAGGGAAGGGAGGGATGGGACGCATAGACCTCTCCTGGGGCTACTGAGGGAGGCCAGCGAGGGAGGGGGCTGGCAAAGGGGAGGGGAGGGGAGGGGGGCAGGAACACCCTAAGGGTGGGAACAATTTCTTGTATGTACGGCATGCCAGAGCTGTGCCCGCACAGGGCCTGGTGCAACGCTTGCTGGCATGACCGTGAATGTGAGCCTCCTGCCCCCCGGCCTCCTGGCTCCCATGCCCCGTGGCACTGGTGGTTGCCTAGGTTACCTGCTGAGCTGTTCCTGCAGTGCCTTCAGCTCCCCTTCCTGCTCCTTCAGCAGCTGTTCCTGGTGCTGGGCCTGCTCCTTGGTTTTCTGGAGCCCATGTCTGAGACTCTGAGGGCAGGGAGAGGGTAAAAGGAGGGGAAACGGAAGCTGAAGGAGGAGGGCAGAGACCCCAGCCCGGGGCCTGACCTGACAAACACCCCCGTGAGACCCCAGACCATGTGAAACAGCCCTTGGGTGGAGAGCAGGACTGGGGACAGCGCTGGGAGCTGTGGTGCTTGGCTCTGCCCCTGGGTGAGCCTGGAGCCACCATTTCTTCCTTCGCTAAAGAATGGAAGTTACAGACCTCAAGGATCTGGAAGATTCAGGCGAGGAAGGATGCTGAAGGAAGGCTGGAAAACAATTTGGGTGACCTTGAAGGGAAACATCTACAGGAGCAATTAGGTAGGGCCTGCAATAGCAGAGCCTAGATATTGGGAAGACACCTGCCAATAGTGAGGGCTATGGAACTTGAGAACAAGCAACTGCCCTGAAGAACTGTTGGGAAGGGATTACAAACTCAGATGCTTACAGGGGCTGGGCAGGATGAACAAAGTGGGCCTGGTGTGAGGCAATAGGGAGAGGTGGGTATTGTGGTAAACTGAAGAATGCGTGTTCTTCATGTGATGAACTGGAGAACTTCTAAAAGGCATCCTCAGATCATAATGATCCTGTGTGGCCCAATGCAAATTGGTCTGTGGGCTGGAATGGCCCTGGGCCATCCTTGAAGACACCCACCTGTGGGCTAGGTTAGAGATGGGGAGCAGAGACAGGTACAGAGCTCAACTGCTCTCACCTTGACCACATCCTGCAAGGCCATCTCTGCTTGTTCCTCTCTCCTGGTTGCATTGGTCACTCCTATTTGCTCTTGGGGCTTCTCCGTGGTGGAGCCTTCCTTTGTTTCCAGGCCCTGAAGGACCCAGAACTCCCTGGGGCTGCTGGGCACTTTCCCGCCCTGACGGCTCCCTGACATTGCATCCCTTATCATCTCTTTGGGGCTGGAGGCCAGCAGCCTATGGGTATGACTCCTCTCTGCTTCCCCTTCATAAGTCCCATCTATTGTTCTCTGGCCCTCTGCACTCAGCAAACCCCCCCTGCCCTCAGTATCTGTCCCTATCACCTCCTTCAGAGTCCCTTTGGCCCCCTTGCCCTGTCCCTGCATGCTAGGTGTTGAGTTCTCCAGGCACATCCCCGTCCTTGGAGCTCCTTTCTCCTGGTTTTGCTGAAGCTCCTCCCCCTCTAGTTCCCACATGCTCTGGGGAGGCCCAAGCCTCCTGGGATCTTCTTTCTTCTTTTCCAAAAAGAGGGGCTGATGCTTGTGTTGCTGGGACCTGGGGAGTCCAGCCAACCTGTCTTCCCTGGGTGCATCTCGCAGGGAACTGGCTTGCCTGGTATGTGGCTCCTCTGGGTGGCCTCCTGTGGGGTCTCCATATGTGGGTGAGATCTGCAGAGAAGCCGCAAACCCGTCATCCCTCTCAGCACCAATTCACCAACCTGGTGCCTGGGAGAGGCCACAGCCCTAATCCAGTGGGTTTGCTAAATATATGGATTTCTGGTCCTCCCACTGGAAATATTGATTCAGCAGATCTGGGGGAGGGCCCAGGAATCTGAATGTTGAAAAACACCCCAGGTGACATGAGGCCCAGGCTTTGATCTGAGCAGAGTGCTCCTCAACGCCCTTTTCTTCCTCGCCTCTTGCTGGAATCCTTCTCCCTCCTTTACCTCCATCTTCTGCATCGATCTGATTTCCCCTTAGTTCTTCCCACCACTCTCCTCTGATCTTCCCCCCTGAACTTGACTTCTCTGTGTCTCCATTTTCTGGTCTGTAAAATGGGAATAATAATACTTCCTTATAGGGTTGTGGTGAAAGCTTAAATAGACCGACAGCCCCTAAAAGTCACCTCTGTCAAGAAGCCTCCTCTGTTCTCCCACGTTCCTGGGGGTGTCTGGTCACTACACTTAACTTGTGTTGCGGTGTGTTCCTTTAGGGTCTGTCTCCCCAGCAGACCTGGAACTCCTTTAGGTCAGAGACTGAGTCACAGTATCTGCACCTGGGGCCTGGAAGCTGGCGGGGGTGCAAAGCAAGCTTGTGGAAAGATGATAACCACAGGCTACCGCTTACTGGCCACGGAGCAGGAGCCTTGCTCTGTGCGGCACCTGGGCTGTCTCAGTGCGACCTCACGATCCCCCCGTGAGGCAGGACAAGTTATGCGCCCAAGGACCCTGGTTAGGAAGGCATGGAGCTGGGATATCAACCAGGCAATCTGGCTCTTCAATCGCTCCCTGAATTGAACTGGGATGTTTGCAAATTGTCCAGCAGAGGTTGTCTCCCTGGGCTGTTTCCTGGAAGCTTCTGGTCGCCCTCCCCAGCTTTCCCTCCTCCCAGGGGCTCCAGTGGCGCCTGCAGGTGCTGCCAGCGGTTCCCTTCTCTCCCTGACATCCTCACCACCTTAACGAATATGAGTCTTGGCTTCTGTGGCTCCCTAGCCCCAGGTCCACATGTTGGCCTCTCCCTCTCTGTCCAGCTGGGTCAGGGCTCAGTTACTTCTCAACCTGGGGGTCCCAACAGAGATAGAGAAGAGGCAACTAGGCTGAAGGTTGGGAAGAGGCACCTCCTTAGGGGAATCTTTGATCTTTCTGGGTCTTCTTCCCGGGGTCCAGTTGGAATTGGAGCAGCGGGACCTGAAAGTGAAAGAAGCGGGGGGACCCTGGACCTCTCTCCAGCAGTGGTCTTGGTCCTCAGATGCAGGATACCCCATCTTTCCAACCACCCATTCATCCCACCACCCATCCCACTTTCCTGCCCTTCCACCCTCATGCATGCATCCTTCTCTCCATCCACCCACGCATCCTACCCTCCATCCATTCTTCCATTCCGTTTCAACATCTCAACATCCATTCATCCTTCTAACCGTCGACCCCAACCACCCAACAACTCTTTAATGAGTGTGTTCTCTGTGCAGCACCATGGGACATCCTAAGATGGCACTGGGAAAACAGAAGGCTAGGGAGGTGGAGAATCGGGAGTCAGGGAGTAAGAAGAGAGGGAGGAAAAGATGGGGCTGGGGGTTGAGGGCCTGGGGTTAGTTTTGGGGGGTGGTAGTAATGGGAGCAGGCATTGAAAAGAAGCTTCCCTCCACGCTGCCCCCACTCACTCTGAGAACATGGGCCAGGCTCCATCCAAGTCTGGCCGTTGCAGGTCCAAGTCGAAGGTCACCTCGTTGAGAGCATAGAGGGAGTCCAGGATGTCTTCCTGGAGTTCAGGGCACAGCAGGGGGCTCCGGGGGCCATACCACTCCCTGTGTTAACAGGGAGCAGCCCCCTTGGCCTTTGGCTCTGGTGCTATTGCCACCCCCAACCTCAGAGAATCTACCTCCACTCACACCACAGTGGGATGGTTCCCCAGACAGGGTGGTCCTTGGGGACCAGGAGGCCGAGCATCATGGTGCTACCAGGACTGGGGCTCTAACCTCCCCTCTGCCCTTTCTTCCTCGGCTTTCCCTTTATGACCCTTATTTTAGTCATCTTTTTTTTGTGTGTGTGGTACGCAGGCCTCTCACTGCTGTGGCCTCTCCCGTTGCGGAGCACAGGCTCCGGACGCGCAGGCTCAGCGGCCATGGCTCACGGGCCCAGCCACTCTGCAGCATGTGGGATCCTCCCGGACCGGGGCACGAACCCGTGTCCCCTGCATCAGGACTCTCAACCACTGCGCCACCAGGGAAGCCCTATTTTAGTCATCTTTGATATCAAACCACCCTTCTAGGGGTAAAGAGGAATCTTCCCGAAGGAGGGCCACGGGCTCGGATGGTATCAGTGGCCCCACCTGGTTAGCTCTGGGTTCAGGAGGCAGAGCTGCAGGGACTCGGCCAGCTGTCCGTGGGCGAGACAGAAGCGGATGAAGGCTCGGCCTTTTCCCAGCGGGGTCTTCAACTGCACAGCACACGGGACAAGTGGGGGGATGGTGGTATTAGGACAGAGGGGACGCAGTCAGCACAGAGGGAGAAAAGCTAGAATGAGTGGTGCATGAGAAAGGGTGTCCTGGGACTTGAGGCTGTGGGAGGAAAGGGGGTGACCGGAGGGGTGTGAGGGCAGGGCTAACGACAGGTGAGGACCAGGTGAGGGGGGCTATGGTCAGTGGAGCTAGGATGGGTGAGAAAGGAGCCTCGGGCAGGCCGGTGTCCCCTCCGGCCACCGAGCCATCCTCGTCACGGACCTGGGGGCATGACCCCATCACATCGAGGCCAGCCCCCCTGCCACCTGGCCCTGGATACCTTGTCCTGTGAGTGGACAAAGTGGACTGGCTCCATGTCGCCCCGCTGCCGCCACAGGGCTGTGCAGAGGAAGTCCCAGTAATCCTTCCGAGGCCTCAGGAAGCTCTTCTGCTCTTTCTGGTCAAACTGGGAGCGAGATGAGGGAAAGGAAAGTGTGGAAATGCTTCCTCCCAGAACAGTCTGCGTTCCAGCACGCTGAGCAGTATAGCGGAAAGGGCTCGTGCAGACAGGCCCACTTCAGGTCCTGGTCTGCCCCTGCTGGCTGTGTAACCGGGAGCAAGCTGCTTGACCTCTTTGAGCTTTCAGTGTTCTCATTCATTCATTCATTCCAGAAATACTTATTGAGCACTTACTATGTGCTGGGCCCTGTTTTAAGCCCTGAGGATACAACAATGAACAAACGGAATAAGCAAAACATATAGTATGTTAGATTGCACTGACTGATAAGGAAAAAAATAAAGTGGGGAAAGGGAGTGGAAAGTGCACGGTGTGTGCATGCACGTGTGAGATGTGTGTGCGGTGTGTGAGTGTGTGGTGTGTATGTGTGGTGTGTGTGTTAAAAAATGTAGATTAAGGTGTCTAGAGAAAGCCTCACTGAGGAGGCTCTGTTCAAGTCCAGATCTGAAGGAAACGAGAAAAGGTTCCATCCAAATTTCTGGGTGAAGAGCTTTCCAGGCAGAGGGAATAGCAAGTGCAAAGGCCCTGAGGTAGGTGCTTTTCTGCTTTAGGAAGATCAAGGAGGCCAGTGTGACTGGAGTGCGGCACATGAGGGGCAGACTGGCAGGAGACCACACAGGCACACAACATATACCACACACACACACACCTCACACACATGCACACTCACACCACACATGTACATGCACATTGTCAGAGAAGTAGGAAGAGTGTGTGTGTGTGGGGGGGGATGGGCTGGTCATCAAGCACCTCAGTGGGTTAGAAGGAAAATTAAACAAGATGGGCATGTAAAGGGCTTAGCTGGGCACATAATATGTGCTCAATAAAAGCTAGTGATAGTGATGACTGGGGCTCTAACCAGAAGCGAGGAAGGCCAGCCCGAGGACACCTGTGCCTCTGAAACTTTTGTCTTTAGACAGCCCCACCTGACCCAGCCCCCCCTAACCCTGCCCCAGCCTTGTCCCACCTCACTTCCCAGGCTACAGTGACAGCCTCCAAGGGTGAGGTTAGATGTCAGGAAGGGTTTGCCGATTGACAGAGATGAGGTAGTGCGTGGTAATGAAGAGAGGCAGTGGCTCTTCCCTCAGGATCTGGGAAAGCCCATTCGGTTATTGGTTACTGGGACCTGGAGAGATGGGAGAGTGGGGGGGAGGGGAGGGCCCTACCTGCAGCACTTGCTCCAGGCAGCCACAGAGTCTGTGCAGTTCAGCACTGGTGTCTGTCACCGGCTGCTGCCCACCCCCATAGCCCTGGAGGATGGCAGAGATGACAGCTGTGGGGAGGATGGTGGACATCAGACCTCAGACGGTGAGGGCTCTGAAGGAAAGGCTCTCAAGACCCCTCACCTCTCCCCCAATTCGGCCCCAGAAACTCTCTCAGCACACACTCACCCTTCAGGTCACTGGTCATCTTGAAGACAGCCCCTTCTTCTGCCATGAGTATTTGAAAATGACGTGATTCCTTGTGGGTCTAGAGGCCAAGAACGAGCTTCTGGCTTCAGCTGCCCAGCTCTCTCCTTCTACAAAGGAAGAATCACAGCCAAGAGAAACAATGTGACGTCTCTAGGGTCACACAGCGAGTTCACTGGTAGGAGAAGACCCAGCTCTTTCTTGTAAGGCAGGGCGGGAGGATGATGGTGTGGTCCCCACCTATGGAGCCGTTCCTGGGTGCCAGGCCCTGTGTCCTGTGCCTGACATCCTTGTATTATTCAGTCCCCATAATAACCCTGGGAGGTTATTGACTCCATTTTATACCAAGAGAGGGGGGCTTAGAGAGGGTAAGTGTTTTTTCCAATGTCACAAAGTTCTAAGTGGTGAAGCTAGAATTGGAACTCAGGTCCCTGTGCCTGCAGGGCTCATGGTCTCAACCCCGACTGGCTGTGAGCAGCCCTGCGAGTGCTCATGTGTGTAAGCCATGTGGACGCTGGGCTGAGGGGCTGTCACTCCCTCCCCCACAAGGGGACTTGCCAGAGCGGTCATCAGCCCTGGGACACACAGTCATCCTTTCCTGGGCCCCAGCTGCATGGAAAATGCGTGTTTCCTGAGGAAAAGGAGGCAGAAGCAAGGCAAAGCCCCAGAGTCGGGCCTGAGCCAGAATGCTGGGGGTGTGTAGGGAACAGGGTTTTAATCCCACTGCTCTCTCCCCAGTGAATCTCAGCCTGTTCCCCCCACAGCGGGTCCCAGGGCTCAGAGAGGAATACTGTGGTCCCGGAGGGCCCGTGGGCTTGTTCTGAGAGCCGGAAGTAAAGACAGGCATGGAGTGGGAGACCCAGGTGTCCTGCCTCCCATGCTGTGGTGGCTGGAATTTGGGAGTGAGTGGGAGTGAAGGAGCGCTAGGACACAGAGGAGGGGAAGGGAGAAGGAAAGGAAGGTAAACGAGGGAGGGTGGGTGGGGAATGGCGTTCAGGGAGCACAGTGCTGGGAGTCAAGAGACCTGGTTCTCCATCCTGGCCCTGCTGCTGGCTCACTGTGTGACCTGGGGCACATCCTTCGCCTTTCTCGGGCCTGGATTTCCCCATCTGTAGACCAAGGGGTTGGACTGAGGGTCTCTGCCGCTCCTTTTAGCTCAGATGATCTATGAACTCCACAGACACCTAGATGGACCTCCTCTCCTTCTTCACCTCTACCCAGGATTCCTCTGCCCTTGCTCCTGGCCGCCCCCAGACCCAGGGGTCTCCTTGCTACTCACCTGGGAAGGCCTGGCTGGTTGGGGCATGGAAAGCAGAGCACTGCTCTGCACAGCCTTTTCCAGAGTTTGCTGCCTGGGAAGTGACTCACGCCCAGCCCAGCAGCCTGGAGGAGGGGGAAATCTTGCTCAGAGCAGAAGTGGAACACTGTGGGGCAGAAGTGGCAGAGGCAGGCTGGAGGGCACCGGGGCAGAATGGTGAGACGGGGGATGGTTCCTCTTAGGCAGACCTGGGGTGGGTTCGCTTGTTGGCCAAACACAGACTGGGACCCAGACTCACCGAGGAGGTAGTGGCAATTGTGGCTCTGCGAGTTCTCTCCCCTTCTCATCACGGTCACTTGCTCTTGTCTTTCTTCCTTATCGCCACCAGGTGGCACAAAGAGGCTATGAGGCTGCCCCACCTTTACTGTCACTTGGTTGGAGTGCAGTGCAGGTGTGGAGGGGAGGACAAGGGTCCCACCTCATGTCTCCCTCCTCCGCCCCATCTCTTCTGAGGGGTCCCGGTGAGTGCTGATCACCAGTGCCATCCCCCCAGTTCTGGGGCTCACCGCTGAAAGTGAAAGCACTGGTGAGATGCTCTGTCCAGGAAGGGGCCCGGTGGCTTGCCCAGGCGGACTGTGGCCCTCCCACCCTGGCTGTGCTTTGTCGCCTTGAGGCTGGGGTCTTTCCACTGTTGGTTCCCAGGGGCTAGTATTGGGGGCAGAGAACAGAGGAGCGGGCATCTGCGAGGACTACCCGTTTCACAACCCCCCAGGAACCGCATGTAAACACTGGAGCACGCGGTACCCAAGCCTGGCTCTGTCCTACCACGGGGACTGCCTGCCCGTCTGTCTCTCCTTCTCTGGGACTTGGTCTCCCGCGTGCAGAGGCTGTGTCCCCCCTCTCTGTGCCCCGTGTCCCCGTCTCTCCCTCATTATCTCTCCTTATCTGCTTCCTGCCTCTCCCGTCGCGTCCGCTGGCGCGCTCTCTCTCTCTCTGCCGGTCCGCCGCCTCGGTCGGTCCCGAGACCCCGCGCCGCCCCTCCCCGCGCCACCGCGCCCCTCCTCACTGGCTGCGTCCGGGCGTCCGCGCCCGTGTCACCGCCCCTTGGCGGGCTCCGTGCTCCCCCGCTTCCTGGAGCTGCGGGCCAAGGAGGCTCCGGGAGGGGACGGGCTGGGGGTGTCGCTGTCCCTCTCCCGACGTCGCAGGCTCCCTAGGCCGAGCGGACGCCAGGGCGAGGGGCTGGCTGGCGCCCCGGCCGGATGGGTTGCACCGTGAGCTTGGTGTGCTGCGAGGCGCTGGAGCCCGGGCCTCCCTGCAGCCCCCAGCCCCCGCGGAGCCCCCCGGCCCCCGCGCCGCCCAAGTGCCGGGAGCCCCGGGGCTCGGGCCGCGCAGAGAGCAGGCGGCTACTGCTTCAGGTAGGGCGCCGCGCGGGGTGGGTGGCGGGCAGAGCCCGGCTCACCTGAGAGGGAAAGAGCCCCGCTGGGAAAGCACCGGACAGCGGTCGGGGGGCTCTGGAGCCAAGACCAGGTGAAGGGGCAGCGAGTTAGGCCGAGGTCTCACCTGGCTGTCTTGTGCCCTTGGGAGAAGGGTGATGTAGGACCTGACTCTTAAAAGCACAAATAGTTCAGGTGAGGTTTTAGGAGCCACCCAAGAGGGGCAGGGCTGGGCTTGCTGGGAAAGGCACTGAAAAGAGTGAATTTCCCCCGACCTGGTCCAGGAGTTGACTGTGTGTCCCACAGGTAGCTGGGGCTATTGCTTCTGACCAGGGCTCTGTAGCCAGGAGGGAGGGGACCTTCTGAGTCAAGGAGGGCCCCGTTAGAGCCAGGACTGACCTGAAGCTGGTGGGGGAGCTAGGCCCTCACCGCTGCATTCTCTGTTCTGGGTAAGTCTTGGAGCCTTGCGAGTGGAAAGCTGATGCAAAGGGGTGGGAATAAGCCGGTGCAAGGAGGCAGGTGTTTGTTCCGGATGAGGCACCTGTCTGTGAACCAGCACACCTGGTTTACGTGTGGGCATTGGATTTCTCCAAGGAGGAGGAGTGGAGGGGATATTTGGGGTTACCAGGGACTAGGCAACACTGCTCTAGGCTCCCTGCGTAATCCCAACCTACCTTTCTGTTTGGGGGCTGTGAAGGCTGCAGCCTCCTAAGATTTGTTTGCTGTGTGGGGTTTGGATTATGCTGGAGTCTTACCTCCCTCCCCCTGGGGCTCACAGGGTTTGGGCAACTCAAAATGTATGGTGTGGCCACAGCCCCTTGCCCTTATCCCTGCGGCAGCCAGTGAAACCAAGTATGTGTGTGCACGTGTGCGTGGGCGTGCACACGCGTGTGTGTGTGTGTGTGCGCGCGCGCGCACCAAAGTGACCCCCTCCACCCCACTTGACTGGGTGTCCCTCCAGGTCATAGATTTGGCATATTCGTGGTTGTACTCCACAGTGCCAGGCATAGGGCTACACTTATAAAGCGAACTCTGTCCTTCCCAAGCTCTAGCTCCGGTCCTCACCACGATGACCGACCACGGTGAGGGACAGGCTTGGTGGGGTGTAGTTGTTGACTGAGTCCTCACAGTGGCTGGTGGCCCAGAGATGATCCTGTTGGAGACTTGAGCTTAGCTTTGGGCCCTGGGGGAAGGGTGAGGCCCTGGGTGTGTCAGCTGGGCATCCCAGACTACCGCCTCTTGGTCCCGGCAAAGGGACAGAGAGTGAAGGTGACATGGCGGAACTCTCGGACTTTAGGGCCGTCCCCAGGGGTCATCAGGACTCCTCACCTGCCTCAGAGCCTCATGAACCCTCCTCTGACCTTGAAAGGTTTCAGGGGGAGGTGAGTTCACAGTCTCCCTCCCTTATCTGTTCCTATCTCAGACCCTTCCTGACTTTACTCTCTGTTGGGGGATCTCTGGACTCTCCATCTCCCTACCTTCTCCGCGCTGCATGCGGCCAGCAGTGGGGTGGGTGCCAGGGGGGCCAGCTGGGGGTGGGCAGGGACAGGGACAGGCAGGCAGGGCTGAGATGGAGGAAAGAGCCAGGGGCACTGGAGGTGGGAGATCAAGGAGCGGGGAGAAGGTGGAGGCGGGCCCGGTGCCTGCGTGGGCTTGTGACGGCCACAGGGACGGGCATGGGGACGAGTGTCTGTCTGCATTCGGATGAGCTGGTTTTCTGAGCAGCCTCTTGAGAGACCCTGGCGCTTACGCATGACTCAGCCCGCCTTTAGCTGCAGGATGAAACTCTGTCTCAGTCCCCGCTCGTGCCCACGTCTCCTCTGGCTACCGCTCCAGCAGGGGACGCTGTTGGTGGTGCTTCCTCCCCTCGCCAGGGCCCCGTTCACACCGCACCTCTCGGGAGACCTCAGGCACCCTGAAAAGGGCAGTCAGGCTGCCTATCACCTCACCACAGGAGGTGTTTTACCATGTTCTTGTGGTGGATAAACATCTCTCGGGCTCTCAGCCTCCCTCAGGAGTTAGGGCTTAGAAGCTACTCAAGCATCTGGGCTCCCAGCCAGGGCCACTCCTACTGACAGTCCTGCCCCTGAAACGCCACCATTCCTGCCACACGCCCTTCCATCCCCCATTCCGTAGGCCAGACTTCTCTCCTTGGGCCACAGCCTGTGCTCACATCACCTGTCTCCACCCGCAGCCTCACCCCCCCCTCCCCTCTGGCAAGCCCCCTTCCTACCAGGCCATCCTGTCCTCTTGCCCCTGCACGCTGTCCCCACTCATCCCCCTAAGCAGCCTGTCCTCTTCTCAGACCACAGTGCCCTCCTCGCTCTGGTGGCCTCTCTGTCCCCCCAGACCTCATTGCCCGCACCTCTCTCCTCCCCCGGCTGGAATCTGTGGCCTGTTCCTCCTCTTGGCTTTGAGGAAGATTGCCCGCCTTGGCTCCCATGCCTCGGAGCCTCAGTTCTGGATTATTGGAGCCTGGAGCTAGAGGCCTTGCACGCTTCAGGTGGCCTCTTCAGGGTCCCATGACTGCCCTACACCCCGAGCCCTCCCTTGGTCCCACATAGCAGCCTGCCAGCCTCAGGAGAAGGGAAGGTGGGGCTTGGCATCCGTCCTGAGCATTCCCGCCAAGCCTTCTCTGACCTGGGCGCCAAGGGGCCTGGAGGGCATCTCCAGGTGCCAGCCTCGCCTCCTTGCTCTCTGCTGCATCCCAAGACAGGTGGGTGCTTGTCGGAAGGTGGTGGGTGCAGAGGTGAGGAGAGACTCCGGGCTCCCTCTGCCTCCTCTCTCTGAAAGCCAACTCCTGGGGTCAGTTCATCCGGCTTCTCAATAGCCCAGAGCCCTACTGAGTTTTAGGAGATCCCCAGGGGTAAAGGTCCTGCAGCCTCCCCTGCATTCCTGTCATGGGGTCCTACATCTATAATGGAAGTTCTGGGGTCTAATCTAACTCCCTGTACTCTGGCTTGAATTACTTCCTCTTTCTCTTTCTCTAGTTATATATAGTCATAGACCCCAGAGCTAAAGGACCTTGGTGAGTGGTTCTGAACCTTGAAAGGTCACAGATTCCTTTGAGAATCTGATGAAAGCTATGGATTCTCCTGCCAGGGAAATGTGCATGGGCTTGTGCACACACAGATACACACACAGACACACGTGCACACACACAATATCATACACTCAGCCACTGCAGAAACACACACACACAATATCATAACCCCCCTCAAGCCCACCCAGCGTCCTGATCCTTAAAACCCTGCCTTTCACAAATGAGCACCCTGAGGCCCAGAGAGGGGAAATGACTATGGCCCAGGGCCACACGAGTGGGTAGCAGAGCCAGGACCATAACTCAAGTGTCCTGACCTTGCACAAGTGGGAGTTTTGCTCCCAGACTGCCTGCAAGATAGGCAGGCCTGGCCATTCATTCATTCAACAAACTTTTTTTTTCTTTTAGTTTTAGGGTATTCATTACCTCAGTGTGTAATTGAATTTACTTCACTGTAAGTTTACGTATTTCTTAAATTTATTTTTATTGAATAAATTGTGTAAGGTGAAGGTATACAACGTGTTGATTTGATGCATTTATATATTGTGATGTGATTCCCACTGTAGTGTTAGCTGACACCTCTATCATGTCACATAATTATCACTTGTTTTTTGTGTTGGGAACAATGAAGATCTAGTCTCTTAGTCCATGAGCAGTTTTGAGCACCTGCTGTGAACCAGGCACGGAGCTGGGAGCTGAAGCCAGAGCAGGAAGGCAGGCAGCCCCTGTTCTTGGCTTCAGACTGGGTGTCAGTCCAGGGCGAGAGAGAGAACCGAGTGCAAACAAGTAGTTGCACAAGTGCGTTATTGGAAACAGTGCGACGGAGAAGCCAAGGATGTCATGGGTGCTACCAGAGGGATCGCAGTTAGATCGGGAAGGTGGAAGACGTGGCATTTAAACAAGGAGCCAAAGTGCTGGTAGAAGTTAGTGAGGAGAAGTGTTCTAGGTGGTGGGAACGGCACACGCGAAGGTCCTGAGACGGAGAAGAGTTGGGACCTCCTAGGGAATTTTACAAAGGCTTTCTCTGGCCGGTACCCCATGAGCACTGCCGTCCACGTGGTGTGTGTGTGTGTGTGGATTGGAAGGGGTGAGAGGCAAAGCAAGGAGACCTGGGGAGGTGGTTGCAGTCATCTGGGGGAGAGATGATGATGCTTTGGGTTAGAGAGGTGACGGGTCATGGGGACGGCTTGCTACGGAGTGAGGCCAGGACTGATTCTGGAGGAGAAGGGACAGGACATGGAGATGGCTTGGAGGTGGGGTGAGAGGGAGCGGGGGTGGGGTGAGGTGAAGATGACTCCCCTCATCTTACAAAGATGGTAGCTGGTAAGGCTTCATTGGGCCTTCCTCCATTTTAGTTTAGTGAAGTGTTTCATAAATACAGAAAAGTGCCCAAACTTTCCACAAACTTAACACACCCCGTGTCCATGTGACCAGCATCAGTCAAGACATAGAGCATCGCCCACACCCAGAAGTCCCCCTTCCTGTCCCCTTCCGGGCACTACTTCTCCTCTGAGGGTTATTCATTATCCTGACTTCTACCAGCATAGGTCTGCCTGCTGCAGAACTTATAAATGGAGCACATGTGTTCTTTTGTGCCTGACTTCTTCTGATCAACATTATGGTTGAGAATTTCATCCATAGTCTTGCGTTTGGCTGTAGATCATTCCTTCTCACTGCTGCCTAGTGTTCCACGGTGTGAAGCTATCGCTTCTGCTATTGACAGGCATTTGGGTCGTTTCCAGTTCAGGACTATTGCGCATAGCACTGCCATGAACATTTTCGTGCATGTCTTTTGGCGATCCTGTGTTCTAATTTCTGTTGGGTAGACTCTTCCATCTATTTTGATGCGTGTCTCTAGAAGACTCCAGCATCTCAAGAATCCGAGGCGTCATTCTACAAAGGGAGCACTTCAGCGTCTTGACAACGTGGATGGGAGACATCCTGGGGAAGGGGAGAAGATTCTCTAGCTCCCTAACATGTCCCTTTGTGGTGACTCTTCTCATCTTGCCACCCACCCCCTGGTCACATGGGGCTCAGGTGTCGGAGGGGAAGGAAGAAAAAGCCCTAGAGGTCTGCGCTGGATTAGGGGCGGGTGGGAGTCAGCTGACCACCTCTCTCAGCTTCACCCACTCTCTGGGGGCAGGCCCGGGTCCCTGGTGGGTCAGGAGTGCCCGAGGTTGAGGATGGGGCCACGCCCTCTAGTCCTTCTCTCTTTCCCGAGGGCAGGAAGCCAGCCACTGCCTCCTTGTTTGATGTACGAACTTGCCGAGAGCCCCTGGCACCAGGACGGAGTGCGGCGCCAAGGGCAGGCACGCCAAGGCCGCCCTGGAGGGGCAGCAGCCTGCGAGTGGGAAGCAGAGGCCGCCATGTGCAGAGAAGCCAAGTGGTGGGGAGTGAAGGAGACCCGGGCGGCGCCGAGGGTCCAGGTCTTCTTGCTGACTGTCCCAGATCTGATCCCTAAGTTGACCCCTTCCCCATCAGGAGACCCCAGCCCTGGTGCTTCAGGCCAGACCCTCTGTCTCCCAGCCTGAGTAGCCCTAGGGCCCAGGGCAGGAAGCTGGATCTCCAAACCCATCTGAGGAGTAGGGGATGGAAGGGCCACAGCGTTAGTGTTCCTTCCTGGCCAAGAAGAGGAGAGCTGGGGTGCTTCTGGTAATGTGTGTTCACAAGCCTGTCTCCCCCTAAGTCTGTGAGCCAGTGTTTTCAGGCCAGAGTCAAGGTTTAGTGAATTTGGTGTCTCAGGACGTGTAGCTCAGTAAGGGTTGCTCCGTGGGTGAATGGGTGGATGGCGAGGGTGGGGCAGGTAAAGATGCCAGAGAAGGGGAGACAACCCAGGTGGAGGCCAGGCACAGGGGACAGCGATGGGCAGGTGTGGCCTGCTGCTTTTCTGCCTGGGAAGCTGTGGTATCCCCTGGGTCTTAGGGTTCCTCTGGGCACCACCTGGGTGGGTGCAGGTGTGGGGATGGGAACTGAGATAAGACCACTTGGGTCAAGCTCAGGCATGATTAGAGGTAAAATAGGAATGGCTACAGTATTGGAAGAGGTCAACTGACAGCAGGCGTTTTGGAGATTTGAAGAGAGTAGGAAGGGAGATAAGACTCTGGTGGTGGACTGGGACCCGGCAGTGGGTGGCTGTCACAAGGAGGCCAGTTGGGGAGGTGGAGCTGTCTTCTGATCTCAGCTCAAGCTTTCGCCTCTGCCCAGCTCCTCTTGGCATTCCTGTCAGTACCCGCTTCTCAGGAACTTCTAGGGGTCCCCATCAAAGCCCATTCACCCCCTCTTCCTGCCACAGCTGAAACCGCAGTTGTCAAGAGTGGCCGCGTGGGTCCTTAGACCCAATCCTCAGAGGCTTCTGGCAAAGCTTTGGTCTGTGGGCCCTGGTGCCCATGTGTGCCATGTTGGTCCTGTAGCCAGTGGAAGCTTCCCAGTTCTCATTTGTCTGCTCACCTCTCAGCCCATCTGCCTTTCCGCCCACCCGCTTCTCGCTCCCTCCACCATCTTCTCTTTTCCATCCACCCTTCATCCTTCTCTCCATCACCTTTCCTCTCTCCCACTCACCCACCCTCTGCCATGTCCTGGGTGCATACACTGGTCTTTCCCAGTGAGTCCTCCCCCTGTGGTGGGAGGCCTCGTGGCGTGGGCGCAGGTGAGGGGCAGACATCCAAACACATCATCCTGAGACAACGTGTAGGCAGGCCTGTGCAAGCTGTCACCTGGTTCTAGGGCGGGGAGTGGCTCTTCTGCCTGCGGCAGTCTGGAAAGCCCTCCCAGAGGATGTGACATTTTGACCTGGGTCCTACAAGGTGACACAGAAGGGAGCCAAGGCCATTTTTTGTCAGGCCCAGGGGGTGTGGAAGTGTGCATGCCCTCAGGGAGCTGGAGTAGAGGGTGGGAGAGGAGAGTGAGAAAAAAAAAGAGTGGATCAGCATGGGAAAGGCCTTGAATGCCAAGCTAAAGAGTTTGGATTTTAGACTTTACGGGCCATGGAGAACCTCTGGAAGTCTCAGGTTTGGGGGGAGTCTGCATTTTAAACTATCCCTGGCACAGGGTGGAGGATGGATGACGGGTGGGTGTGGGGTGATTAGAGCTAGCAGATGGGTCATTCTCACATGGCTTCCCTTTCCTCATCCCTGACTTCACCTCCACCCACCCTGTCATCCCCTAACCAATAGCCCCAAGAACTCAGGTCCGGCAGACCAGGAGTTAAGCCGCGAGGTCACCCAGGGGAGGTATGTCCCTGGCTCTCTGCCTTGTCTCTTGGCTCAGTTTCACCTGCTGCCCAGCCCAGACGTCACTCCCTCGGAGGCTGGGCAGGGGACAGGCCTGGCTTTGTTGGGACCCTGAGACCCGGGCTGGGTCTGCTGTGTCTGCCCTGCAGAGGCTGGAGGACGAGGAATGGGGGAGGCGGGAAGGGATGGCGATTCCTGGGACCTGGGGCTGTGAGGAGCCTGGCTGCAGAGTTCCTTGGCTGCCGCCTCCGGCACACCTTGGTCACGTGCCAGTTGGGGGTGCTTGGCCAAGGGTGGCAAGAGGTGGGTGGGGTCGGAAAGTGCTCCAGGGCCGCCTTCTCCTTCCTCTTCTGCTTGTTTTGCTCCTATAGCTCAGCCCGCCCCTGCCCTGGGGAGGGGAGGCAGTCTTGCCTGTAGGATCAGCATTCTTTGAGGGCCAGAGCTGGCTCTCCTCCTGGTCTCCTCTGTCTCATTTCGGCCTTCTTTCTTTCCTTAAATCTCTCTCATGCTCTAACTCTGTTTCTTTCTATATCTGGCTTGCCCATTCCTTAGGAGTTTCAAATCCCTTTTCCAGCCTCTTTCTTCCCCCCGAGGCAGGAGGGAGGGTGGGATGGATGGCCTCTCTCTTACACAGGAGGCAGTGTGGAGTAGTGGTTACATAAGTGGCCTTCTGGGTTAAACTAAATTCAGCTTTGGGCTTTGCCCCTTCAGGGCTGTGCATCGCTGAGCCTATTATGCAACCTCTCTGTGCCTTGGTTCCCTCTGCTGCCCTTAAAAGCACTTAGAACATCCTGGGGCCTATGGGTAGCATTTTATAAAGAGTAGCTCTTGGTGTTGGTGTCGTTATGGTTATTGAGTGATTGTCATTAGTCCAAGTCCTCTGAGAAACAAGATGGGATTAAATGTGTAAAGATTTTATTAAGGGAAATGCGTGAGTGAAAGGAAGGAGCTGGGGAAGGCTGGGAGAGCCTTCAGATGGCAATGTGAGTCTGACCCCGGGTGAAGGGGAGACAGAGGGAGCCAGAATGCGATGGAAGGGCCCTAGACCTCCGGGCCCTCTCAGGAGAGTTCAGCAAAGCAGACAGGCAATCCAGGAACCAAAGTTGGCAGACAGGTTTCCTCACCCCCAGGAGCAGGTCTGCCTTAGAATCAGTGGTGGGGAGCAGCCCGAGGAGGCGCCCGAGGAGGTGCGGCCTCCGCAAGCGTGGATTTCAGTGCACAGCTGGCCCCCCCCCCCCCCCACCGCTCCTGCCGCAGGAGGTCTGCACGGTGCATTCCAGTGGCCGCCACAGGCGAACTCAGAGGAGGACAGGGCCTTTGGTCCTGGGGTCTGAGGTGGGTTGGGAGGGGTGGAGGGGGGTGACCCAAGGATCTGGAAGGAGGCAGCAGCCGGGGCCCCAGGCTGTCATGCTCCCCCCGGGCAGCCTCGTCACTAGGGGCCTGGCTTCAGGCTGGGTCCTGGCTGTTGAGTTAATATCGTTTAGCTTAGTCGTGCTGACGGTGTGGTGGTCCTGCTTGGAGCAGAGGGCTGACTGCACCCGGCCTTTGACTCTGCTTTCTGTTCCCCTCCCCGTCTTCCCTTCCTGCTTGAGGTACCTCAGTGCTGAGGGGGAACCTGAAGCACAGGCACGCTGGACCAGTGAGCGTTCTGGGTAGGGGCATTCAGGAATCTTAACCCCTGGACAGAGCCGTCCACCTCAAAGTTCATCCCAGGAGAGGCCGGGCAGCTCGATACTACCCCTGATGCTAACCTTGGGTGTCCTCTGGGACTGGCCCGGCTGGCCCGGCTGGCCGGAGTGCGGGGCAGGGGTGCAGAGAGCTGAGCCAAGCTGTGACACCATTAGGGGAATGAAGTTGGAGTGGAAGCAAGTGTTTCTGGGCACTGAGCTGAGGCTGGCTGCGGGCGGTCGGACCGGGCCCAGCCCAGTCAGACTGTCCGCCCCCCCCGCTCAGCTCCCCACCTCTGCAGACTGCACTGAGATGCGTGACCCACCCGGACGGCCTCTTGATCCCCAGCCACTCAATATGCTAAGCAGGGCTAATTTATTCCCTTGCTTCTTCATGGAATTGCAGCAAAGCCAGCAGGGGCTGAGTGTGTTGGAGGTAACCGGTTGGGGGGAGAGCAGTTCTCCATGGTTCTCCTGCAAGACCCCTGGGCTCCCTGTGTGACTCAGCACCGCCTCTCCCAAGGCTGGCCCTGTCGTGAAGGGAGCAGGAGCTTGGGGACAGGCAGCTGATGAGTCCTTGCTTACTGCTGCCTAGCTGGGGGCCCTGGGCAAACTAATAGTGTCTCTGAGCCTCAGCTTCCTCGCCTGTGAAATGGGTACAATAGAGCCCACCTTGCCAGGCTGTTGGAAAGAGTATATGCCAAGCTGTGGGACACAGTGGGCAGGTGGCACTGTTCAGCCCGTCCACACTCTGGTCTTGTTGGTACCTCTTTCCCTCTTTTTTCACCCTCTGCAGTCTGGACTCCTGAATCCTGAGGTCAGCTGGCGATGGGTGTGCTAGGAAGAGGCTGTTCTCAGAGCTCTGCTCTGGGGTTCAGGGATTGGGGGTGAGGGGTGGGACAGATACGAATAAAATGAGGGAGGGCTTGTAGCAGAAAAGTGTGGAACCAGGGGTGGGACTGATCTGGTTGCAAGACTGGGCTCTGCCACTGACTAACTTTGTGAGCCTCAGTTTTCTCATCTGGGAAATGGAAATGATAACACCTACTCGCGGGGTTAGGGAGGGGATTAAGTTGGCTGATGTAGGTAAAGTTCCCAGCACTTAGCAGGCCCTCAGTAAACGTCAGTTTCCTTCTCCTCCTGGAAGGGGCCTTCGTAGTCATTTGGTTGACCCCTTCTCCTCCTGGAAGGGGCCTCTGAAGTCATTTGGTTGACCCCTTCACTAGCTGGCTTGGCCAAGGGCCTCACCTCTGAGCCTCTTTCAGAAAGAGGGAGAGGGACGGGGAGAGCCTTGGGCTTAGGGTCTCTGACTTGGCAGACAGGTCAGAGGTCATTTAGCAATAATGATAATAAATGTCCTTAAAACGAGCCTCACACGATGCTCACAACAACCCTGAAAAGTGATGTGAGCAGCCATTATCACCCTATTTCACAGATGGGGAGGTTGAGGCCCAGGGAGTGACTTGTCCACGGTCTCATTACTGTAAGTGCAGAGCTGGGATGCGAGCCAGGTCTTAGGGTTCCTGGCTCTCTGCACTTGGCCCGCCTCCTGCCTCTCACCCATTCTCTTTCTGCTGAGCAAGACAGTCTCCCTCAACTGTACTGGGGTTGGGGCTCCTCTTGTTCTCAGTGGTCTCTTGGGAGAAAGAAGTCATTGTCTTGTTTGACCAGGCAGTCCTCCTGCGACACACCCCCTTCCTGGCCTGGCCTTCAGCCTTGAAGGCATCCACCTTCCCCCCTGCCAGACCCAAGGCAGTGTCGGGAACGGGTAGGGGTTCATCTGCCTTCTTTGGGACTGGGGTGGGGTCAGTCCTGTTGCCCCGCTCATTCAGGCTGGCCAGGGAAACACAGCTGCCTTTCCCTCAGTTGCCTCTAGCAGCACCTGAGCAGCACCTGACTGCCCCCTCCAGGAAGCCACTTCTCACTCCAGCTTTCTCCTTACCCACTGAGCACAGGAGCCCTGTGCCCCACCCCTGCTTCCCCTTCCCCCTAAGCTCTCCAGCAGCCTCTGTGGCTGTGAGAACAGCCCCCATCTTGCTTCCCAGACCCACTGACCAGGAATTTCCAGCTCTGGGGTCTCCCCTCTCCTCCTCCCCTCCTCCCCCTTTTATCTCCCCCTCTGGGAGCCAGAGGCCCTTTGTGAAGTTCTTTGTGTGGATTTGAACTCCCAAGGCTGGGCAGGGTGACAAAGGGACACCCCTCTCCCCTCTCCATTGTCCCACCTCTTCTCAGGAGGCCGTGTATGTATGTGTGTGTGTGTATGCGTGTACACGTGCGTGTGTCATGTCCCAGCTTGGCCTCTTTTATACGGGCAGTGGGCAGGGAGAATCTTGAAAGGATTCGGGGATGCAGAGGAGTCTTGGGGCCCCTACACCAAGGCTGAGAGGCCCTCGTGGGAGAAAGGAGACTGGGTGCCTTTGAGGAGGGGGGTATCGGGCTTGGGAGTGATTCTCTGGCCCTGGGAGTGGGTGCTGTCACCCCTCCCCGCCCCTGGCTCTCTCTCTGGGTCTGTCATTCTGTCTGTCTCTCTTTCCTTTCCCTCCCTTGCTCCTTCTCTCTCTGCACAGCTCGCTATCTCCATCACGTCCCTCATTCTCACCCTGGCATCTGCCTTCCTTGGCACTGCCCGCCTCACCAAGGAGAGACCAGACAGGTATTCCTCCCTGCCCCTTGATGCCAGTTCCAGGGAGGCCCTGTCGCCTGCTGCCTTCCCAGTATTCTAGCCTCTTCTTGACTTCCGTCCCCAACTCAGCCCTCCTGGCCCTGACTCCCTGCCCTGGACCCCCACTCTTCCTGCCCCCCCTCGATCTACAGGGTGCTTCCTCCCAGGGGTGCTATTTCCACAGCCTTAGCTGTGGCTCCCCTTCACCCCGGCCAGCACGATGACCCCACAGTCTAGAATAACACTGAGTGGCTGGCTGCCCTCTGGGGCCTGGCTAAAAATAGACCCATGCGTGATGTGCTTTCAAGGCAGTCTGGGGCAGAGGCAGGGTCCAGCCCACAGGTCCTTCACGGTCTCCTTGGGGGACATATTCCACTGGGGCCCTGGGGCCTCCCCACCACCCTGCTGTGGCCAGAAGCTTGGTTGGAGGGCCTCGGGCCCCAACGATACCTGGGAGGAACTTTCTGGTGCTGATGGGTGACACGTGGGCAGAAAGAGGCGAGCTGAGTGCCAAGATCAAACGAGGATTCCTAGCTGGTAAGTGTCGATGGTTAGGACTTGAATCCAAGCCCAGGCTGTCAGACTGCAGGCAGAGTCACTCCAGCCGTAGCTGGTTTTGTTGCATGCAGGTTGAGTTAAGATGAGTTCTCACTCCCAGCTTTGCACTTCTCCTGCTTTAGACTCTGAGCAATGGCTCAGGCTCTCCAAGCATCAGCTTTCCTACCTGAACGATGGGGCCACTGCTAGGCGCATGGCTGCTGGGCCAGTGGTTGACAGGACTCCCGGGGGACGTCCATAAGCTCACCAAGCTGGCAGCCTCCGTTGTTTTCCAGCCTCAGCTGTGGAACCTCTGTCTCCTCCTGGCCCTTTGGATCTCCCCCTGTGTCTGGGTCTCCATGTCCTCTCTGGTCTCCAGATGACTCCCATCATGGACTTGGGGTCTGCAGAGCTCCTTGGAGAGGAGAGTCTGACCTCTGCCACGGTGTGCAGAGTGGGTGAAGAGGCGAGTACAGGCTGGGTGCCCCGCGTGGGCCTCCATCTGGGTTCTGTGCTTTTAAATTCCCAGGAGCTTTCTTACTGCTGCTCTCTGAATATTCTTTTTATTTTATTACAGGCTGTTCTTGTTTCATGGATGCATTTTCTTCTCTGATCTCTCTGAGGATATTACTAACTTTTTCTCAAAGTCTTCTTCCCACTGAATTTCACTTACTTTCTTCAAGTTGCTGTTGGTCTCCCCATTGCTTCTCCGCTAAGCTTTCCTCAGATGCCTGGGAGCCTGGGTTTTCCACTTATATTTTAAGCGGAACATTAAAGGGTGGATTCTTTGCGCTGGGGGTGGGGATGGACCAGCTGAGGGCTTCACTGCCTCTCAGGTGTCCAGCTGGGCTGCTGTATCAGGGAAACTGCTGTCAATATCTTTGGGTCTCTCCTCTTGGGCTTGCCGGATCTCCAGAGAAGTTTTCACTTTTCTGCCTCGGGGCAGGGACGGGCCCGACAGCCTCATATTCGGTAAACACTCACTTGACCCCCTCTTTTCTATTAGTACTCATGCCCTCAACTGCCTGGTGGCCCTGGGGCCAGAGCCCGCTGTCTTACCCTTTCCAGGGAATAAATCTCCTGTATTCTGGTAGGGGTCAGGGAGAGGATCTGGAAATCTAACCACTTCTTCAGTGTCCTACCAATCCTGGTTCAGGTTCACATTCACCGCTGCCGCTCACCCCCCACCAAGGTATTCCAATGCCACGGATCCTGAGCCTTGGAGGGGTTCTGCGTTGAAGCATCTGGTGGCTTCCTGGCTTTCCCGCAGCCAGCTCAGGGTTTAGGTTTCTCAGGCTCACAGTTCCCACACATCCATCTGCTCTCCAACTCCCAGAATCTTGACATTGTTGTCAGGGGTGATAATCAAAATATTTAACAAGAGATCCTAGGGACTGCGCTGAGAGGCTGGAGAGGGTCCTGAGGCCCCTTACGAGACAAGAAGTAGCCTTTTTGGGTCCAGGCGAGGGGCTAGAGCATTGGGACGGCGGGTGTGCAGTAACTACTTACCCACTGGACCAG
This sequence comes from Stenella coeruleoalba, assembly GCF_951394435.1. NCBI lineage: Eukaryota > Metazoa > Chordata > Mammalia > Artiodactyla > Delphinidae > Stenella > Stenella coeruleoalba. The sequence goes on along the minus strand of NC_137151.1, from coordinate 108,677,602 downwards.
GAGTATTTTAGTTCTTAACAACCGCATCGCTCCTGTAGTCTCCTCTCCCTCTTTTTGGTTCTTTTTTTGACCCTCCAGGCTTTATGCTTTCCTTAAAACAACACCAACTTTCCTGTTGCTTTAGAGGAGTTTCAAGAGGCAGCATGTAAAACGTGTGTGTTCAATCAGCCGACTTCCCCGGAAGTATCCACTTCGCTCCTTTGGGCTGGGGCCTCCTTTACCTGCCGTGGAGTGAGGCTGGCAGGAATGCTGTGACTGGTGAAGAGGGCTGCAAGATGCAGCCTTTTCTCCACCCAGATGCAGGGGATCCTCCACTCCCTTCCTCCTAAATCAGCTCTCTTAGTTATGGCCTTGAGGCCATTGATGAGATGTGAGGTGTGAAGCCACCAGCAGGTGTGAAAAGAGCAGCAGAAGGGCTGGAGGTCAGACATTAGGAAGCACTTCCCGGCAGCCAGGGCTGTGAAGCCAGAGAACAGGATGATCTGGGGAGGCTCTGAAGTCTCCCTTCTGGAAGAACTTCAAGCCAGGAGGGCCCTTGGTTGACCTGGGCTGGAGGGGATCTCCGGGAAGGCAGGGGGCTGACCGGGACGATCCCCGTGGGCCTTGCTGCCTGACCTGCCCCCATGACTATTGATCTTTTGATTTCCCTTTGCTGCCGCCCTTCCTGTTTTCATCAGTAGAAAGCTTCTCTCCATGGGACGCACGGTCCCCCCTTCTGTGGGGTTAAGGGATAACCCCTTGTGGAAGAGGAAGTTTGGGGTGTGAGGGGCAGAGATATAAGGAGGTCTGGGGATCTAGAAAGAGACTTAAGGGTAGGACGAGGCCCCAGGAGGGCCCCCTCCCTGGGGCCCAAGGCTGGAGGGGGAGGGGCCTCCTTCAAGGAGATGGGGGTCTCAAGGAGGAAGACTGGGGTGGTTCTTACCTCCAGGGCAGCCCTGCACTGACATCTCCTTATAGTCAAGCAGGGCATAGACAAAGAATTCCCTGCAAAGTAACCTCATTTGCATCCTCTTCTGCATCCAATTTGCAAGCTATTTGGGGTCCAAAATGGCCAGAAGTTTCCATTGGCACCTGTGTTTCTTCCTCCAGGGGTACTCAGCTCTACCCGCTTCCACTCCTTCCTGTCCTGGTCCCCCACTCCCCATCGACAGAGTCCCCGCCCTGGACCTTTGGCTCCAGGACCCTCACCTTGTCCTGTAGGGGCGTGTTGTATGTGTGTCCATGTATGCTGTACACAGTCCCTCTCTTTCCAGCCTCACGTTTTCTTCCTTCCTTTGGCCCCTTAAACAAAATATAGCCCATTTCTAACCAGGGCCCAGCCCTTTCTTACGAACTTTCAGCCACAATAATGGGGCTCCATCAGCCTTTCCCTAAGAGGGCTCCGCCCTGCCCTCCAAGCTGCTTCACCACTCCCACCACCTCTATCCCCATCCTCAGCCTCTTCACACTTTCCTCTGCCTCCCAGAGACAGAAACTTAACAAAGGGGACAATCTGGGGTTAGACAGAACCAGGTGTGAGTGGCCTAGGTGAGGCCTGGTTGAGGAAGATGTTTCTGGTGGATGAGGGGTAGATGTCTGCATGGGAAGTGTTCCCCTACCCCAGGTATCTAAGATGGCCACGGACGATGGGAATGGGTTTTGGTTTTGGCAAGAGAATCCATACAGAAGGTGCTGGACTGAGTAACGCTGGAGATTTGGGGACCGGGGTGGGGCAGGGCCGGCCTGTTTTCCTGTTAAAGTGAACAGGAACTTCTAATACTGAGGTATTATGCTAAGTCATAGGAAGTTGAAGACTCCAACGTGACTTGGGGTTTAGAAGAGGAGAGTGGGGGAATAGTAGGGTGAGAACAGAGGCCTCTCTGGCACTGTGGTGCCTTACTGGAAGTTCTGCCTGTTGTCTAACTTGAGTATTTCATGCTTAGTCCTGACAGTTTCCTCCTGATTATCCTCAGTGGGGGCGGGAAGCTCAGGAACTCACCGCTGTGCTTTCTTTTCTGTCTCCCCTGCTCGAGAGGCATCCTTCAGTTCCTCCCTCTTCCTGAGTTCCAGCCTCTTCTGGGCTTATGTGCCCCCATTCCACCTCTCTCCTGGCCTGCTTCCAGCATCTTCCTAACAATGCTGTTCTGGCTTCATCCTGCTGGGACTCCTGGCTCCTCTTCCTCGGGCTTCCATTCCCCGGATGGCAGTGTGCACTGTGTGTTCCAGACAGGGTGCTCTTGCCCAGGGCTCTGGCGGAGAGCGTCTGTCTGGAGGGGGTGGGGTGTGTAGTATGCAGCTAGGAGACCCAGGAAGGCTTTCGGGGTGGGTGAATTTGCTTTTACAGTCACCCCAGCGTGCCCCTCCCGGACCCAGGTTCTGAGATATTTGTCCAGTAGCTCCAAAGAATGCCTGGATGAGTTGGGTCCAGTGCCAGGCATTTTCACGTTTAATTTAATCCTCACAGCTACCCATGAGGTTGGGATCCTTGTCTCCATTTTATAGAAGAGGAAATAGGCTCAGAATAGAGAAATAACCTCTTCAAGGTCACATAGCTGGTAAGTGTCAGGGCCAGGATTCGGACCTTGGTCTCTCTGGTTTTCACCTCAGTCTTTCTCTTTGGGAGGTGAGAGTGAGGACGATGGAGGTGACGCTTCCCATATGTGTCCCCTGGCATGCTCTCAACTGCACTGGGAAGAAAAGCAAATGCAACACTGCCTGTTCCCCAGATGAGGACACTGGGGCTCCCAGGGGGGCTGTGCCCCAAGCCTAGTCTGGGGTGCCTCCTCCTACCCTTGGGTCCGAGTCCTTACCCCTCACGGCTTCATGACTCTGTTCGTCCATCCACAGGGCTGCGATGGGGCGGCGGAGGCTGCATCCGTAAACTCATTCTCTCTGGTCTGACTGGGGCCAGGCCTGCTCTGCTCTATCCAGAAGCTCCCGGACAGAGTGAGAATAGGACATGCCAGAAGCCAGGTTCAGGTGGATCACAGAGGGGGTCTGGGACCCTTTTAGGAGGGGGAAGAGGAAGCTGCGTTGTACCATTCAGGTCACGGGAGCAAATGGAAATCTGCAGCCCCAGGAGAGCCTCCAGCCTTGACCTGAAGGGATGCAGGGATTCTACCCACATCTGATGCAGGGTCCAGCCGGGTGCACTGACGTGCCGGCTCTCCTGGCTTCTGTGGAGTGGAGAAGGATTCACATCTGGGGGTGCTCAAGGTCCTCCCAAGAGCTTGTTCGGGGCCTGCCCCCCTGGACCAGCTGTGGCCTTCTCCTAGTCAGGAAGCAAGTGCCCTGACAGCCTTAGCCCAGATCTGGCTTCTGACTACAGGGGCTGCAGCTGGGCCCTTGAGGGTCTCAGCTCAGACTCTGCTCTGTGTCTGCCCCTTCAGTGGTCTGAGTCTGGGCTGGTGGGAGTCCCTGGAGCCCCAGGCCCTGCTTGCTTCCAGAACCTGTAGATGAGGCCGTGTCACCTTGTTTCGTGCCTCGGTTTCCCTGGCAGCCTGACTGGTGACACACCATGCTTCCTCTCCTCTTTCTTTATTCCTGTCCTCCCCCCACTCCCCTGATGCTGGCCCTCCCTCCGCACTGCTCTTTGTGAGATGGTCGGAGCTCTCCACCTTCCTCTTGTCTTCTTGTCTCCCGACTTCCTTCGCCCTCTGTTTGCTGGTCCCCTCCCCACTCACACCGGCTTTCGCTCACTTCTCTGGTCATTGGCAGTCCCAGCCCCACTGCCTTTTCCATCTTGGATGTCTCTCTTGAAAGCTCGGTTTCCCCACTCGTGTCCTCACGTCCATCTTGGGGTCCACCTGGGATCTGTCTCGGTGGCCTGGCTCCTCCTGGCCCTCCTTCCTTCTCACAGCTCCCTGGACGTCTGCAGGGCGCGGACTGAGGGCCCTGGGATGAGTGGGGACTGGAGGGTCCTGGGGTCTCATTTCCTGGCCTCTCTCCCATTTCCTCACTTTGCAGAAACAGTGTAGGGGGTGGGCCCAGGAGAGGAGCCCAGTGTGATGTCGTGGCTGGAGAGGGGTGAGGGGCGCCAGGGAGCGGGATAGAGGAAGGTTGTCAGGTGAGAATAGGGGGGTAGGAGGGATCTGCTTATCTGTCTGTATCTACCTCCGTTTGCCTCTCTCTTTGATGCCTCTTGCTGTCCGCCAGTCACTGTCACTATCTTTGCCTTTTTGGGTCATCTTGGTTCTTTGGACTGGGGGCTTTAACCCAGCTCCTTTCCTCGGGTACCTTCCACACCCAGCTGCCCTCTCTGTCCAGTTCAGGGGCAGTCAGTGGGCTGCTTTCCCAGGACGGGGAGGGGGCTGTGTGGGAGAGGGCGGGGGTGGGGTGGACGGTAATTGTATCAGCTGGTTCTGATGCAATTGGGCTTCCCAGACTGGACCTTCCCCTGCCCCTCCTTCCCCCCTCTCCTCCTGCCCTCTCCATTCATCTCACTCCCTCTCCCGGTTCCATCAGAATAAATTAGACAGTCCCTGCTTTAATCTCATTGCGGGAGCCTGGGCTCAGACCCAGCAGCCCAGCTCCTCGGTCTGCAGTCTCCATGCTAGGCCCTGCAATGAACACCCCAGGGGCAGAGGGATGACCAGGATGACTGCAGGCCTCTGTTCTCACTTCTCCACCCCTAGATGCTATGGCTTGCCCGGAAAGGCGGCCCAGGCCACGGGCTCCCCAGTGGGTCAATACCCACCATCGCTCCAGGTCTGTCCCCACCCTTCCCCCACCCATTTATCATGTCAGCTGCTGGGTGGTGATGGAAGTCATCTGGAAAGGGGCCCAGAGGACCCAGGATTTTCAGCCTGCAGAATAGAGAGGGGTGGAGGTGGGGTGGGGATGGGGGCTTGAATAATGAGCTGCCAGTGTCTGAAGGCATTTATTGTGCAGAGAGAGTGACCAAGTCGTTCTTCCCCAGGCAAGGCAGTCTAAGAGGAAATGGTCTGGAATTTGAGAGCAGGGATGGAGGTTAGATATCAAGAGGAACTTCCTGCCTGTGATGGGTCAGAGACCTGGGTTAGTAGCGGTAAAGGGGAGAAAGAGAACGTATGGGCTCACCTCCTCGGAATATCTATAAGAGGGGAAACATTTCCTCTCCTCTCCCTCCTCTCCCGCCTCTGCAGTGTTGTGCTGTGGAAGAGCAAAGAGCCAGGAATGGAGGGCTTTGATCCATTCTGGTTCTGCCACTTTTTGGTTGTGTGACTCCTGGCAAGTCAGCTTTTTGCCTCTCTGGGCCTCAGTGTCCTCCTGTGTCAATCATGTGCTGTCAGGGTGGGGGGCAGGGGGAGGCACGGGGTCTCTTTCAAGTTTAACTGGAACCGGTACTGGACGTTTGGGAGCAGAATAAGGAGGTGGCCCCTCATCAGGGGTGGAGTAGGGATGCGTAGAGATCCCACTGTCCTGGTGCAGTAGCTGTAAGAATCTGGAAGATGACACTGCCCAGTGGCCGAAGTCCAGGGCTGCGGCAGGGACTCTGGATTTAGAAGCAGGAACGGCCTGCCTTTCTTCTTTCTTGTATTCATGCAGTCAACCTACCACTCCACCAAGTAACTCACGTTTATTGACTCTGCACCCAGCACCATGCTGAGTGCTGAGTGCTGGGTGCTGAGTGCTGAGTGCTGAGTGCTGGGTGCTGGGTGCTGGGTGCTGAGTGCTGGGTGCTGGGTGCTGAGTGCTGAGTGCTGAGTGCTGGGTGCTGAGTGCTGGGTGCTGGAACTGCAACCATGAATGACTGCCAGGATCCTCTGGGAGCCGACAGTCTGGGGGAGGGGGTGAAACAGTGAGGAAGTGAGCAAATCTATCAATAAGTGCTATGTGCTCTGAAGACATGAACTTACTGGTGTCACACAGACTGGGAGCTGGCGCGATGGAAGGACTTTAGTGGGGTGATCCGAGAAGGTGACATTGGAGCCCATATGAGATGGGACCCCCAGCTCTGGAGGGACCCCAGTTCTGTTGCTGTGTGCGAGTCCTCGACCTTGAATGTGGCTGGGTAGTTTAACCATGAGTGGGGCTGGTGAAATCCGTCCCTGGTGGCAGTGTTGAGGCTCTGGGGACGCCAGTCTTTGAGGTGAGACCCAAGTCGGAGCCCCCTGGGGGCCGCCGGAGGAATTGCTGTGGCTGGGAGGGTGGTGAAATTAACTCTAGCTGTGAGCAAGCACGTGGGGGGCTGGGCCTGCCGGAGCTGTCCCCATCTGATGGAGGAGGAAGGCTGGGGGCCTCCAGGGAGGGGGCTTGTGCATGTCTCTTGGTGTGAAAGCAAGACCCAGAGCCTCCGATCAGATGCCCAAGCCATTCTTCCTTCACAGGAGCCGCCTTTGTCTCGCCACAGACAAAACCAGCCGGGGGCACTGTGGCCCTGGGGACATGGGACAGAGGCGAATCTGTGCTTACCTTGTCCCCAGGGAGCTGGTGGCTGTGACCTGCTCTCTTGTTTCCCTGACACCTTCTCTGGATGCCTCTGGGAAGTTTCCCGTTCTTCTCCCACTTCTCAGGGGTGGTGGGGAGCAGCGGGGACGGGGGTGGGGCGGAGCAGCCCCCTTTCTGTGAATGTGGCCTCCATCCTACCTGGCTCTAGACTCTGGAATCTCCTCCCTGGCCTGGACTCAGAATCCGGGTCTCTGGGCTGTGTGAACAAGAGTGGGGTTTGGAGAAGAAATTCCTTCTCCTTCCAGCCGTGGCCAGGCCCACATCCAGCCCTGCTTAGCAGTCTGGACTCTAGCTGAGGAGGCAGAGGGAGGAAGGGCCGGGGTCCCAGGGGTGACAGGGAGACAGGCCTGGGGGTCTGTGGGAACCTGGACCGGGCAGGGGAGACAAAGCGTCCCCAGAGGATTGGTTAACCCTCCGAGGACGGCGGCCAGCTTTTCACAAGCTCCACTGGGGAGGCCGAGGTGAGGAGCTGGGGGTCTGTTGTCAGGTACCCACATGGGGGCTGCAGAGAGGTTGGGGTCTGACGTGAGGCTCCTGTGACAGAGCAGACCCTGCCCAGACTCATCCCTATCCGTGGTCCCCTATGTGTGAACATCTGCGTCTGATCCATTCTGTGAAATCCTGCATCTCTGACCCTGGTGCCTGGGGGCCTGGAAGGAGAGATGGGGGATGGGATGCATGCAAGAACCTACCAGATGCAGTTTCTGGTGCTTTGAGTGCTTTGAGGAGAAAGAAACTGAAATTGAAAGACAAACTTCTGAGATTGGACCCCCTCCCCACCTTCACAAAAGTTGAAAGAGGAAGCATGGGGATCCTTGCCAAAGCCTTCCAGGAGGTTCTGGGGACCTGCAGCTGCTCTCTTCAGGGTTCTGATCTCCCTTGGTGATGAAAACAGAACAGAGGACGTGTGACTTCCCATGAGGCACCAAACTCCCGAGGACACGTTTCCGCGTCCTGCCTTGGGGGCAGGATTTCGTTCAGGAGCCGGAACACTGGGCACGAAGCTCTGTGGAGCTGTGGTGGGACCAAGGGCTGGGAGGAGGGAGCTGGGGAGAAGCCCAGGCAGTGCTGGGCCTGGCTTCCTGTCTCTGTCAGCTACGGGCTCTTCCCTTCCTCTCTGGAGGGTCACTGGCTTAAGGACACCTCCTGCTGGCCGGTAGATGAAATGAAGGCCCCTCGGCCCTTCTGAGCCCTTTTATCAGGATCTCCTTGTAGGGAAGGGCTGAACCTAGAAATCACTTCCTTCTCTTTCCTCCCATCTGCTCTTCCTTCCTTCTGTTTGATGAGTGCCTTTCATGTTCTTGGTGCTGAGAAGTCTTAAGAATCCTCTTAGAGAAAATCACCTTGTCCTTCTCTCTTACTCTAGGCAGGTCCACACTTCAGCCCACCGGAGGAACTTCCTTCTGTTTGAAAAATTCAACCAGTGATTCCTTTTGAGTAAACTTTGTTCCACGTGCTGTGGATTAAGCCCAGTTTCCTCACGTCTCACAACGCAGCCATTTCCTCTGGCGCCAGGGTGGGGAGGCTGTGAAGATTGCAGGCCCCCCCAAAGAGGAGGAAGGGCCCCTCTGCAGGCCTGGCACGGACTTCAGCAGTGCCAGGCATTTCACTGGAGGTCATGGGCAAGAGCAAAGGCAGGGCCTGCTAGGGAGGGGCTCGTGTATCACCTCTCTGCCTACTTCCGTGACGCCCCCTCCCGCTTTCATCGGGGCCTAAGTGGTGGTGTGTACCGGAAGACAGCGAGGGACCCTTTTTTTGGGCGCTGTTGAGGGCTGAGGGCCCCAGTGTCTGTCTTTCCTCGTCTCTCTAGCCACGCACCAGCAGGGCCCCCTTCTCCCCTCCCTCACTGTGTTCCTGCCAACCTCCCTCAAAGCGCTGCACCTCACTGCCTTGTCTCATGGTGGGGAGATGAACTGGGGAGGGGGGAGGGCCTGAGAAGTCCCATCGGGTGGGGGGAGCTTGATGGCAGGAGTAAGCTTGCTGAGACACTCTGCATGTCGGGAAGGAGAGCTTGCCTGGAGCCCCTGCAATGCTGGCTCTGTGTCCCCAACCTTCCCTGAGGAAGAAGGACAGCATTGTCTCCCTGAGGACAGAGAGACAGCATTGCCAGGAAAAACAGCCCCGGTACAGTGCCCAGGGAAGCCCAGGCCCGGGAGTGCAGGCAGCGGTGGGAGGCGGCGCGCGGGGGTTGGGAGCGCCCTGGCTGGGCTCCAGTGGTCTGTTGCTGTGGAGGAGGCCCTGGCAGGGTCCTGCTCGCAGCAGCCGCAGCTCTCCCGCCCTTTTTCTTTCTGGGCTTGGCTGGCTGGCTCCCCTCCCAGTTTCTCTGCAGGGACAGAACCAGGGGCAGAGCTCACAGCCGCCTCTTTCCACCTCCCCGAAGTCTGTCTGTGGGTCTCCCTCTGCCTTTGTCTCTCTGCGTCTTCTCTCCCTCTCTCCAGAGTCCAGCGCCTCCTCTCACCTGTCTCTTCCTCCCCCTCCCTGGTTCCAGGGTCACAGTATGGTGACCCCCAAACAATTTTCCTGAGAGGCCCCCAACCCCTGTTCACATCCTCTGAGCACAGCAGAGGCAGAGAAGGGTCCCTGTTCTCCAGTGGCGGCCATGGGGCAGGACGTGATGGGATGTGGCACACCCTGAACCCCGAGCGGGAGGTTCAGCCGTAGCTGTGGGGGGCGCAGCCAGCTCTCATCAATCTGAGTTGGTTCAGCCTCTTAGGCAGGGGCCCTTCCAGCTTATGGGGGCGTTTGGATGCTCAGAGCGCCCTCCTGTAGTTGGCTGGAGAGGGATCCAGGCAGAGGAGTCGAGGTGTGGCCAGGGTCAGAGGTTGGTGTGTTGGGACAGCCCGTCCAGGTTGTGTTCTGTGTCCTGACGTGCATGCCAGGCCCACGGATGTTTCTGCTTCAGTCATGGAAGCCGGAGGTCTCCGTTTAAGTTAATCACATTATGCTCTGGGGAGCAATGTGGAAATTAGAGTGAGGTCTGGAGGGAATTGGCACACACAGACGCACACACACGCACACTCACACACTCACTGCAGCTTGGAGCACAATGCTGCCGCCACCGCCGCTGCGCCTTCCCCGCAGGTGGTCGCCTGGCGCCTGGCACCGCCTCTGCTCTGCCGCTCAGCCTCTCCTGCGAACCTCTCCCCGAGCCTCCTCCGAAGTTGCCGGGGTGCCTGCGCCCGCCCCCGCCCCCCCGCCCCCACAGCCCGTGTCACAACGAGGGGAGGAGAGAGGCAGCAGCTGGAGGAAGTCCCCGAGGGTGGAAGCGCCCTGTAGCGCCCGCGTCTCCCGCCGGGGCTTCCGGGGGAGATGGAGCCACGTCGGGGCCGCGCCTCGGGGGCCCCGTCGAGCTCCTCCCGCTAGAGGGGCCGGGACACTCGGACTGCTCCTGCGGGGCTGAGCATCCGGGAGACCACGGGGCGGGTCTCTCGCCTTCCGCCTCACCACCTCCCCGGAGCAGCCGGTCCTGTTTCCGACCCTTGCGCCCGGGGCGCGCACGTCGGGGTTAAACATGACTCAGATGAGCTGGTGCTTCTCCTGCGTGATTCGATGGAGCAAGTACCTCTTCTCCTGCTTCCTGCCCCTGCGCTTCTGCCTCCGAAGACAGGTAAACTCACCTGGCATCTGCCCCACCCCTCCCCGACAGGCACTCTCCTCCCTCTGTCACCTAGGCGCCAGGTTTATCACCCTCTCGCTGCCCTCAGGGACACCCATCTTGACCGCTGTCAGCGTGGCTTTCATGAGAGTTTAGGGACTCCTGGGGGAGCCCCCACTCATGCATGGATCCACAAGGGGGAGTGGCTGCCTCACCGCCAGGGCACAGCATCTTGGAAGTCTGAAGGATAACACTGGAGTCTGTGCGAGGGCGCTGGAGAGCTGGGCACAGAAGAACATTTCTGGGGGCTTTAAGCGTCCCTCTCAAGTTTCTGTGGGAAGGGAGGGCAAGTTCCTGGAAATGTCTCTTTTTCCCCCGGATGGGTTCAGAGGATTCAGAGTTAAGGCTGAGATGTAACAGAGTGAGATGGAAATGAAGCTGGTGGACGTCAGGAGGGATTTCCTATCTATTCAGGGGGATGGGGGGACCAGGGAACCGGACATGGAAAGGACGGGGGCTGGGGTAGTAGCTGGCTTGGTGAGGGAGGAGGGGTCTGGGGGGATCCCCAGTGCTGTGGATGGGCGTGTCATGGCTGAGCATCTTTCTCCCAGAGAAGATCCTTGACAGTGCCTTCAGGGTGTGCGTGCTTGTGTGTGTGGAGGGGGGAGGTGAGGGAGGGAGAGGAGGTGGGTCATAGCTGGCCAGCAGAGTAGGGAACTGGTAAAACTGCAGGTAACCTTAATCCTCCCCTGGAGGCACAGAGAGAATTCCAAGAGCATGACCTCGAGCCCCCAGAAGACTCCAGTGAGGGGAAGGATTTCAGGGACTGGGGGTCTGGCTTTCTGATCCATTCTCCATTCCGCAGGGAAGCCAGAAGGGCCCCTGTCACATGGGGGAAGGGGGCTCGGTGGCACCCAGGCTGAGAGCCAGCTGTAGAGCTTGTTTGCCTGGCTTTGAATTCTGGCTCTACCGTGTGCTCGCTGTGGACCTTGGGCAGGTCGCTTACTCTGCCGGTGCCTGTTTTCAAGCATGTAGAATGGGGATTATAAAGATACCTACATCACTGGGTTATTGTGAGGATAAATGCAGTAGGACATTTGAAGTGGTTACCACGTGCTTTCTCTGTATTAGGTACTCAGTAAAAATTAGGAACCTTTTCTTTATTCTTGTTGTGACTTTCCATGGGGCTCTCCCTCCTTGTAGACCTTCAGGCAGGCCAGAGATGGGGTACGTGGGAATGGAGGGATTTCTCCCAGTATCCATTCTTCCATCACATGGATAGGAAGGATTTTTCCACTCCATAAGAAGCTTGACTGTTCAGCGCCTCCTCCCAGGTGCTGCCTCTGGGACTCAGTTTCCCTCACTGCCACTCCGCAGTGGCAGTCACCCAAGGTGTGCTTTGAAATCTTCTAGCAAAATGCATTGTCTCCAGTGATTGGCTGAGAGACAGGTGCTGCGGCTGTGCACCAGAGGGCCAGAGCCCCATCGACGTTCTTGTGGGCTCTGAGTTCAGACGCTGCGGAGTCCGGGTTTTCAGATTTGGGAAAAGGCAGCCTGCAGCAGGAATGGCCAGCCGAGACCAGGTCAGTCGGACCCCAGTCCACTTGGCGATTCCCGCTCCTCATTTGCAGAGGTTGAGGATGACATAACTCCTCCTGGGCTAGGATTTGAGCTGGGGGCTGGGTGATCAGCTGCAGCTGCCTCCCTCCAGCCTTTGAGGGCCTGAGTCAGGCAGGAAATTAGAGCTGGGGAAGGTATCAAGATCACCAAGTCGAGCTCTGGGAAGGATTTTATTAAACATTGTTGCGATTGGGCCCAGACACTGTCCCCAACCAGGGTGCTGATGGAGGGGAGGTAGGAGAAGGGGGTGTGAGTGATGTTCCCTCCTGGGTCAGCTGGAAACTGAGCCCATACAGGGCCTGGTTGGAAGCTCACTTTCTATCTTAGGGAGCATTCCGATTTCTGAAGTGCAAGGGGGAGACCTCCATCGTATACCGGAGGGGTAGTGGGCGTAGGGGCAAGGGTCTGGACCCTCCCTGGCCCATAGGGTTCCTTGGTGGGCATTAGGATGAACGTGCCTTGGGCCAGGCTTGGTGAGTAGAGCATGGATGAGTCTTCAGCCCCCACTCACCCCTTGGCTACACCCTTGTTCAATGACCATCCTGCCCAGTGGTACATGGAGGCTCTGCTAGGGCTCCAGGCCCCCCAGAACTCAAAGGCTGAGTGTGTCTGGGGGTGGGAGCAGGGAGAGGCAGCATGGCTTATCTGAACAGAAGCCCTGTGGCCAGACCCTGTCCTCACCCAGATCTCAGGCCCCAGGGCTTGCTAGGGCTGTGGTTTTTCTCTTCTGGTTGGCTCTTCTAGAGCCACTAGGGAGCCGGTTGGTCTCATTCTGACCCAGGTGGCAGTGCTGTCCTCGGCTTCCCTCTATGTGTCTCCCTTCCCCCTGCCCCCTCTCCCCTGCCCCAAGCCAGACCTGGGCCTGAGCAGTTGACGTTCTTCTCGGAGCTGCAGCCCTTGAATGAGGAGTGGGGAGGACAGCTAACATCACCTCAACATAGGACCATAGCCCTAGTCTCTGGGTGATGGTATTGCTAGAGGAGCAGCAGGAAAATGTTCGATCCCCACGGGATGTGGAATCAGACCCCCCAGGTTCCGTTCTCACGCATCCTACCTGTGTGATGCCGAGCAAGGTGCCGAACCTCTTTGCGCCTCAGTTTCCACATCTGCAAAATGAGAGCTGGCAGGAGGCTTAAGTACGATACCACAATTAAGTGTCTGGTTAGTTAGTATTGATCTTTCCGCGCGCAGGGGACAGAGGGACAGAGCCCGAAGGAGCCATGCCGTTGCCGAGGGCTTTGTTGTTAGATCCTGTGCTGCTGGGATCCGCATTTGGACGTTGATGGGGAATCCCAGCACCAGCTCTGCACCTGCCTACTTGGTAGGAGGCCCCTGCGGCTGGCTGCGATGAAGGCTGTGGTGTGTGCAGCCCCCGTGTGAAGGCAGCGGGCTGCAAGGTTGGCAGGAGAAAGGTGAGAGCATGACTCTGGTCCTACAGTGACTGGACAGCTGGGTGCTTGCGAACGATCTGGGGCCCGGGAGCCACAGCTCTGTGACCTCAGGCTGGTCCCACCCCGTCCCTCCACTGCAGTGTTGCCATCTCTTAGATGAGGGCGCTGATTAGGTGAGAGGTGCCCCAAAGCCCCAACCCTCCTGGCAGACTTGTTTAATTGAATCCGGCAGAATGATTTTAAAAAAAGAAAAAGCCGACGTTTAAAATTTTGCATTTTTCATATTTTATATAAAAGATTTTATAAGATAATATAGATTTGGGGCTTCTCTTGACAGGTCAAAATATTTGACAGTGTGGGCTTATGTTGCTGACACTGCAGCAGCTGTCCCCGAGGAGTGGGATCCCCTTTAGCTGGGCCTGCCCTCTCCAGGTCCCCAGAGACTCCTTGCCCGCTACCTTCATTTAACTTCTGTCAGGCCCCTGAAGGATCTGACTGTGACCCCTGGAAGGGCTCCAGGTCTTTCCAGCTCTGATGTTCTGTGACCTTCAGATTCTGTGACCAGTGGTGACAGAGGAAAGACTTGCTGCCATGTCAGGAGATGGGCTGACGGCAGGAAGAACTTTGTGATGGACAAGTGTGGAAGGATAGGAAGAATGGATTGGAGGGAGCGGGGGCCGGAAATCTGTGGCCTCACAGGAGGTGGAGCTGGAAGGGACCTTCGAGACCATCAGCTTGGTCATTTCGCAGGTGTGGAAACTGAGGCTGAAAGAGGGGAGTGCCAAGCTCAGGCTTACGAGGCCTGTTAGCTGTGTTCCTGCCCTCACTCACTTGTCCCTCAGCTCGGCCCACCTCCGGGCTCAGCGCCAGCCCCAGAGCCTGCGGTCCTGGCTGTTTCTTCAAGTGACTGCTGAGCCAGGGACTGGAGGGCAGTGGGCCGTGAGCAGGAAGGCTCTGCGTGCAGAGGGGAGAGTGGAGTTAAATGCCAGCTGCTGCAGAAATGGCCAGGGCAGTGGGTGGCGTGGCTCAGGGTGGGGGGCCGCTGCTGAGGCAGGTACCCGGTGTCTGCAACCCTGGTCCAGGCATGGGGATCCCAGGATGGGTGATACCGCTTCAGCCTCTGGAGTGTCTGCGTCCTGAGAGAGCTCAGAGGCCAGGGAGTGGCAGGAAGAGATGGTGTTGAAGAGAGGTGGGTATTACAGGCAATTGCAGAGGTGCGCAGGCGAGGTATGTCCAATGCCCTTTCAACGCCCTTTCTGGCCCACTCTGGCCCCAGAGGAAGGTTTGGGAAGGGGTAGTAGATGGTAAAAGTAGGAAAATATGTTAGGACCCATTGATTGGTAGAGTGATTCATTGCTTCTTCAACCATGTCTGGCACCTGCTGTATGCCAGGCTCTGGGGATACAGAACACAGGACATGTCCTTGCCCAAGGAACTCTCCCTGTCTGTGTGTTGCGGTGGGAGGGGACACAAGCTGTGAAGGATGAATAATGGGTAACAAGTCTGAAATAGGGTCATTACATAGAGTTGGAGACACTTCAGGTGGCAGAGTTGAACATTCAACAGGGAAGATGGTGGTTGGGTAGCAGGAAGGACTTCCTGACAGTGAGAGGTTAAGATACAGGAGAGACACCCATGGTCTTGGAAAAGGGGAATTCTGGGCGCAGGGTTCCTCTGAGGGGACACCCAGCACTAGGGTTCTCCACTCCTGTTTTCAGTCCCGGCTGAAGGGACTGGGGAGGGAGCTGGCCTGGGGGCTGCAGGGCCCCCTTGGGTTGCATGGGAAGCCAGACAAGTTGGTGTCCGCTGTGACTTGGTCTTTGGTCTTGTTGTCTAGCATTTCTGGGAAGCAGCAAGGTGATTTCTCAGAACTCCCAAGATAGCTGCCAGCAGGCACATCTTCTAGTGACGCTGGCGGCAAAGGGTGGGAGCGGGCGGAGGAGATGGGGGGGAGTGGGCCCCGGGACGGCAGGGCTGAGCTGGCTGAGCCCTTGAAGTTGCTGGGAGGCTGGCAGGGCTGGTGATGGTGGCTAGGGGTGGCCTCAGGGGCTCCCAGAGAGGCCCCCTGAAAACCATACTTCCTTGACTGCCCTGGGCTTCAACCAGTGGAGAGAGGGAAGGTTGGCAGGAGCGTCCATCTGTGGACATGCCCAGCGGTGGCAGCAGGGCCAGCTACATGTGGGACACTAGTCCATTTCAGTGTTGGCTAAACTGTCAGTTGAGCCCTGGCAGGCTTGAGAGGGGATATCCAGAGGCATTGTGGTTCTGGAAAGGGATGCAGGGTAGGGGCAGAATCTTTCATTGCCCCACAGCTCTGCAGAAGGACCTAGAGTGATGTGTGAAGGGCCCTGATTCCTCACCTTGTCGTTTTCATCAGAACAAAGACTCTTATCTCAAGTGACCGCTCCAGGAGGGACCAGAATTAGACAGCTTGCTTTAGTGTCCTCCCCTGACTTCCCACCAAGTAATAGAGTCCCTTGTGCAGTGCACAACCTGTACATCCGCATGTGGCAGCCTTTTCCCAGACAAAGTGTGAATGTTTCCCTCTCATTCTGGGGTTTCCTAGGTAGATGTCCTGACTGGACTATGGGCTGGGAGCCAGTACACCTGTCTGGGCAGGTCCTCTTGAGGGGAGAGGCTGGTTGTAGAGACTGTACCCTGGGGTGGCACCATGTGTGGGGCTGACAGAGCGGTGAGGGCAGGCTCTTGGGTGCGTGGGGGAGAGAGGCAGGGGGTATATAACCCTTTTTCCATGTGGCCCAGGGCATCTACCCCATGCTGGTGTGTGTGCATAGAGCTCAAAGCAAGAGGACTTTCTTGCCAAGTTACTCAATCCAAGAAAATGGTCTCAGAGTGCCTCCTCTGGGCGGGGCCCTGTCCTCGGCACTCGTGTGTTTCTGTGAGCTGGACTGTGTGTCCTGGTGTGTGTGTCTACGGGGGTGTGTGTGTGTGGGGTGTGGGTGGGGCTGAGCCCTCTTTCCCTCCCCGGAAGGCTCCAAAAAATAGAAAATAGAGCGGGGTGATTCACCAGCCCCACCCACTCTTACTTGGTCCAGCTGCGGCCACAGCTCAAAGAGGAAAGTTTCTGGGGGGAAGGTAGAGGGGGGAGTGGAGACAATGAGGGCCGGGGGCCGATTTTGCTGGCTTCCCCTGCGGTGCGCCCTGGGAATACATTTGGATACCCCTCTTCTTCCCCCCACCCCAGACCCCAAACTTCTGGCCCTGGGCTAAGGTGAGGGGGAGGGAAGGGAAGGGCTGGCGGGGGCGGGTGGGGGGACAGTGTAGGGGGAGAAGTAGGCACGTGGAATGGTGGGAGGTGAAAACTGGGCCCAGGGAGGGGGAGCAGGGGCGGTGGAGGAGGAAGTGGGGAAATGCAAACCAAATGTTGGCCCGGGGCACAGTCAAGAAAAACAGACTCTCGCGGGAGCCTGGAGCGGGGCTCCTTTTAGGAAGGGCAGGAAGGGCTGGGACAGATGTTTGGAGGAAAGAAAGAAAGAAGGGGAAAAAAAAGTAAGAAAAAAGTTGGAATGAAATCCACAGCCCTGGGGGCAGGGCCGTTCTCCAGCGGTCTCAGGCCAGGCTTCTCTTGAGTAAAGCATGGAGTGGGCTCTGAGCTTGCCGAATGGGCACCAGGGTGCCCTGGGCACTGACCTAGCTAAGTGAGTGCAAGTGACTTTGAGGGCAGGAGGGCATGCGTGTGTCCTTGGAGATGGGATGGGACTGAGGAACCCCAGCTCAAGCGGACTGTGCTGTCCCATGTCTGTCCGTCCCTCCATCAGTGGTCTGGGGGTGGAGGTCTGCAGTGAGCAGAGCAGACTCCAGGCCTGGCAGCGTCAGATCCAACCAGAAGGCAGGAGCAACTTGGTGGCTCACAGGGGTGTGCGTCTGGGGTTGCGTGTCTGGGGTGGGGGGGTGGCTTCTGGGGGGAGGGGCTGTCTCCAGTAGCTGTCCCTTTGCTCTGCTTCCTTCCCACCCCCCGCGAAGCAGGGCTTCTGACCCCCAAAGCCACCAGTGGAGCTGGGAGGAGGGAGGAGACAGGAGGCTGGGACTAGGGGGTGGAGTGGGGGGAGGAGGAGAGGGAGGGAGGGTGAAGTGGAGGCAGGCAGGGCGAGCGCTGCAGATGCTGGCGCTGCCGCGGACTCAGAGCTCCCTTCTGCCTGCTCCGAGGGGACTGCGAGCTCAGGGGGACCCTTTGCAGTCCCCGGGCGTGGCCCCAGGGACGGGGACCCTCGAAGATGACGTGGATCTGTCTGTCCTGCATGCTCTGGGTAGGTGTGGCAGCGTTAGCTAGGAGGTCGAACCGCCGCCCCCCCCTTCGACCTTAGCCTTACCCTGAGAGCCTGGGGTTGGGGGAGTGTTGGTGGTGAAGGAGGGGGCCTTTCTGCCTCTGAGAGACAGAAGGAAAGACTGACTTGAGTAGACCCTCAGCCTGAGTCCGTCCCCATCAACGGGGCCCAGGCCCCAGTTCTGCCGGTCAGTACATCCCCCCTCCCCAGTGTCCTCTCCCCAGCTGAGTCCGGGAGCTGTAAGTAGAAGGAAGCCATCATAAGGTTTGTCTCTTTTTGGAGCCACTCCTGCCTCCATTCCCACCCCATACCGGGGTGAAAGTTCTTCACCCCTCAAGTTGCTCAGCCTAAGAGTCTGGGGGGGCAGTGGGAGGGGCCTGAGGAACAGGGGGCATTGACCTAGGAGATGAAAGCTGGAAAAGCCAGGCTGGGGAAAAGTTCTGCTCGGGTTCCATCACTTTTACCCCAATTTCAGCTTCTACCCGCTGCCATCCCCCCCCCCCCACAGCCCTCCCATCCTTACCAAGACCTCCCCCGACCCCCTCCAGTCCCAGAGGAGGAAGCCACAGCCTCCTCTTTCCCCTTTCTTGGCCCCAGATTCAGGAAGGTGTGTGTCAGCGCAGGGTGCTTGAAGGGTGGGCAGGCAGGGTCTGGGGGCCACATGGTGAGGGTTAAAAGTCTTGAGGCCAGTCAGGGGCAGAGGCTCCTGGGAGAGAGGGGGCTGGGAGAGGGCTGACTGCTGCAGGAGGGGAGGGGGCAGGGATGGGAGACCCCTTCCTCAGAGGGGCTCCGCTCTCTGGGCTGGGTGAAGGCATGCACAGGGGTCAGGAGGGCAAGGAAGTCATCCCTGGCTGAGGTTAATGTTGGTCTCAAAGAGAGTGATGGCTGGTTTGGGGGAGGGAGCTTCAGGCCCAGGATCCAGATGTGGCCTTTCCTGCCCCTTTCCCTGTTCCGGCCAGTCCTTGGGAGGGCCCTCCTCGGCCCAGGCGAGCCCAGGCTGAGGACAGTGGTGGGAGATCAGACCTGGGCAGTCAGGTGTGCTCTGTGCAGAGAGGGGAAGTAGGGAGGGGGCTGGCATGAGGGGGTTTGGGTGGCGTGTGGGGCTTGGGTGTGGGCGTGGGTCTGAGTAAGAGACTGAAGGTGTCTGGAGCGTCCTGCACATCAGGGGTTCGCTGGGCTGCTGTCGACATCTGTATAGTGGGAGCCTTGGCCAAGGTCATTTCTCCAGCCCCTTTCAGCTGCCTGGGACAGACTCTGGAAGGCCTGAGAACGGTGCTGAGGAGAGAGGCTGGCAGGGAGGGAGGCCTGCGGTGGGAAGGATGGCAGTTAGACTTCCAGGGGTGATGCGGGTGTGGATGGAGACAGGGCCACGTCAGCGGAGAGGCTCTGGGGGAAGCGCTGCACGGCTCTGAGCCTCAGTTTCCCTGTGGGTAAGACGATGGCGGGGAGGTGCAGAGAGGTGAGCATGAGTGCCTCGTCCGTGTCACTTCTCTCCCTGAGAGCTGGGGACCAGGGGCTGGTGTGGATGCAGCCACTTTTCTAAGGCCCTCCCCTCACCCCTTTTCCTGTCCTCTCTCCTGGTGCCTCCCCGCCCCTGTCCCTCCCCAGCTCTGTGAGACAGCCCAGCAGGCAGGCTTCTGTGGGAGTGGAAAGAGGCCGGTGGGAGTGGGCTGGGGAGAAGGGTGTTTTCTCTCCATCCTGCCCGGCCTGGATGCCCATTGCCAGGGTGGGCCCGAGTCTGGAGGGTGTGGACTGGCCCGAAGGCACAGCCCTGGCCCCATCAAGCTCCTTGTCCCCCTCCTCCAGTTGTCCCAGCAACCTTCCTCCTTTCCGGGTGGGCCTCTATGGGGCTGGGGTGTAAGTTTGTAGCAGGAAGGGGAGGGATAGCTGGTGCCAGTTCCGGAGAGGGGGCATGGAGGTCCTGGAGACCTTGACAAGGGAGCTGCTTCCGCCTTGAGAGGCTCCTGCTGGTGGGAAGTGCGTGGACTTTGACACCAGGCAGGGCTAGGCTCAGATCCTAGTTCTGTCATTTACCGGATGGGCAGCCTTGGGTACGGCAGTTCCCTTCTTGAGCCTCAGTTTCCTGATTCCGTAAAGTGGGGAGAATAATACACACCTTGTCTGGCTGGGCTGAGGACAGAGACAAAGTATGTCAAGAGACCAGGTACCCAGGCACTCGGTAGGTGCTCAGTAAATGCTGGTCCCTCCCCCACTCCACAACCTCCTTCTTGGCTCACGGGATCCCCTGTATTGCAGATCTGATGTGTGGGAGGATCTCCCCAGGAATAGCTGCAGACATTTCATGCAAGAAGTAATCTATCTCTAATGCGTAGTTTTAACAAGCTCTAGGAATAAAAATCACTTTATTAGCTGAGGAGCCGAGCTATATATTATGCATAACTTGATTTTCTCATCAAATGCTCCCATTCGCTATTACATATTCAAGCACGGTTTATTTAGAAAATAATGACACGCCTATTAATTGAGGCTTTTTGGTGTTACACCGATGGACTTAGGGCTGCAGGCCCTTCCTTCTGGAGGGGCTCATTCTGTTTTCAGGAACTGGGAAGGGGCTTATTAGATGGGGCTGAAGGAGCCACAGGCATGCCTGGGGGCCAGGTACAGCCCTGGCCCTGCCCTGAGCAAGCCACGTGGCCTCGGGCTCGTCACTTGACTTTTCTGGACCTCATTGAAGCTGACCTCTGAGGCCAGCTGCAGACAATGAAGTGTTCTCTTTTCTGGAGCTGGTGTCCTTCCCAGCGCTAAGCACACATTTTTGTCAGAGGGTCCGCGTGAGCCCCCGGTTTCCTGGTGTGCAGTTCTTGCCCTGTGTACCCCACTCTGACCCCTCCATCCTGAACTCACTCTCTTTGGAGTTTTGTTAGCCTGTAAGGGCTGTGCCCACCGGGGGCCTCCTGGCCACGCGTTTGGGAGCTAGGCTGGGCTGCGTGACACTGACGGGGTCCGAAAGAAAACACCCTCTTTGCAAAATGTTTCAAAATGGCATTTGAGGCACAAAGTCAGGGAGCAATACCATCCTGTTTTTCTGCGACGCTCAGTGGCAGTGTGGCAGGCTGGCCGAGAGCACAGTGCCTGTGTTTCATCCTGGCCCTGTGACTCGGAAGCTCTGTGGCTTCCAATCTGTTTCTCGGTTGGTTTCTCCAGCTACCTACGGCATTGTTAAGTTTTAAAGGAGCCAATACATTTCGAATAGCGTTTCTCCCCCAGTAAGAGCTCAAGAAACGTTAGCTCTCTTTATAGGACGGCACATTTCAAGGCCACGCAGCAAGTTAGAGTCAGAACTAGGACCTGGCCCTTCTGCGTCCCCATCCAGGGCTTTCCATTCTGGGAATACTTCGGGGAAGGGCAGGAGGGGGTGTAAGGGTGATGTGAAGGCGCAGAACGTGCAGGTCTTCTCCTGCAGGCAGCGTGCACAGGGTCAGAGCGCGGATGCTGGGTGTGTGGTCTGGGCAGCCACGTAGCCTCTCTGTGCCTTACCTGTGTCCATTTCCTTGACTTATGCAATTTCATTTGAACCTCACTGTAATTCTGTGAGGTGGGAAGGGAAGGGATGGCTAATTCCAGTTTCTAGCCAAGGCGAGGGGGACCCACAGAGGGGAAGTGGCCCGTCCAAGGGGCTACATGGCCACTGGGTTCAGTGCTCCTGAAAAGAGGAAGGGTATGGGCCGGGGGCTTTGCAGCTCTGGGTTGAGGGGTTGGTGGCCAGCAGCCTAAGGATAGGAAATGGTGTTAGGGAAGCACTGTGACAAAGAAACCATCCAGTCATTCTGCCAGGTCAACACCCACCCACCCATGTTCCCGTCCATCTATCTCACCAATGGTTATAGAGTGCTGACTTTCTTCAAGAAGCTTGCAGATATTGGGCAAATGATTACAATAAGATGGGTGTTACCAAGAGGGAAACTGTGGGGACATGTAAGGGGGGACCTAGCCTAGATTGGGGGAGAAGGGACATATCAGGAAAGACCTCTTGGGCGGTGAACTTTAAACTAGATCCAAAGATGAAGCTGTGACCTCAGAAATCCAAGTGCGGGAAGTAAGAATAATTGACAGGATAAGGAGGGGTAAACCAGCCAGTAGATGGCCTTTGGACAGAGGGGTCCTGACGATGCAACTGCCGGGGCTCCTCCGGATCTCACAGACGGCAGCTGTGGACACACCCTTGGAAGTGGTGGCAGTGCCACGGTGAGGGACCCCCTCTCAGACAGACCTGGATTTGAATCTTCGTTCCATCCTGCCCTCCTTGTGTGTCGCAGAGCACGTTCCTCAGCCTCATCGTAGGATGTGGTTGTGAGGATCCAGTGAGGGAATCTGTGCCAGCCGCTCGCCGTGATGCCACCCCTTCAGGCTATCCACATCCCTGTGCCCTCCCACTCCAGGAGATGATTTCATGTTAGAGCACGAAAAAGGGACCTGGGACCTGATGCCCAAAAACGTTGGGACGTGGTTTATGAAGGAGCCAAGGCGAGAGGGAGAGAGAGAAGCAGGCTGATGGCGAGAGACGGTCCAGCTCAGGAAGCCGAGTCGTGGGCCGAGGGCCACCAGGTAGAATCCCGGATTCCCCAAGCCTCCGCGTGCTCCTCTGTCACGTGGGGAGCTCAGTTAAAGCCACTCTCTGCAGCCTTCCTCCCGTGGAGATCCAGGGCTACTCGGTGTCGGAGAGCTTTCTCCTCAGCCAGGTGATGCCAGCACCTCAACCCGTGTTCTGTCCCCTGAGGGCAGGACAGTGGGCGTGGGTGTAATTACACTGGAGTGAACCAAGGTCAGACTCCTTCTGACTGGGCTCACGCTGTTCTGGACACAGGGGACATGGAGCAGAAGCACGTGCATGTGTGGGCACCTGGCGGACTAGTCCAGCGCACACACAGGCGTGACATGAATCAGAGCCCGATTCTGGTGAGCGCTTACTGCGGGTCAGGCGCTGTTCCAGCGTGTTTTCAGGCATTGTCACAACCTGTGGGCAGTTGCTATGATTAGCCCACTTAACAGATCAGTAAAGTGAGGCAGACAGGGGTGAAGCGACTTGCCCGGGGTTACCTAGCTAACAAGTGGGGCAGCAGGGACCAGTCAGATCGCACAGAGTGTTGAGACGGGGCGCCAAGCACATGCGACTGAGGAAAGGAAGTGGCATTGGGCAGCCCTTCCCCTGCGTCGAATCATGAGGAAATGACCAGACAAATCCAGATACGGAGGGACATTCTGCAGAACCGCCTGGACTCTTCAAAAAAGTCAGTGTCATAAAAGGGAAATCATAAGGTGGAGTAACGTGTCCACAGGAAAGAAGAGGAAAGAAACCCAGCAACTAAATGTAATACAAGATCTTGCCTGGATCCTGAGTCCAAAATAAAAACAAACGCAGACCCAGCTGTAACGGGTGTTATTGTGGCAAAAGGGGAAATTAGAATATGTTACTGAAGATTAGATAATGCTATCGTATCGATGTCAGATTTCCCGAGGGCGGTGATTATGTTGGGCTGAGTTAGGGGACAGAGACAGAGCGTGGAAGCGGTGAATCAGGGCCAAGGGCATAGGCGTATTCATCTTTTCCGGAGCTTTTAAAATTTCCATGGTGAAAAAAGAAGACGGGGTGGGGAGATTGATTTTGAAAGAGGTGGGGGGTGGGTATCTGGGGTCATCTCCCTGCGGGGATGAGGTTTGAATGAGGCCTTCAAGGATGCCTAGAAGCTTGACAAGCTGAGAGGGAGGAAGGCATGCTGGGAAGAGAGAAGAGCAGAGCAGAGGCTCAGAGGTGGATGCAGGGTAGGGAGTTGGGGAGTGGGGAGGGGATTGAGATGGCCGGGTGGGTGGGATATGGACCAAGGCTGCTTTCTTGCTGACTTGAGGGAGTGCAGGTCTTAACTTGGGTGCCTGGGAAGGCATGGAAGCATATTGGGGTGAGTGGGGGTGACCCCATAGAGCTGTGTTCCTTAGAGGCTGTGTGGGGAGGAAAGGGCCAGTGTCTTGGGGCAGGAGGCCGGATGCTGTCGCAATAGCTCCAGACAAAAGAGACGGGGCCTCCGATAGGCAAAGGCAGTGGAGTGAAAGGCACAGGAGGCCGCAAGCGTATTTAGGGAGCAGCGTTTGCGGAGTCTGGCAACTGGTTGGGTTGGAGGGTGGAGCCGGGAGGGGTTGAGAGTGACTCAGAGTTTTCCACCTGGGGCGACCAAGAACATGGTGAGGCCATTAGCTGCCTAGGGGATGGCGGGGCTGGTGGTGGTAAGGAACTTCCGTGTGTACATGAAGGTGAGTTGGGGTTGCAAGGAGCTTGCGTTTGAGGGGCTGGGGCGGCGGGGGCTCCCAGACGCCAGCCTGCAGCTCCACTGGGAGTCCCACGGTCTTCCCCATAGAAATGACCACTGATGCCAACCAGGTCCTGGCATCCCAATGCAAGGTGATGAGACATGGTGGGGTGGATGGCCGGGAGGCAGGGAGAGGACTGAATGACCCTCCAAGTCTGTCCTAGGCCTGCTTTTCAGTGACTCTCTTTCCCAAGGCTCACTAGCTCGTAGACGTCTGCCCTCTGACCTCGTCATCCAGGTCTCCTAGTGTGGGGCGCAGGGAACCTAGTGGGGCTGGGCTGGGGAGTTTTCTCTGGGAGGCGGCAGGAGCTTATGAGCTGGAGGACCCTAGGGTTATCAGTCCCCCTTCATCACCACCCCCACCCCACTGTGCTTTGCCCCAGGGGGCAGGGAGGAGCCAACAAACAGCCATTCCCACCCCAAGACCAAGGACTCCTGCCAAGGCTGCCCGAGCCAGACGCGCCACACCCCTCTGACAGGCAGCTTGGTGAACGAGGGTGGGAGGGAGAGATCCCCCAGAGGGCCAGGAAAGCCCTCCGAGGCTGGGTGGGCTTGTCGCAGGGCTAGGGCTCTGGGTTTGGAGGGTAGGGAAGAATGACTTCGGCTGGGACCCCTTCCCTCTTCTGGGTTCTGGCTCTCGAGGGAGGTAGGCTTGGGAAGGACTAGGCAGTTCCTGCCATGGCCAGGCCTCTTCTGTCCTGAGTTTCCCCCAGGTCTGCTAGGAGTGAATCCAGCAAGGGAGGGGCCGGGTGCACTTTGTGAGGCTGTCTGCCGCTTGTCAGGGAAAATGATGGTCATTGTCATAACAAGCCATTACCCTTGAGCTGGGTGCCTCATGGGCTCGTTCTCATCCTCTGCGTGTACCTGCAGAGTAACCGTGGGTGAGGGCAGGGTAGGTACTAGACCTTCGTTTATCTTCCTCCTCTGGATTTGGACATATGATGGTTAGGAAGTTCTTTTCCCCCCTTGAGTCCTGGCCGCTTCTGCCCACTGGGTTTTGTTTTGCCTGCAGTAACTTCACAGCAACTTCTTACAATGACAGCTCCTTCAGATATTTGAAGATGTTCCATCCTAGGCTTTCTCCTCCATCATCCCGGCAAAGCTTCAGACCTCTGTGGATGACTTTTCACAAGATTACCAGACATCCCAGTGTATAACCAGGGATGCTATACATCCGGGGTCCCTTTCCTGGGCATGGCCGAACTGGTCTCCTCACTTCCACCGGGGTTGCCCAGCCTTTCATGGAGGGGTGATGTCTCATTAGACATCCCTCTCTCTGTAGCCAGCAGCACGTACGTCTAGTCCCCAGATCCCACAGTCCCTTCCTCTCAAACTGGCCCGTTATTTCCCCTACACTGTGTACGCTCAGGCTGTCTTGTCGGAACCCCTTATTTTCATCTGGGGACTGTGAGGCCACCGGCCTAGAAAGCAGGTCTCTAGACTCCCATCTCAGTGCTCCCTCAGCCAGTCAGTCAGGACAGGGTAGGGGTGAGGGGTAGGAGTGTGCTGGGCCATCACCCAGAGGCAGCTGAAGGAGGCCTTGAGCGAGGCCAGGGAGTGTGTTTTCTGAACCTGGTTCCTGTTCCCCAAGCCCGGGCGGGAGGAGAGTTTGTAAACTCAGACGTTATGGAGTTGGCCAGGCAGGGCAGGGAAGCCCAGGGCCCAGGGGGGAAGCCCGGTGTTTGCTTGTCAGCCTGGACGTCTCCTCTGTTTACTGGACAGCCTGGACCCTCTCTGGGGAGATTCCACTGCCATGACTATGCTTTAGGGAGGAGGCCTCTTTCCCTGGGCTTTGGAGGAAGGGCTGGATTTGGGGTGTAGGCAGAGAAAGCTGGGGGATAAGCTGACACAGGGAGCTTTGCTGACTTAGTGGGGTAGGAGAGGCAGGCTTCTGGGGGCAGACTAGGCCTGAGATGATGGGGCTTTAGGGCTTCCTGCCTGCCCACCCTCCCAGACAGGCCTTAAATTGAACCCCGAGTCCCCTCCCTGCTTCTCCTCCTATCCTAGGCCTTGACCGCTGCAGTTGACACGGGACTGGGTCCCCTCCCTGGAATGTCTGTGACAGAGATCATTTGGAAGGCTGCCAGCCAGGGGCAGAGATGGGAAAACGGGGGAGGAGAGACCTCAGAATAGGAGGGGATTCACCTGCCCCTCCTTGTGGGATGGGGGACACTGGGTCAAGTCCAGAGCTGGACCCTCAGCCTACCGCCCCCCGCCTCCCTCCCCTTCCCCAGCTGAAGCTGGAAGCATGGCTCCCGGAATGAAGTGTCTGGAATATCAGAACCCAGGTCCTGCTGCCTTGCTCAGCCACCAGGGGGCATTGCTGGTCTCTTGTACCCACTCCTGACTCCACCACGCTCTCTGCTCTCTTGTCTCTGCTCTGGGCTTTATATCTGCTCCGTCCTGCCTCCTTACTGTCTTGACAAATAGTCTGTCTCCTTGAATTCTGAGACAATCTAAAACTTCAGAAAAGTGGCAAATACAGTGCAAAGAACTTTTTTTTTTTTCCTGAGCTATTTGAGAGTAAGTTGCTGACACGTTGCCCTACCACCCCTGAATACTTCCCTGTTTTCCTACAGGGACTTTCCCTACCTAACCCAACACAGCCATCCAAGCCAGGAAATTGACATTGATGCGTGACCTCCTCATCTTCAGACACCACTGAAGTTTGGCCAGTTGTCCTCATGGCGTCCTTTGGGGGCGTGGAAAGAACCCAGTTCAGAACCAGCCGTGGCATTTGGTTGTCATGTCTCCTTCGTCTCCTTCTGTCTGGAAATCTCCTCAACCTTCCCTTGACTTTCGTGACCTTGTCACTTTGGAATATTATGAGCCACTTAATTTGTGGACTGTCCCTCCCCTGGGTTGGTCTGATGCTTCCTCATGACTAGATTCAGCTTGTGTCTCTTTGGCAGGAGTGTCGCAGAGGTGACGTTCTGTTCTCATCCCCTCCGTGGCACACAATCTCCACTCATCCTGTTACTGGTGACGTTAGCTTTGATCACTTGATTAAAGCGGAGTGTGCCAGGGAAAGTTACTTTTTTCCCCTTTGTAATTTATAAGCATGACGTGGGGAGGTGCTTTGAGACTCGTAACTCCTCATCAGACTTTGACTGTATTCACTTATTTCACATATCAGTATGGACTCATTTAAGCCATTACTATCATTATGTATTTTGATGCTCAGATCTTCCCAGATCTGAGGAGCCCCTTCAAGCTGGCTCCTGTGTCCTCTTGTCTGTCTGTCCCCCTTTGATTCTCTGGTTCCCTTTATAGTCTCTGTGTGTTTCTATCTAATCTCTCTCATTCTCTGTGTGTGCTTGTTTGTCTCTGTCTTTGTCTCTGCCTTTATCTTGGTCCTCTTTTTTTTCTTCTCTGTCTGACTGTTGCTGTTCCCTGTCTTTCTCTGTCTTCTCTCTCTGTCTCTCTTTGTCTTTCTCTCTCTTGTCTCTGTCTCTGACTCTTTCTGTCTCTCTCTCCCCCTCTACTTCTCTCTCTCTCTCTTTGCCTCTTTTCCTACTGGCTTTCTCTCTTATTTTGTCCGTTTTTCTCTCCGTGCCTCTCATGGTTCTGTCTCTTTTGCCCAGGACTCACCACTACAGGATCTTCAGCTGGGAGTCCTGGACATGCTGGGTTTGTGGGATGCTGCCACCCGTCCTCTGAACACGCAGAGTGGGGAGGCTTGGACCAGGGTAGTAGGAGGGGGACTTGGAGGAGAACCTTCTCCCTGGTCTGTGATCATGTCTGTGTGTGTCCATGCATGTGCAGAGGGCATTGGAAAGCTCTGTACCTTTGGGGGGTGGGGCGCGGGGCTGCAGGCAGAGAAGCGTCAGTGTCTGTGCTCTGCTTCCCCCTGCTGCTGGAGCCGGGAAATGAATCCAGTTATAGGTACCAGGGTGAGGCGCCTCGGACAGGAATGGTGCCTGCAGGCAGGGCAGGACTTCCCGGGGAGTCCTCTGAATGGGGAGCCTTCCCAGCATGTGCCTGGGCTGGGGGGGTGGGAAGAGGGTGGTCCTAAGCAGCGTGGATGCAGGACTTTGCGGCTTAGACTGTGTTCAGATGTGTGGTCACAGCGGTGTGGGGCCCAACCTCAGGGTGTCTGGAGGGGGCAACTGAGGCCCCTGTTAGTGGTGGGGTGGTGGCTAGCCAGACACAGAGAAGGCTTGGACTGCCAGCCCGCCTCTCATCCTATGTGTGTGGTGGTGTAGTTTTTCTAACATCTTTATTGGAGTATAATTGCTTTACAATGTTGTGTTAGTTTCTGCTGTATAACAAAGTGAATCAGCTATACATATACTTATATGCCCATATCCCCTCCCTCTTGTGTCTCCCTCCCACCCTCCCTATCCCACCCCTCTAGGTGGTCACAAGGCACGGAGCTCATCTCCCTGTGCTATGCAGCTGCTTCCCACTAGCTATCTGTTTTGCATTTGGGAGTTTATATATGTCCATGCCACTCTCTCACTTCGTCCCAGCTTACCCTCTGCCTCCCTGTGTCCTCAAGTCCATTCTCTACGCCTGCGTCTTTATTCCTGTCCTGCCCCTGGGTTCTTAAGTACCATTTTTTTTTTTGAGATTCCACATATATGTGCTAGCATATGGTATTTGTTTTTCTCTTTCTGACTTACTTCACTCTGTATGACAGACTCTAGGTCCATCCACCTCACTACAAGTAACTCAATTTCATTTCTTTTTATGGCTGAGTAATATTCCATTGTATATTTGTGCCACATCTTCTTTATCCGTTCATCTGTCGATGGTTACTTAGGTTGCTTCCGTGCCCTGGCTATTGTAAGTAGAGCTGCAGTGAATATTGTGGTACATGACTCTTTGAATTATGGTTTTCTCAGGGTATATACCCAGTAGTGGGATTGCTGGGTCATATGGTAGTTCTATTTTAGTTTTTTTTTTTTTTTGCAGTACGCGGGCCTGTCACTGCTGTGGCCTCTCCCATCGCGGAGCACAGGCTCCGGACGCGCAGGCTCAGCGGCCATGGCTCATGGGCCCAGCTGCTCTGTGGCATGTGGGATCTTCCCGGACCGGGGCACGAACCCGTGTCCCCTGCATCGGCAGTCGGACTCTCAACCACTGCGCCACCAGGGAAGCCCTGGTGGTATAGTTTTAAAAAGGATATTTAACCTATTGATATTTTCATAATGTAAAGAATAGTAAATAAAAATAAAGATGGAAGAAGCCTTCTGGGCTGGAGCACGGGGTGGTAGTGAGGGTGAGAGAGAGAAAACTGCGGGGCATGGCACTCGGGGACATGGGTAAAAGGTCGAGGGCCATCAGCAGTAGGATGGATGCAGGAGTCAGTTGCATGCACACGGTGGAGTACTATGCAGCAGCAAAAAGGAGGGAGCTGCTGCTGTGTGAGCACAGGGGTGAATCTCCCACATTCTTGCTGAGTCAGAGAAGCAGACACAGGAGTATATACTGTATAATTCCATTCATATGAGGCTTAAAAACCTGTCAAAATGGATCTTTGGTGATAGAAGTCACAGTAGTATTTACCTTGGGGTGATATTGACTGGGACGGCCACGAGGGAGCCTCCTGGGGTGTGGGTCCACGGGGCATACGTGTGTCAAACTGTATTGAGCGATACATTTAAAATGAGTGCACTTTGCTAATAAACTATATCAGAAAAGTGATTAAGAATCCATGGAGGGGGCTGGGGTTTTCGACTGTTGTCTGACCCCACCTCTGACTGGGAGTCTGGGTCGCACCCACAGCTTTCTCTTTCCCTGGGCACCTCCTCCCATAAATGGGCTTGGGCCTTTCACAGCTGAAGGGGCTCTCACCTCTCCTTTCCCCCAGTGCTTGCCTGCTTCTCCCCTGGTCCCCTGGCTCTTTCCCGAGGAGCCCGGCCTGATCACTCTGCCTCTCCTCCCACAGCCAGAGGACCTGGAGGCCCCCAAGACTCACCACTTCAAGGTGAAGACCTTCAAGAAGGTGAAGCCCTGTGGGATCTGCCGACAGGTCATCACCCGGGAGGGTTGCACCTGCAAAGGTGAGCAGCTGGCTGGGCCACGGGGGATGGGGAGCGCGTCTTCACAGGAGTGAGGTGCCCGAGGCCCGGGTCAGGCTGGGATGTCCTTGGGGTCCTGACTTGGCGCCTGGTTCTCATTTGGGAGGGGATGCTGAGCACACGGATAGCAAGCATGTGGGTATGTGTGGATGGCACATGGCAGGCGATGGGTGGCATGGAAACGGCATGTAGCTTATGTGTGGATGGCATACAGGTGGCATGTGAATGGCTTAGGGAAGACATATGGATATTATGTGGTGGCAGGTGGATGGTGAGTGGCTGGTGTGTGGAGGGTGTGTGAGGGGGTATGGTTGGCCTGCAGATGTCATGTGGTTGGCACGTGGATGGCGTGTGGTCGGCACGTGGAGGGCCTGTGGAAGGTGTGTGTGGGGGGTGTGCCTGGCACCAGGAGTACTGCAAAGATGCCAAGCCGCGGTCCTGCCCTTGTGGCAGCTTAGGGGTGAGTTTAAGAGGCCCCCAGTTAGCCTCGGGGGAGGGCCTGCTGAACGGCAGGCTTTTGTAATCCCTGTTCTCATGTGCTCCTGGAACGGCCTGGGCTTGGCTGTCACGGCTGCCGGAGGAGTTGGTGTCTTGCCCCAGGTCACACTATGAAATCAGAAGGAGGCCTCTGCACCCAGTCTCAGCGACTGACACCGTCACCCACCCAGTTGCCCCACCAGATGCCTCCCTCTCTCTCACCCCCACCTCCCATCGATCACCAGCACTCCACCCTCCATGCAGCTTGAGTCGCTGAGCCTCTCTGCAGCCAATTCACCCGTGCAGCTGACGGCTGCCCCTCTGCCTCTGGCATCCTGACCCGCCCTCTCAGCCCGCCTCCGCACCAGCTTCCGGAGGGCCTCGATGTCAGGTCCCTGGGTTTAGCCTTGGGAGCCCCCGCTCCCCGAAGACAGCGCACGCCCCTTCCTGCGGCTGCGCGGCCTGGTGTTGGAGGTTGGAGAGGGTGGATGGAAGTGTGTGTGTGTGCGTGTGCATGTGGGGGGCATTCCAGGCAAAGCCTTTCGGGCCAAGGGCAGAATTTTATGGTCCTTAATTGCAGGACTGGGACACACCCAGACTGAATTTAGGGGGCCCGACAGGAATTTATGCCATACCAAAATTAGCCACACGGTGGCACCCTCCTCCCAAGAGTCCTGGCTGGCGCGGGTGGTGGTTTCGGGTCGGAGCTGGGAGAAGACGGGGAGGCGTTGCCTAGGCTGGGGTTTTGCCTTTTGCTTCCGTCACCACCTCCACCTCATCCCGTCCCTTGAACCTGCTCATGTTAGCCCCCCCGCCCCGTTCCTTCCTTCCGCGCCCAATGCACCTTCCCTTCCCCGCAGTGACTCTGACACAGCTCTGATAGGAGGCAGCACAGGGCTGGGGGTGTAAGGAAGTCCGGCACTCTCACTGCGTGACCTTGGGCACACCTCTGGCCGCATATTCTGTGATCGTCTGTGGTCCTAACTTCCCCAGATGACCTGGCTTGAGGGCCCGGGTTGAGGAGGGGATTTGACCCCATGTGCATGGAAGGCTCCCAAGGCAAGCAGAGATGACCCCGCTCTCACCTGGTTCAGAGCCTGGCCCTGCTGGTGTGAACCGGAGTGGAGGGTAGGTGGCCAGTGGGCTGCCAGGCTAGGGTGGCCGCTCTGGGTGAGTTAGTGGGAAGAAGAGGGAAAAAAGCCAGGGCCGCTCTCCAGAGGCACCACCAGGTGTCAGGACTGGGCCATGGAAGGACCAGGGACCCCCAGCCCCACAAGGGAAGACAGAAGACTCCCAGCTATACAGGCCACATGTGTATCCCCAGCAAGAGGGTTGGGGTCACTAGGCTTGGGGGCAGGGTTGGGGCCACTGGGCTTACTGGTGGGAGATGCAGGAGTGTGCCAACTCTCTGTGCTTTGGAACCAGGAGGTTGTGGTGGCATGAGATCCCCCTTATCCTTCCCTCTCTCCCTTCCTCCATCCATCCATCCATCCATCCATCCATCCAGGGCCACCAGATATAGTTGTACAGGTTGTTCTCTGGCTGAGGGGGCCGTTCACCAAGGCCAATCCAAAGGGTTTGCTGTGCTCTCTGGTTCCTCTTCCAGTCTTCAAGTCTCCGGCTGCACCATGGTGACCCTCTGGATTCGTGGCTGGGGGTTCTGGGTCGAATGTCAAGGCCCTGCATTCACAGTCTCCATGGGGCTTGCAAAGCTGAGGGAATTTTGCTGCAGACAGGGGCAGTGAGGACACCTTCCCAGATCTAGAGAGACGGGGGCATTTTCCTGTCTCCCACTGGCTGCCCTGCCCCATAGCTCCCCATCCTACTGCATTTCACTGTTTAAGGGACTCTGGCTGAAGGGGGTGGGGTGGGAGACGGGGTCGGGAAGAGAGTCAAGGAACCTGGGGTCTAGTTCTGGTTCTGGGAGACTCAAAGGCGAACAAGGCAGACCAAGAACGAAGGTGTGTGGACATGTGGGTGTAAGCGTGACGGATGTACAGGCAAAGAGGTGGTCGTGAGACTGCGGCTGGTCTTCTGCTGTGCTGAGTCTGTTTCCTCCTGTGTATTGCGGGGTTAATAGTAAACCCTGTCCTCGTCTCTTGAGGGGTGCTTGTGAGGGGCACTGAGGTTCTGTGTGTGGCTGTAAAGTGAGCACTAGTGTCAGGACAAAGGCTCCCTGTGTGGAGACAGAGATGGATGAGACAACTGGAGGAGAAGAGGCCTGGGGCCTTTGTCAGTGGCCCAGCCTCGACTTCTGGGCCTGCCACTCACAGGCCAGGTGACCTCAGATAAATCCCTTCACCGCTTGAACCTCAGTTTCCTCATCTATAAATAAGGGTTTGGACCAAGAATATCTGCTGAGGGCTTCCCTGGTGGCGCAGTGGTTGAGAATCTGCCTGCCGATGCAAGGGACACGGGTTCAAGCCCTGGTCTGGGAAGGTCCCACATGCCGCGGAGCAACTGGGCCCGTGAGCCACAACTACTGAGCCTGCGCGTCCGGAGCCTGTGCTCCGCAACAGGAGAGGCCACGATAGTGAGAGGCCCGCGCATCGCGATGAACAGTGGCCCCCGCTTGCCACGACTAGAGAAAGCCCTCGCACAGAAACAAAGGCCCAACACAGCCAAAAATAAATAAATAAACAGACCAATGAAACAACAAAAAAGAATATCTACTGAGGCCCAGACCATGGGGGTCCTGGAGAATTCCCTTGTTGGAGTCTGGAGAGCCTGGATAACCTCCCAGTGTAGGCTGCCACTCCACCCCCGTGTGTATGCGTACACCCATCTGACAGTCATGAACCTCTGGGCTGGATGCCATGCCAGGTACTGGTGCCAAGACCCAGCCCCTGGCCTGGGAAGACAGACATGCTGTCAGTCAGGGAGCCCGATGGCAAAGCTGGCACAGGGGTGTGTGTGAAAAGCTGTCTCTGACTCAGCAGAGATTTTCCTGTCAAGCTTCAGGAGGGAATCCATATGTAGGCTGGGTCTTGAGGGATGTGTAGGAGTTCTTCAGTTCAAACAGAGGGTTTCCCACAGGTCTCTGGGAGCAGTGCTCTAGGGAGTCTAGGGCCTTGCCCAAGGGCCCTAGCCTCCCACCAGGCTGAAACCCAAGGGAAGAGACCAGAATGCCAGCTCAAGGGCCCAAGGCCTGCCATCTGGATCTGGATTGGGGCCCAGACTTAGAGTACTCCCCTTCTTAATGTTTCTGGTCAGCTTGGAAGGTGGGGGCAGTTACCTGCAGTTTCCCCAGGGTGGAAACGTGCCTTAATGGGAGAAGTCTATCTAGAAGCCCTCACTGGTTGGATTTGGGGAAACCTTGTTTCAGGGAGCTTTCTCTTTACTGGGGATCCCAGCTTCTACCCTGTGTCTGAGTCACTCCCTTCTTGGAGTCACTGGAAGCAGCCTGGTAGGGTGGGAAGATGCTGTTTTCCAGTCCTGGCTTCCCCCTGCGTGGTTGTGTGACCTTGGGTGAGACAATTAACCTCTCTGGGCCTGGTTTTCCTGGTTCTCTAAATGAGGGGTTGGACTAGATCAGAGGTTCTTAACCATATTCCAAAGGAGCTGTAGGGTTCTTTAGGGGCCCGAGGGGGTAGGAAAAAGGGGGAAACCCAAGGGCAGGCTTAAGGACCTGGGGCCCTGGAACCCCTGCCCACTTTAATCAGAGCAGCTCTGGTTTTAGGAGTTAAATATATCAGGAAGCAGGATGGTGTGGGGGTCTTGCACTTGGCTCAGACATCCTAGATTCAAATCCCAGCTCTTACCAGTGAGAACTGAGGCAGACTGTTTCACCTTTCTCTGCCTTAGTTGCCTCGCCTTTAAAACGGGACACACGGCAAACCTCCCGCCTTGGGCTACCGTGGGGATTGCCTGAGATAATATATGTAAAGTGCTCAGAACAGATCCTGGCACATAACAAGCGTTCAGTAAGTGCCAACCAATATCACTGAGATTCCATGTAAGAGTCCAGCTGCATCAGGATTTTGGCTGCCAGAACAAGAGCTTGAAAACCACTGGATGGGATGACCTGGAAGGTTTCTTCGTGCTTCAACTTCAGAGCCGCCCCATACCCACTCCCCCGCGACCAGCCCCGGAGTCACCTTGCATTAGGGTTCTCCAGAGAAACAGGACAACAGGATAGATAGGTAAGTAGGTAGATAGATAGACAGATATTCATTATAAGGAACTGGCTCACATGATTGTAGAGACTTGGCAAGTCCAAAATCTGCAGGGCAGACGGTCAGGTTGGAGACCCAGGGAAGAGTTGCAGTTCAAGTCCAAAAGCTGGCAGAATGCCTTCTTGCCTGGGGAGATCAGTCTTTGTTGTTCAGGCCTTCAACTGATTGGACGGGGCCCACCCACATAGGGCAGGGAATGTGCTTTACTCAGAATCAACTGATTTAAATGTTCATCTCATCCAAAAAAACAAACCATTCACAGAAACATCTAGAAGAATGTTAAACAAATCTCTGGGTACCATGGACTAGCCAAGTTGGCACCTAATATAAACCATCATATGCCTCCAGGCCAGGCTACGGAAGTAAGCAAGGCAGGGAAGGGCGGCGAGGCCTGGTGGGCAGGTGGGCGGCTGAGCAGGTCTCTGCCAGCTGGGGAAGGAGCGGAGGCCGGCCGCGCATGCAGGCAGTTATCGCCGGGGTCAGGTGCACACCGAGGCTATGCGCTCATTTTCCGACCCGAGGCCAGGAGGAAAAGGCCATTTAGATCCCAACAATGTGGCTTCCTGTGTTCCCGAGAGGCAGGAAGCCACCCCAGGAGAGAGTCCAGGCAGCCCAGCAAGGCAGGAGTTGGCCAAGGGCTGGGGTTGGGGTGCAGTGCCCCACCCCTGCAGGTAACCTACAGACCCCTCCCCTCTATGGTGCTTTCTCCTCCGTCTCAGGCCGCTGGCCTGGCCCTGCTGTGAGGGGGCAGTGTTGACACCCGTGGGCTGAGGTGGGGCTCCTGGGCTCCATGGAGTTTTGGTTTGACAGGGTCCCTCCCCAGGGGGCTTCATCTTGCAGGGTCACTAGCCTTCCGTGGGAGCTAGGGAAGGCCATGGTCTTCTCAGGTGGGGTGGATCATGAGATGTGTGTCCAGGGAGGACTCAGGCATCTGAGGGATGCCAGGAGGGGGAGGCTGGAGTTTTCCTGCCCTCGTTCCCCCGCAACGAGAAATGGTACCCTGTGGAGTGGGCATCCCTGTCAACCGGGTGTTTCCTCAACAGCGTTTGGGATGTTTTCAGGGTTGGAACCTGGGTTCCCCCCTTTGTTGGTTGTGGGGAGGAAGTGGTGGGTGGTGACTATGATGGAGGGACTGGCTGGGGTTATACACACGCTCTCACAGCTGGAAGAGAGCTTGCAGACCATCTGTTCCAGGGGTCGGAAATGCAAGGGCCTTCAGAAAAAAGCAGGCAAGTGAGTGTGGACAGCAGGCCCTGGTGGGGGCCCCAGGGATCCGGAGAGAGCTGCTCTGCTGGAAGGCACTCCAACTAAGAGAAGAATTCTCGCCTTTGTGACTTAACCACTGAGCCGGTTAATGAAGACAAGCGTGCAGGCCCAATCTCCCCTGGAGGCTGCCAGTTGGCTGCCTTATTTTCTGAGCAGGAGTCTGAGACTCAGAGAGGGGAGTGACTTGCTTCAGGTCACACAGCTCTGATAGCAGTCAGGACTAGAACCCAGCTCTCCTGACTCGGGGCTCTTCCATATAATAACCATCACGAAGGTGATGGAGATGCGGCTGATATAGCTAACCCTTATACAGAATGTACTCTGGGCTGGCCACGTATATTAACTCATTTAATTCTCACAACTCTGTGATGTAGATGCTATTATTACCCCCATTTTCGAGATGAAGGGATGAAGGCTCAGAGTGGTTAAGTAACTTGCCCCAGATCACAGAGCTGGTGTGTGACCTGCATCTGAGC
This sequence comes from Stenella coeruleoalba, assembly GCF_951394435.1. Lineage (NCBI taxonomy): Eukaryota > Metazoa > Chordata > Mammalia > Artiodactyla > Delphinidae > Stenella > Stenella coeruleoalba. The sequence goes on along the minus strand of NC_137151.1, from coordinate 108,641,562 downwards.
TGAGAGCCAATGTACATGAAGCCAGGTAGGTAAGTGGGTAGGTGGAGGGCAGGACCCATGGACGAATGGATGAAGGATCAGTTAACTCCTTTAGTGCTCCCACTAGGCTTGATCATAGGTGGTGTTTGTCCTGAAGCACTTGGGAAGACTGACTATGGTCCCCACCTGCCTTCTCCCAGCAGGGGGTGGAGCTGAAGAGCCAGGCTCCCCGACCCTCACTTGTGTCTTTTCTGTTGCCCCAGAGTGTCAGTCCTGGTTCCAGGGGTTTAGGCTGGGGAGAATCCTTCCAGTTTGAAATTTACTATACATTTATTGAGCCCATCTATGCCAGACCTAGTGCTAGGGGATGGGGCAGGATACAAAGCTGCAAAGTTGAACAGGACCTCCCTTTCTGTCTTAAAGCAGTTGAATGTGGGGGAGAACCAATAATAAAGGAATACTTAGTCCTCCAAGGTGACAAGCACTTTCCAAGCGTTGTGGGCTGAGGATTCTTGGAGCACAGAGGAGAGAGGGACCATCTTTGAATTATCCAGGGAGGGACATTTTGAACTGGGCCTTGAAGGATGTATATGAGCTCACCATTCCAGACCTGAATCTTGTAGACGCGAAGTCTGTGTGGGGAGTTTGGTGGGGCAGGAACAGATCTCTTTAGTGGCAGTGGCTGGAGGTAGAGGCAAGACTAGGCCATGTAGGGCCTTATAAGTGTGTTGAGGAGCTAGACAGAGGGTCTAAGCAGGGGTACAGTGTGATCAGTTTGTACTTGAGAATGGCCTGTGACTCTGTGGATTGAAAGGAGAGAAGGCTGGTGGGGAGAGGGGGCCCAGGGAAGGATAACTGGTCTGAACTGGTGCAGTGGTGTGGGAGGAAGGTTGGGATTCAGCAGCCTCTTTGGATGACTAATTGCTTGATAGGGTAAGGAACGGGAAGAAGGAGTTACAGAGAGGAATATGCAGGTACCCAGGGAGCAAGGAAGGACCCAGGGGAGGGCCTCTGGTCTTTGTTCGCAGCATCAGCCTTTGGCCTCTTGCTTTCTGAGGGATCCTGTGCTCTGGTTTCTGTATTAGTTAGCTGTAGCTGCATAACAAATTACTCTAAAACTTAGCAGTTTAAAACAAGTACAGAATTATTCTCTCACATAGTTTCTGTGGGTCAGGGATTCATGAGTGGGGATTCATCCACGTAACTGGGTGGTTCGGACTCTGGGTGTCTCATGAAGTTGCAGTCAAGGTAGCTGGGGCTGTAGTCATCTGAAGGCCTGACAGTGGTGGAAGATACGCTTCCAAGGTGGTTCAGTTGTGCGCCAGTCAACTTTGTGCTGGCTGGTGGCAGGTGTTCATTACATGGCCCTCTGTATTGGGCTGCTTGAGTGTCCTCATGACATGGTAACTGGCTTCCCCTAGACCGAGTGATCCAGGAGACAAAGGCTGAAGCCACCAGTGCCTTTGATGACTTAGCTTCAGAAGTCATATACCATCTTTTCTATAATATCCAGTTGGTATATAAACCAGTTCATTGTGGGAGGGGACTGCGGAAGGGTGAGCATACCAGGAGGCGAGACACACTGGGGGCCGCCTTGGAGGCTGGCTGCCGCAGTTTACCTTTCTGTGACACATTTGAACGTGCCAGTGGTCTGAGAAGTGAGAAGCCAGCTAAACGGCATATTTCAAATTACAGCAGGAGGGATGCAGGTTAGAGAGAAGGAAATACTGCCCTATGGGAGAATACCTGAGACAGGTGACTGAGATTGTAAAGGAGCCTTCCCTGGAGGGGACTCAGGGCAAGAGGGTTTCCCTGGGGTTGGGAGCAGGTGCTTCTGAAAGTGCAAAAGTTCATTTGTGGGGGCTTGACAACGCCTGCGCTGCTTGGAACCTGCCACTTGAATTCAGTTTGCTGAGCTTTTGTCTTTTGAGCTGGGGGCTGGGGGCTGGGGGAGGTCTATTCCTTTGCTCCCCACTCTAGAGCTTTCAAGGACAAGCTCTCTGCATTCCAGCACGTAGGGAGAACTCAGCACATTGTACTGCAGTTGCCCAATGATTTCCCCATCTGCCCTCCATTCAAGGGCATTTATTGAGTGTCTGTCCACTGTGTGACAGGCAGGCCTGCCCTGCAGGCCATTCACTGCCAAGAGTGCCTGCCCGAGAGAGCACTGGAATCGGTCCACATTTTGCTCACCAAGCCATGCGTCCAGGTACAGGGCTGGGTCCTCCTGGAGAACGAGCATCTTCTTGCCATTCCCACAAAGACAGTATAGTCAGTGTCCAGTGGGCTGGTCTGCCCAGAGGTTGGGACTTCTTCTGATTTGCACAGAGGTGCTGTTTGGTGCTGTGCGCTTGGAGCAGACACTGTTCTAGCTGCTGGGGATACAGTGTGAATGAGACAGGCATGTTCCCTGCCGTCATCCGTCTGGTGTGGGGAGATATACTATATGTAAGTGAGCAGGAATTACCCCAGATGAGTTCAGACTGTGAGCTGTGCTAAGAGGATTTTATCAGGGTGCTGCTGAGAAAGAATAATGGGGAGCCTACTGTAATTTGGGTGGTCAGGGAAAGCCTCTTTGAAGAGATGGCTCTCAGTGGATTCTAGAAGTAGAAGAAGGATGTGGCTTGGTGAACAATGGAGAGATGGAGTGAGGGAGAGCTTTCCAGGCAGCCAGAACAGCAAGTGCAAAGGCCCTGAGGTAGGAAAGTTTTGATGCACTCTGTGAACGTCAGGAGTATGAAGTCTGATGCCGAAGAAAGATGGAGTCCTGGCTCTCACGGTGCTCCCAGTGTCTAGAGTGGGGTTGGGAGGCCTGGAGTGAACACTTAGGGGTGCCTTATGGATTGACTATGAGACGCTGTGGGGAGGGTTATGGTTCAGGAAAAGATTGAGTGGGGGGGATGATTAAATGGGGGTGCACATAAACTCCAGGGGAGATCTTCAGGTCAACTCAGCAAACATTTATTAAGCCTCTACTATGTACCAGGCACTGTATCTCTCTCTCTCTCTCTCTCTCTCCCCCTCCCTCCCTCCCTCCCTCCCTCCCTCCCTCCCTCCCTCCCTCTCTCTCTCTCTCCCTCTCTCTCTCTCTCTCTCTCTCTCTCCTCTCTCTCTCTCTCTCTCTCTCTCTCTCTCTCTCTCTCTCTCTCTCTCTCTCTCTCTCTCTCTCTCTCTCTCGTGTGTGTGTGTGTGTGTGTGTGTGTGTGTGTGTGTGAGAGAGAGAGAGAGAGAGAGAGAGAGAGAGCCAGGAGGTCCCTTCCTTGAAGGAGCCCACAGTGTAGGAACCAAGATGGTGCAGGAAATGGCACTCTGTGGTGATGCCTTCAAGGAGGAGGGAAGAGTGAGAGAGGCCTCCAGAGGAGGGGCCCAGGCCTTATTCTTGAAGACCTGGCATTTGATTAGTAGAGGAAGAGGAAAAGTCCCTTGGTTTGGAGGCAGTGGCCCAGTGGGGCGCCTGCCTGACTGGAAGGGCCTTCAAAGCTCAGGCCACATGGCCAGAGGCTTTCTCAATTCCACATTCCTAGGCCAGAAAAGAAGGCGTGGGGGTGGGGCTAGGCAGGCTGCCAGCGTCAGAGTGGAAACACCCTCTGCAGGGGCGTTGCCTGGGGTTGGGGGGGGTGGGGCAGAGGGAGAAGCAGAAAGGCTTGATGGGTGGGTCTGACCTGACGTGGGTGGCTGGGGCGGAGAAGCCCCCGGGCCGTGCGGCTGGTGGGGTCAGGAAAGCCTTGCGCATCACGGGCTGAACCACAGGCTGCGCTGGGGCCAGAACTAGGTGCTGGAGAACAAGGGCTGGCCAAGGTCACACCCCAGACTCCAGCTGGTGTGCCTCCCAGCTTCCCCCCGACCCCTACTCCCACCGACAAAGCAGAAGCCTTCGTGTGGGGTGCCTGGGAGCCTCTTTTGGCGGCTCTGGGCCTTCAGCTGTGCCTCAGTCTCCCTTCTGCGTTCTGCTGGGGATCTGGTTGGCTCGTGGTTGGAAAGGGGTTGGGTAACTGTAGATCCATGAGGCAGGGCAGCCGACTGTGGTCCGGGGCTGTGAGGATTCGCCGTCAGGGTGGCTCCCTGTTCCCTAACCGGCGCCCCTGACCCACCTGCCTCCGCAGCCCAAGTCAGCGCAGGAACTCAGCTCAGGAGACCCCTCACCCATCTTCGGGACCTGGTGACAGGGGCTCACCAAATCCTGGGTGGAGGGCCCTGGGGTTAGGGTGGGCAGGCTGGGACATTCCAGGCTGAGGGAACCCCACAGGAAATTTGATTCCAGCTTCTGGTAGTGGGAGGGCAGAGCAAGTCGTGTGTGTGTGTGTGTGTGTGTGTGTGTGTGTGTGTGTGTGTGCGCGCGCGTGTGTGTGTGTTTCAACTCACGTGTGTTTCAACACATAAAGTTTGTGAATCTGTGCCCACACGTCTGTGTACAGGCTGTACTCCGAGGATCTCCCATGAAATTGTGTGTGCGGCTCCCCCCCCCCCCCGCCCCGCCCCGCCCCCAGTCAGAGGTTTCTCCTTGAGCTTGTGAGTGGGTGTGCAAGGCTGGCTATGTGTGCAGGTATGGCTGAGTGTATGGGTGTAAGTGGTTATTGGTGTCTGTGTGTGTGTCTGTGTGTGTGTCTGTGTGTGTGTCTGTGTGTGTGTCTGTGTGTGTGTGTGTGTGCGCGCGCGCGCGCGCGCGGGCCTCTCCTGGACCATAAATTGGGTCTGTGTGTCTTTCCTGGGGGAAGTGAGTGTGATCGTGGTTCCCGGGTGCCAGCTGCCTGCAGGGCGTGTAAGGGGAGAAGGTCCCCTTATTCCTAGCTCGGCTGACAAGGACCCTGGGTCCGGGCCACCTCTGCCCTCTGCAAGGATCCAGCGGCGGAGTCGGTTCCCCTCCTCTCCCCTCGCTCCTCCCAACTTCCCGCGGCCGCCCGAGGGGCTCTGGCAACGTGGTCTAGGCGCCTCCTCGGCCCGCGGGTTCGCAGTCCCGGGCGTTCTCGCCCCTCAGGCCCCGGGGAGCTGCGGCAGCCCCCCGCCCCCTCCTCTCTCCGTCCCTCCTTCCCTCCGTCCCTCCTTCCCTCCCGAGCGCGGATTGCGGGCGGGGGTGGGAGGAGATTTCGCCGGAGTTTCCATTTCATACCTCGCGGCTAAACTTTCTTTCTGTGTCTCGCCCTCTTGCAGTCTGCAGCTTCTCCTGTCATCGGAAATGCCAGGCCAAGGTAAGGGGCTGCGGGCCGCTGGCCCCGCGGGGGGCTTGAGGACGGGACGGGCTAGGGGTCACGGGACTGGAGCGGGGGCGCCGGCGGGCCGGGGGCGGTGCCCTGATCGTCCCCTCCTTCTCTCTTTGTTTATGCAAAGCTTCTGGGCCCCGGAGCTGGCTCAGGTCAAGGTGAAGGCGAGGGCCGGGGGCGGGGGCGGCGAGGGGGATGGGGGCGCGATGCGCAGACTCGGCGGCTATTGGGGGTGGCTGGCGGGGATCGAGCTCCTGGAGAAGGGCCTTTGAAGGTATTTCCACCTAGTTCTCAAGGGGAGTGAATGTATGAAGGCGGAGAGGGATGCATTTCAATTCCCCCTTGGGCCGCGCAGAGCTCTAGTTGGCCGGATTTGGCCAGCCTAGAAAAACGCGGGATAGTGCCACAGGCATAGGACCCCGAGGGCGGAGAAGGGGGTAGGTAGGGGGAGGGGGGTGAGGTGGAAAAAGGTCAGAGGTCAGCGTCGCGCTGGGTCTGGAACCTCCTTGAGCGACTGTCCACTCTCTTCATCGGCGGGATCCCACTTCGGTGCTCAGTTTCCCCATCAGTGTTTCCTGGCTTGTCTTAGTGGGAGAGGAAAACAGGAGGAAAGAAAGACCAGAGGAATTGCTGGGTCCTGGCTGGCCAGGTTGGCTGGTCCCTTGCTGCATCCTCTCATGCTTTTGCAGAAGAGTGATCACCTGGTGGCAGCCTTGGAGTAATGGGGGTGGGGGTGGGGATGACACCAGGATGGATTTTGATGGATGACTTGGGAAGGAAATTGTTCCGTCAGATGCGCTCAGCTTTCTGGAGGTGGAAGTGCTCTGCCTCAACCTTTCATGTGCAGCCAGTCTACGCACTGTCCCCATTATTGTTAATATCCTCCCTGCCCTCTAACCCCTGCCTTTGCTGTTCACACTTAATCTTTCAGGAAGGAGTTCAGTGAATGGAAGGAAGGGGGAGGATGCTTCAAAAAGGAGCTTTGAGGAGTTGAGGCCCAGTGTCTGGTGCATCTCATGCTCTGCTTCTTATTAGCTGGGTGACCTTGGGCAAGTCATGTAACCTCTCTGAGCCTCTGTTTCATTCTCAAGGATATCGGAGTAAGAAAAGGTTATTATGAGGATGAGATGGGATAATGTGTGTGACGTGCCCAGCACAGTGCCTGACACACAATAGGTGCTCAAGAACATAACAGGTAATTGATTATTATCAATTGGTAGCTCTGAGGGCGGAGAGTTACATTGGAGAAAGGTGCTGATGGAGTAGGCCTCTCTGAGGGGATCCACTTCCTCCTGGGTGACCTTGCTCAAGCAGAGTACACAGCCTTGCTGTGGGGTAGGGGAGGGGTCTCTCCATCTGGAAACTCCAGGTTGGAGGGCTGTCCCGGCAGGCGTGCAAAAGGCCTGGCTTGTTTCTGCCACCTGGACAGTTTCTGCCCCTTCTGTTGTCTTCTGCTTTTCTGACAACCTCAGCCTTTTCTTCTCTGGGTGGGAAGTGAGTTTCTGCCTCTCCCTGCATCTCCCACCTTGTTCTCTTCATCCAGAGCAGAGTTTTTCCACCTTTAACCCCAGAACCTTCCGGTGTTCTTGCTCCTCCCCAATCAACCCCCCCCTTCCTGCACCTGTTTCTCTTAATAACAATGGACATTTGTACAGTGCTGTAGGCCTTAGAAAACACTTCAGTGCGTTATCTGATTTTATTCTTTTAATTCTACCAGAGCATAAAACAGGCCTAAAGATCTCGTTGTTTTACAGATAAACCGAGGCACCCAAAGGTTGATTGACTTTCCCAATGTCTCACAGTATAATTCCTCACCCATTTCTGTCCCTGGGCCTTTGCGCTTCCTTCTAAAATGTCCCTCTTGCCTAGGGGCAGACATTCCTTGATGCTTACCTGCCTTTCCCCCTTTGCCTTCCATCTCTTGCAGTAGTGGATAGAGTCAGAGAGGATAGGTGATGAATGTCCAGTGAAGGCCTGAGTAGGGTGAAAGGGGGCCCAGAGAGGCTGAGAGGTGCGACAGAAGATGGCTCCTTGCTGTACAGCTGCCTCCTGTGTGGACGCAGAGAGATGACAAAGATGGCTTCTGGGAGGCGTACTCTGCTTGGCAGTTCTCACATACGCTGGGGGCTCAGAATACACCAGGCTGCAGCAGCCCTGCTCTGCCCAGCCAATGAGGCTAACCCGGAGGGGAGAGGTGGCGTGGCAGGGCAGTGGCCAGACAGACAAATGGGGCTTTTTATAGGATTTTCCTCTATAGGAAACGGTACCCACTGGGGGTGTGAGCTCCACCCACCTGGCAAGTCTCTCCCCTAAAACTACAGATCTTGCTAATGCCCTGCCTTTTCCTCCTGCCGGGAAAGGGTGATGTGAGCCCCAGACCACACAGCAGAGCTCTGTACCCTGGATTTTATAACCAGATCAACTTGGAGATCATCTCATCCATCCCCCTGCCTCTAGAAGGGATTCATTAAACCAATGTTTTTTGAGCTCTTTCCGTATGCCAGACACTGTTGTAGGTGAACAAGACAGAGAAGGCCTCTGCCCTCATGGGACTGACATTCTCACAGGGGAGACGGACCATAAATAGGCAAACAAGTTATGAGGGCATCGAGCTAGAGCGGGGGTTAGAGAATGATTAGGCTGAGTGGCCCAGGACAACTCCTCCAAGGAAGTATTGTGTGCGAGGAGACTCCAGTGATGTTACATGATGATTCGAGAGATGGAAAGAGCCAGTGCACCCGAGGTGAGGTGAGCTTGTCACGCTTGGAAGAAGGCCGTGTGGCTGGAGAGGAGTGAGCACTGGCGGGTCCTAAGCGTGAGGCATGATCTGATCTCCACTTGGAGAAGGCCACTCTGACCTTGAGCAGGTAGAAGTGTAGGAGCGGGCAGGTGGGTCAGGAGGCAGCTGATGTCCAGGTGAGAGACGCTGGCGGCTTAGTCCATGGCGCTTGCCAGAAAGATGGTGAGAAGGGACCAGGCCTGGGATGCATTCTGGGGTAGAGCCCAGAGCCTGGCTGTGGATGGGATGGGATGTTGGGTGTGAGAGTGAGAATGGGCTCAAGGATAACTCCCACGTTTTTGGCCAGAGTCACCGGGTACACGTGGTTCTGTTTACTGAGGTAGATGAAGAGTGTGGGAAATTTCTGGGGAAGAGGGTGCCAGGACTTCTGCTTTGCTTGGTCTCTTATTTCACAGTTCTTTTCCCACACACTGGGGATTTCTTGCTGGTATTGATCCTCTCCTGTCCTCTCAAATTCAGCTCGCTCTGGCCACCCCTCTGGTAAGTGGCTGGTTCTAGATGCCTAAACATGCCTCCTTCTAGACTGTTGCTGCCTCATGAACCCATGGCTCTGAGAGGGGCTCTATGATTTATACGCTACAATACGATGTAACAAACTACCCCCAAATTTAGTAACTTAAAGCAGCAACACACAGTTTCTGTGCGTCAGAAATTTGGGAGTGGCTTAGCTGGCCGGTTCTGGGCTGGGGTCTCTCGTGGGGTGGCAGTCAGGATGTCAGGTGGGGCTAATGTCATCTGAAGGCCTGACGGGCTGGGGGATCTCCTTCTAAGGTGGTTCATTCACGTGGCTAGCAAGTTGGGGCTGGCTTTTGGCGGGAGGTGTCAGTTTCTTGACACACAGCCATCTCCATAGGACTGCTTGAGTGTCCTCATAACATGGCGCCTGGCTGCCTCCAAGTGAGTGATTCAAGAAAGAGCGAGGCAGAAGCCCCATGGCTTTTATAGCCTGGCCTTGGAAGACAAACAGTATTTCTACAATATGCTGTTCGTCACCCAAGTCAGCCCCATTGAGTGTGGGAGGGGCCTATAAAGACATGAATACCTGGAGGCGAGAATCACTGGGACCATTTGGAGGCTGACGACCACAGAGTTCCAGGGAGAGAGCAAAACTGATCGACCACAGAGTTCCAGGGAGAGAGCAAAACTGATCGGGCTCTCGGGAGGTCTCGAGAGCGGTGGGAAGGGCAGGGGCATGGGAATCAGACGTACCTGGGTTTGAACTCTACCCTGCTGCCTTCCAGCTGTGTCAGCTGGGTTATAGAGGATTAAATGCACATTGACACGTAGTAGGCATCTTCTTTCTTGGAACCATAGGTGAAACTAGAAAGGAGCCCAGATATTCTGTGCCTCGTTCTTTGCCACTTGGACCTGCTTGAGAGAAAATGCTCAGTGCTGGTAGAGGAGGGCCCTTAGTGCTCAGCTCAGAGCAGATGTTAAATACATGTTCATTGCACTTGGGACTGTTGAGAGGTACGTTGCGCCCTCGGCTTCTAGAACAGGGCCTGGCCTGTAGTAGAGGTTCCAGTGAAGAAGTAAAGGAGTGGAATAAAGGAATGTTGAGAAACAAGAAGTTCCTATATAGGGAGAGGCTGAGGGGGTGGATGAGAGCAGGAAAGAAGGAGCAGAAAAACCATTTAAAAATTCTCCTTCAAAAAGTTCTCCTACCTCCTAACACAAAGATGCTCCATATAGGGAATTCCCTGGCAGTTCAGTGGTTAGGACTCGGCGCTTTCACTGCCGTGCGCCCGGGTTCAATCCCTGGTCAAGGAACTAAGATCCCCAAAGCCGCATGGTGTGGCCAAAAAAAAGAAAAAAAAAGATGCTCCCAAATAATAAATATAGGTGTTTACACTGTCTAGTTGGGGTGTAACTCACATACCGCCAAGTATACAAATTGATAGATTTGTACATATATATGAACCAGATCAAGATCTAGAACATTTCCGGCACTCCAGAAGCAGCCTTTTTGCTCCCCTCCAACCAATATCCCCCAAAGGTAATTGCTAGTCTTACTTATACCATCAGAGATTAGTTTTGCCTGTTTATGAACTTCATATAAATTGAATCATGCAGTATGTTTACTTTTGTGTCTGGCTTATTTCACTTAGCGTTATCTCTGGGAGGCTCATCTGTGTTCTGGTGGGTTGCAGGGGTTCCTTCTTTTTTTATTGCTGTGTTGTATTCCAGTATGTGAATAAACCCCAATTTATTTATCTATTCCACTGATGATTGCCATTTGGGTTATCTCCAGTTTGGGGCTACTGTGAGCAGACTGGCTGTGAACATTTAATCACCTGTGTCTACACTGAACTTTGTAATACACAAAACATTTTCCCTGACCTTCTCAGTCCTGGGAGGTGGGCAGGGCTCCTGGGAGTCCCATTTTAGAGACCCAATGTTGACGCCCAGGGACGGTAACCAACTTGGCTAAGGGCACCTTAGTGCCGTGGCTTTCTGGCACTGCCCTGGGATAAATGGTGGGGAGCAGGTGAGAAGGGAGGTGAGTCTGAGAGCAAGCCGGAGAAACAGAGACAAATAGAGAGAAGGGGCTGGTACAGGCACTGGCAACTCAGCGTAGTTCATGGGAGCCCCACTCTCCAGCTGTCCCCCTAAATCTCTTGAAGGGAGCAAATTCTAAGCCTCCCTTAGTCCCCACCCTTAAGTCTCATAGGGGTCCTTATCTGTCCCCAATTGTTTCTCCTATTGAGGATTTAAAATGAATGGCCCAGGATTTGTCTTCCACTTTTATCTGAGCATGTGCACAGTGTGTATATACACAGCAGATTTTCTTCTGTTTTGCTTTTCTCCTCGCTTGCCTGCTATAGGGTTCTACAACCTCCAGATACATCTTATTCATTTGTGTATTTATTTATTACTTTAAAGGAGACTTTACATTTTAGGCTGGCTTTCGATTTACAGAAAATTTGCAAAGATAATACAGAGAGTTCCTGCGCAGCCCACACCCAGTTTCCCCTCATCCTGATACGTGTCTGAGAAACCCTTTTTTCACTCCTGACTTGCCCCCTTGTTTGAAATAGCAGTCCCAGCTGACAAGGGCGGCTCCTTCCAGCAAAATGCTAGCTGTCTATTCCATGTCAGATAAGAGTTAGATGAAAGGACCAGGTAGATGCAGGGCAGGCAGATTGCCCAGGCCCACACCTCAGCCTCCGGGCAGCCCCTTGTCACCTCGCTTCCTTTAGTTCTCCTGCCCTCTTCCCAGCCCTGGCGCCTCCCTGCCCTCAGCACCGGGAGGGGGGAGGGGTGAGGGGGGGTGAAGGGGGGAGGCTGCAGCAATGAGTTGGTCTCCTCCCCTGTACCAGAGGGGTTTAAATCCCATCCTTTAAGCTTGAAAGGAAAGGAAATCCCATAATTAACCCCCATCTTTCAGTCACATTATACATCACTCTCCCACTCTCTCATAAACACACCTGCAGCCTCCCTTCACAATTGTGTTGGAGGCCTGTTGTATTCTCCTGCTACCAGGATAGCAGGGTAGTGGGAGGAGGTTCATGGTTCCAAGACCCATCCGTTGCTCTGAGCCCAGTGGAGTGCTTAAGTTCTTTGGCCTTGGAGACAGACTGTTGAGTTTAAATGCTGACTACAATAATAACTGGCTGCGTGACCCTGGGCAAGGTACTTAACCTCTCTGAGCCCCAGTTTCCTCATCTGTAACACAAGGATTATAGTAGTACCTATTTTGTAGGGCTCTATGATAACCCAGCTAAAATGCCAAGCTCAAAATTAAGTGGTCAAAGTGTTGCTAATATTTATCATTTTGTATTCCTCCTACCTTCTTCTAACTCAGAAAAAGAGGGGAGATGGGAATTCCCTGGCGGTCCAGTGGTTAGGACTCCACGCTTCCACTGCAGGGGGCATGGGTTCAATCCCTGGCTGGGGAACTTAGATCCCACATGCCATGCTGGGCCACACGGTGCCGCCAAAAACCCCCAAAACAAAACAAAACAAAACATGGTGGGGAAAAATCTGAACTGAGAGACCAGCCAAGCTTGCTAAGGGCACTGGTGTCAAGCAAGATGATGCTTGCATGTGTTTTGCTTCTCTTCTCCCTCTCCACTATCAAGGAAGAATGAGGAAACAGATGGAGGTGAATATAATGTGTCTTTTGCTGTTTGCTTGCCTCAGGGCACCTGAGATCTGTAGCAGTGGTTCCAGACCTTGTCTGTGCATTAGAATCACTAGGGTGCTTTAAAGATAATGATGCCTGGGTCCCCCTCCCCAGGGATTCTGATCTAATTGGTTTGGGGCATGACCTGGGCATTGGGATTTTTGAAAGTGGCAACCATAGGTGGGAGTGTAAAATGGCACAACCGTTCTGGAAAGCAGTTTGACCATTCCTTATACAGTTAAACATACACTTGCCTTATGACCCAGCAATTCTGCTCCAAGGTATCTACCCAAGAGAAATGGAAACATGTCCGCTGAAAGGCTTGCCCATAAATTCATACCAGCTTTATTCACAATAGCTATGAATTCACAATTCACAAACTGGAAAAACCCAGATAGTCAACAGCAGGTGAAAGGACAAACTGTGTCATAAAGGTCCAGTGGAATACTACGTGGTGATAAAAACGAATGAACTATTGTTACGCACAGCATCGTGGATGAATCTCAAAAACACTGTGCTTAGTGAAAGCAGCCAGACACAAAAGAGTACATACTAGATGGTTATATTTTTATGAAATTCTTGACAAGGCAAAACTCTCCCGACAGAAAGCAGATTAGTACTTTCCTGCAGCTGGGGGATGGTGGGAAGATTGACTGCAGAAGAGTGTGAGGGAACTTTTTGGGTGATACAGATGTTCTTTATCTTGATTGTGGTGGTGGTTACCCAGAGTATGGGTTTGTCAAACTCACTGAACTATATTCTTTTTTTTTTTTTTTTTTTTTGGCGGTACGCGGACCTCTCACTGTCGTGGCCTCTCCCGTTGCGGAGCACAGGCTCCGGACGCGCAGGCTCAGCGGCCATGGCTCACGGGCCCAGCTGCTCCGCGGCATGTGGGATCTTCCCGGACCAGGACACGAACCCGTGTCCCCTGCATCGGCAGGCGGACCCTCAACCACTGCGCCACCGGGGAAGCCCACTGAACTATATTCTTAAAAGGAAGGGATACATTTATTGTATATGAATTATATGTCCATAAAGTTGATTTAAATAAAAGCTTCCCAGGTGAGTCTCCTTTGCAGCCAAATTTGAGAACCGCTGGTCTGCAGCTTCTGAAGACCCACCTCTGTCCTTGCTGTCTTGGTCAGCACCCAGCACAGTGCCAAGTGTGTAATAGTGCTTTCTGTGGTCAAGGGCCTCTCTTACTCTTTTTTAAAAAATAACAACTTTCTTGAGATGTAATTCACATACCATACAATTCACCCATTTAAAGCATACATTTCTTTTTTAAAAAAATTTACTTATTTTTGGTTGTGCCACGTCTTAGTTGCAGCTGGCAGGCTCCTTAGTTGTGGCATGGAAACTCTTAGTTGCTGCATGCATGTGGGGATCTAGTTCCCTGACCAGGGATTGAACCGGCTCCCCTGCATTGGGAGGCGAATTCTTAACCACTGCACCACCAAGGTAAAGCATACATTTCAGTGGTTTTTTGGTTCAATGTTGTGCAACCATCACCACAGTCAATGTTAGAGCATTTTATCACCTCAAAAAGAAACTCCATACACTAAAAAAAAATTATTTTATTAAGTTTAGTTGATTTACAATGTTCTGTTTATTTCTGCTGTACAGCAAAGTGATTCAGTTATACATTTATATACATTCTTTTTCATATTCTTTTCCATTATGATTTATCACAGGATATTGAGGATAGTTCCCTATGCTATACAGTAGGACCTTGTTGTTTATCCATTCTATATCTAACAATTTGCATCTGCTAACCCCAAACTCCCAGTCCATCCCTCCCCAGCCCTCTCTCGCCTTTGGCAACCACAGCTGGGTTCTCTATGTCTGTGAGTCTTTCTGTTTCGTAGATAAGTTCATTTGTGTCATACTTTAGATTCCACATATAAATGATATCATATGGTATTTGTCTTTCTCTTTCTGACTTACTTCATTTAGTATGATAATCTCTAGGTCCATCCATGTTGCTGCAACTAGCATGATTTCGTTCTTTTTTACGGTTGAGTAGTATACCACATCTTCTTTACCCGTTCATCTGTCGATGGACATTTAGGTTGTTTCCATGTCTTGGCTATGGTGAATAGTGCTGCTATGGACATGGGGGTGCATGGATCTTTCTGAATTAGAGTTTTGTCCGAATATATGCTGAGGAGTTGGGTTGCTGGATCATGTGGCAACTGTATTTTTAGTTTTTTGAGGAACCGCCATACTGTTTTCCATGGTGGCTGCACCAACTTACATTCCCACCAACAGTGTAGGAAGGTTCCCTTTTCTCCACACCCTCTCCAGCATTTAAGAAACCTCATACAGTTTAACTGTCCCTCCTCAATCCCTCTGCTTCCCGCACCCCGGCCCCAGCCCTAAGCAACACGAATCTGCTTTCTGTCTCTATGTATTTCTCTATTCTGGAGACGTCACATAAATGGAACAATAGAATGTATGTTCTTCAGGGCTGGCTTCTTTCACTTAGCATAATGTTTTCAAGGTACATCCTTTGTATGGCCTAATAATATTCTATTGTGTGGGTATACCACACTTTGTTTATCCATTTATCCGTTGATGGACATTTGGGTTGTTTCCACCTTTTGGTTATTGTGCATAATACTGCCGTGAGTATTCATGAACAAGTTTTCATGTGGACATATGTTTTCACTTCTCTTGTATCTATCTATCTATCTATCTATCTATCTATCTATCTATCTATCTATCTGTACCTATGTGTGGAATTATGGGGTCCTGTTGTAACTCTGTATTTAACTTTTTGAGGAACTGTCAGCCTGTTTTCCAAAGTAGCTTGTATTAGTTTTCTAGGTCTGCTGCAGCAAAGTAGCACAAACTGACTTCACAGAAACTTATTGTCCCACAGTTCTGGAGGCTAAAAGTCCAAAATCAAGGTGTTGGCAGGACCACGTTCCTCTGAAAGCTGTAGGGGGAACTGCACCTTGCCTCTTCTAAGATTTGAGTGGTTTGCCGGCAATCTTTGCTGTTTCTTGGATTATAGATACTTCACTTTAATCTTTTAGCTTCACATGGTATTTTCTGTGTGTGTCTTCTTATCATCTTTCCTCTGTATCTATCTGTCTCTGTGTCAAATTTTTATAAGGACACCAGTCATATTGGATTAAGGCCCACCATGATAATCACATTTTAACTTGATTACCTCCATAAAGACCCTTCTTCCATATAAGGTCACATTCTGAGGTACTGGGACTTCAACGTATCTTTTTTTGGGGAACACAATTCAACTTACAACGTAGCTGCATCATTTTGTATTCTCACCAGCAATGTATGAAGATTCTGATTTCTGTACATCCCCATCAATACTTATTTGACTTTTTGATTATGGCCATCCTGGTAGATATGAAGTGATATCTCATGGTGGCTTTGATTTGATTTCCCTGGTGACTAATGATGTTGAGTATCTTTTCATGTGCTTATTAGTCATGTGTATATCTTTTTTGGAGGAATGTCTATTCAGATTCTTTGCCTATTTAAAAAATTAGGTTATTGGGCTTCCCTGGTGGCACAGTGGTTGAGAGTCCGCCTGCCGATGCAGGGGACACGGGTTCGTGCCCCGGTCTGGGAGGATCCCACGTGCCACGGAGTGGCTGGGCCCGTGAGCCATGGCTGCTGGGCCTGCGCGTCCGGAGCCTGTGCTCCGCAACGGGAGAGGCCACAGCAGTGAGAGGCCTGTGTACCGCAAAAAAAAAAAAAAAAAAAGAAAAAAAAATTAGGTTATTTGCCTTTTTATTGTTGGGTTATAAGAGTTCTTCATATGTTCAGGATACAAGTCCCTTATCAGATATGTGATTTGAGGCGTTTTTTCCCTGTCCTGTGGGTTGTCTTTTTACTTTGCAGCACACAAGTTTTAAACTTTGATTCAGTCCAATTTATCTAATTTTTTTCTGTATGGCATATGTGCTTTTGGTGTCATAGCTAAAGTCAAATCCAAAGTCATGTTTATCCCTATGTTTTCTTCTGAGTTTTATAGTTTTGGCTGTTACCATTAGATCTTTCATCCACTTTGAGTTAGTATTTATATATGGTATGAGGTAAGGGCCCAACTGCATTCTTTTTCATGTGCCTATCCAGTTGTCCCAGAAATTTGTTGAAAAGACTACTCTTTCCTTACTGAAAACTCTTGGCAACCTTGTCAAAGATCAGTTAACCATAGATGTGAAGGTTTATTGCTGGACTCTTAATTGTATTCCATTGAGAATGGAATAAGGGTATGTCTGTCCTTACACCAGTACCGCAGTATTTTGATTACTACTGTTTTATAGTAAGTTTTGAAATTCGAAGTGTGAATCTTCCAACTTTATTCTTCTTTTTCGAGATTGGCCTATTTTGGGTCCTTTGAGTTTCCATTTGAATTTTAGGATCAACCTATCACTTTCTACAAAGCAGCTAACTGAAATTCTAATAGGGATTAAATTGAACCTGTAGAACAGTTTGGGGAGTATTGCCATCTTAACAATGTTGAGTCTTCTGATCCATGAGCATGGCATATCTTTCCATTAATTTAGATCTTCTTTAAATTCTTTTCATACTGCTTTGTAGTTTTCAGAGTATAAGTTTTACACTTTTGGGAGGCTAAATTTATTCCTAAATATTTCATTCTTTTCGTTGCTATTTTAAATAGAATTGTTTTCTTAATTTCATTTTCAGATTGTTCATTGCCAGTGTATTGTTCATTGCCAGAAATACAATTGATTTTTCTTAACATTTTTATTGGAGTATAATTGCTTTACCATGTTGTGTTAGTTTCTGCTGTATAACAAAGTGAATCAGCTATATGCATACGTATATCACCATACAATTGATTTTTGTATATTGAAGATTTATCCTGCAACCTTCATGAACTCATTTGTTAATTCCAATAGTTTAAAAATGAATTCTGTAGGATTTTCTGTATACAAGATCATCTCATCTGTGAATGGAGATAGTTTTACTTCTTCCTTTCCAAACTGAAAGCCTTTTATTTCATTTTTTTGCCGACTCATCCTGGCTAGAACCTCCTAGAACTAGAAATGACAAGAGCAGAAATCCTCACCTTGTCCTTGATCTTAGGGGAAAGCATGCAGTCTTTAACCATTACGCATGATGTTAGCTGTGGGTTTTTCATAGATGCCCTTTATTACATTAAGAACTTTTCCTTCTATTTCTAGTTTGTTGAGTGTTTTTTTTTTTTTAAGTAATATTTATTTATTTATTTAGGTTGCGCCGGGTCTTAGTTGCAGCACGCAGGATCTTTAGTTGTGGCGTGAGGGCTTCTTAGTTGTAGCACGTGGGCTTCTTAGATGCAGCATGCAGGCTCTTAGTTGCGGCATGCAGGCAGGATCTAGTTCTCCGACCAGGAATTGAACCCAGGCCCCCTGCGTTGGGAGCATGGAGTCTTACCCACTGGACCACCAGGGAAGTCCCTGTTGAATGTTTTCTAAATCAGAGTTTTGTCACATCTTTTTCTGCATCTGTTGAAATGATCGTGGTGCTTTTGTTTTTTTATTCTATTGATATGGTATATTGCAGTAGTTGAGTTTCAGCTGTTGAAACAACCTTGCATACCCGGGATAGATCCCATTTGGTCATGATGTATAATTCTTACTATTATATGTTGCTGGATTTGGTCTCTAGTATATTGTTGCATCTCTGTTCATAAGAAATATTGGTCTTTAGTTTTCTCTTTCTTATAATGTCTTTGTCTGGTTTTGATATCGAGGTAACAGTGGCCTCATAGAATGAGTGTTTGCTCCTCTTCCACTTTGTAAGTGTTTGTGAAGAGTTGATATTGATTATTCTTTAAATGTTTGGTAGAATTCACATGTGACGTCATCTGGGCCTGGGCTTTTCTCTCTGTGTAGTGTTTTGATTGCTAATTCAGTTTCTTTATTTGTTATATGTTTATTCAGATTTTCTATTTCTTCTTGAGTCAGTTTTGGTACAATGTGTCTTTCTAGGAATTTGTCCATCTCACCCTAGCTATCTAATTTATTGCCCTACAGTTGTTCATAGTGTTCCTTCATAATTTTTATTTCTGTAAGGTCGGTAGTAATATCCCCTCTTTCATTTCTGATTCAAGTAATTTACGTGGTCTCTCTTTTTTTCCTGGTCAGTCTACTAAAGGCTTATCAACTTTGTTTACCTTTTCAAAGAATGTATTTTCTCTCTGACTCGCAGGGGTTTTCATTATAATTACTTTGTTTATAGCCACTGTTTATTGAGTATCCTCTGCATGGTGGCTACTCGGACACTCATCTCATTGAATCCTTGAAAAACCACCCATGAAGCGGATATAATGGGCCACACTCTCAAATGAGAAAACTGAGGTGTGAAGTGTTTGCACCGGTCATGAAACTAGCAGGCAGCTCAGATCTGAGCATCTGGCTCCGAAGCCTGATGACTTTTCATTACTTCCTTTTCCACTTTCAGCCTCTACTCTCTGCTGCTGAGGCTCGTTTTCTGAATTCTAAGGAGAAGAGCCATGGGTCACCATTCCCCGGCATCACCTGTCAGTGGGCCTCAGCCTTGCCCGGTGAGCCCAGTAAGCATATTCCTGCCACCCTCAACTTTGGTTCGGTGGGGCTTGGCTTGGGCCCAGGGATCTGCATTACTGTCTAACACCCCCAGTGATTCTGATGCTGGGGTCCCTCGATAGCACCTGACTAACGTGTGTTTGCCCCTGGAGACCCCATTTCAACTCCACTGGGCACAGGGCCCTACGAAGCCACTGGTTCCTCCGGCTTCTGCTTCCCTGGCAGTGGGGGTCAAGGATGAGGTAGGTCTTGGGTGGGAAGCCATTTTATCTCCACTTTATAAAATATTTTGAGAAGTTGTAATAATCCTCCCTTCCCCTCAGTCTTCCTAGAGTCGTCTCTCAGAGTGCGGGGCCTTCAGGGGTTACTGAGTAGACTTGGAGTGTGTCATAAGCAGTCAGTGCACACGTGCGTGCACACCCACACCCACACCCACACCCACACCCACCTAAGGCTGGGAGAGAAAGTGACACTGAGCTGCGACTGGCTTCTCATTTTCCTGGAATGTGGCTCCCAAAAGGTCATATTTTTCAGCGTTTCTGACTCTGGGGCTGTGTAAACATCGCACGGGGGTTTGCTGCTTCTGAGAGACTGCAGGAGTTAGGAAGGGGAGGGTGGGAAGCCAGAGCAGGGAGAGAAAGGCAAATGGGAGCTGGAGAATTAGAGCCAGAGAAGGAGACAGGAGGGGGAAATCCTGGGGTCCCGCTGAAACAGGACACATGGTGAAATGTGCAGGAGGGAACAAAGGCCAGCAGTTTCCTGCTAAGAAACAGCGAGCGTGAGGGATCTGGTGAGGGCCAGGGTCTGCGGTGCAGGGAGAGGGCAGATTAGAAGTTCTGTCAGTGGCATGGGAAGGGAGGGGACTCCTGAACCCCTGGCCCATGCCAGCCTCCCTGGCTGCTTCTGGCTTTTAGCTTGAGGGTCTGCAGTGTCCACTGGAACTGGCTGAGCAGGGAGAGCGAGGGAGAGATGGGCTTCCCCTCCTGGGGCGTCTGCCTTTGCTTTAGCGAAGCTGCTGGTCCTGAGGGAAGGCGCTGAGTTGCCTCCTGAAGACCCGGCCTTCTCTCCTGCTTGGCTCTCCCTGGGGGCCAAGACTCAGTCTTGACCTTCTGAGCCTTCCAAGCCACTGGCCCCAAACCAGTGCCGGAGCCTGGCTGTCCTGGTGGAGTTGGAGCCCCTCTGGCCTTGGGCTCAGGTGGATCTTGATTCTGCCGTTTACATGAGCTGCATTATAGCGGCCAAATCATTCCACCTCTGAAACTGGTCTCCTCATCGGTGTAAAAACGCTGCCACTGATATGTCTCAGCCACCTTGCAAGGTTGGTTTGAGGATTAGAGAAAACGTAGGTAAAATCCTGTGGGCTCTTTCTCAGTAGATGATAACTCTTATTCTATTATTCTGAGACCCAAGGATAACAGACGGCTAAGTGTCCCAGAAACCCACTAGCCAGCAGGCCTGGCCAACTCCAGAAGAATGACCATGGCCCACATTCCATTACCCTCCCCGCACATTGATTTCCTCACCTGTGCTCACCTCTTGGCCTCCTGCTGTCACCTGCTGGCCCCACGTCCTCCTTTCTGCTCTGCCCCGCCCAGGACCTACGAGGCCTCTGCTCCCTCTCTCTGAGGGTTTTGGCCCCTGGCTGATGAATGACTTGGCCAATTGTTGGCAGCAGGCAGCAGGCAGGTCGGGTGGGATGTTAGCGGGGGGCCATTAGGAGGAGATGGGATTGTGTGTCCTGGGGCACAGTGAAGTACAGAGCGAGTCACACATTAACCGCCTGGCCTGTTTCCACCGGCTGGGCCTGGGCACCCAAGCGAGGGTGTCCAGGTGTCTGGGTTCAAACCAGGTTCTGTTCAAGGAAGCAGGGAAGGAAGTTCACTTGTGGGTCATGTGTGATTGGAGGAGCAGCAGAAAAGCTCCAGTGCCCTTTCCTGCACTCCGAAAATCACACTGGCTTGAATTCCACCATTAGTCTCTGGCTTACAAAGATCCTCTATGCCTGCACGGACAGGATCATTTAATCTAATCCTCACAACAGCACTAAAAGATAGGCATTAATATAATCCCTCAGGGCACAGAGGAGGAAACAGGCTGAGGTGGTTGAGCAGGGTGCTCACACAGCCAGGAAGGTGGTAGAACGGGGACCCAGGCGTTGAACCCAGACTCAGGGAGAGGCTCCAGGAGAGCGTCTGACCTGGAGGTGGTGTGGTGAGAATCCCGAGCCCGCTTCTGACTTTCCTTCTTCAATGCTCACTAACTTTGTAAGCTGTTTAGTCTGTTTGTGACTTGGGTTCCTGATCTCTAAAAGTCATAAAAATAGTCCCTGCCTCCTAAGATTATTGTGAGAACTAAATGAGTGAATGCATGCTTAGAGTAATAGATAAATACCAGCAATTATTATCATGGCTCCCCTGTGAATGGGGTCCTAGGACAGAGGCTGCAGTCAGGCTGGGTGGAGGAAGTTCTGCTTTACTAAGCTTGCCTGGACCTCTAGGGAAGACAGTTGGAATGGTCCGCCCTGGATTGGGCTGTCTGGTGAGATGGTGAGCTCTCAGCAGCCGTCTTGCATTGTGGGGAGGAGGTTGGACTGAGGGCAGTGAAGGTCTCTTTTGTGCTAAGACTTGGGAGCTTGGGAGTCAGAGCTGGATTGGTTTCCTGCTTTCCTTGCTTATAACTGAATGGCCTTGGACCGTTTTCTTTTCTTTCTTTCTTTCTTTTTTTTACATTTTATTTATTTTTTGGCTGCACCGTGTGTTAGTTGCGGCACGCGGGATCTTTGTTGAGCCATGTGGGATCTCTCACTGCAGTGCGCGGGCTTCTCTCTAGTGGTGGCATGTGGGTTTTCTCTTCTCTAGTTGTGGCACGCCGGCTCCAGGGTGCGTGGGCTCTGTAGCTTGTGGCACGTGGCCTCTCTAGTTGAGGTGCGAGAGCTCAGTAGTTGTGGCCCGCAGGCTTGGTTGCCCCATGGCATGTGGGATCTTAGTTGCCTGACTAGGGATCGAACCTGCGTCCCCTGCATTGGCAGGCGGATTCTTTACCACTGGACCACCAGGGAAGTCCCCCTTGGACGGTTTCTGAAGTGCCCCGATTCTCAGTTTCTCATCTATAAACTGGGGTTATGAAGACCTTCCTGCAGGGTTGTGGTGAAGATTAAATTAGCTAGATGTGGAGAGTGCTTTTCAGCTGCTGGTGCACAGTAGCCAGAGGTTTGTGACAGCTGTGGTTGTGGTGGTGGCATCGTGGTTATTATCATTAGACGCCAAGTGTGGCTCTCTCCAGGTGATGATCCCAGAGCTGGAATACCCGTGTGTTCCACCTCGGCCAGGTCTGTTTGCTTTGCTCCCTGAGCAGTCTTCCTTCTTCCTCCTCTGCCCCCTTAGTTTGAGCATCTCTCATCTGATTCTCAGGAGTCTGGGGACCTTCTCAGGTTCAATCCGTCTTCCCTTCCAAGGACTTAATTTTTTAACAGTCCTCTGCTCTCATTCTGACCCCTAATCTGTGTCTTCTTCAGGACCCACTTAAATTTTTTTAAAATTTTGAGATGATTTTAAACTTCCAGAAGATTTGCAAAAATGGTACAAAGAGTACCACTATACCCTTTTCTCATTTTTTGTGAATGTTGACATCTTCTGGAACTGTTGCATGATTATCGAAACTAGGAAATTAACATTGATCTGACGCTATTAACTAATCTACAGATCTTAGTAGCATTTGGCCAGTGTTTCCGTTACTACCTCTTTTCAGATCCAGGATCCAGTTTCAGATCCCACTTTGCGTATATCTCTCACATCTCCTTAGACCCTTCCAAGCTGGGACAGTTCCTCAGTCTTGTTTTGTTTCCTTTGACTTTGGCACTTCTGAAGAGTACCGCTTAGTTATTTTGCAGAATGTCCCTCAATTTTGGTTTACTTGATTTTCCATTTCCATCATTCCTTCTACATTTATTAATTGGAATTCTACTGTAAAGAACTGTACCTTATCCCCCATTTATTTATTCAATTATTTATTTATGTCTCTATGGAACCTGGATATCCACTTTACTTTATAGGTTATAATCCAATGCTATCATTATTTTTCTTGGATCAAATTGACCCAGCTCTGGCCATTGGGAGTTCCTTTAAGTTGGTAGGACCCCTAGTTTTTGACCTCTCTTATTTACTCCCTGTAGCAGTTAGGGTTCTCCAGAGAAATAGAATCAATGGGATATTTATATGAAGAGAATTATTTTAGGGAATGGGCTCACACAGTTGTGAGGACTGGCAAGTCTGAAATCTATAGAGCAGGCTGGCAGACACCTCAGGTACGAGTTGGTGTTGCAGCCTTGAGGCAGAATTCCTTCTCCAAGAAACCAGTTTTTGCTCTTCAACTGATTGGATGAGGCCCATCCGTATTATCGAGAGTAATCTTGATTTCAGGTCAGTTGACTGTAGATATTAACCTATCTACCGAACACCTTCACACACGCCTGGATCGGTATTCGATTAAATCACCAGGTGTTCTAATCTAGCCAATGTGACGCACAAAGCTATCACACCCACTCATTCTATAGGAAGCATGAGAGTCATTTGGCTTTTCATATGTCAACATGGGTGGGTGGATGGAGGATACAGGCCCCCCGCCTCAGGCTGGTTTGGGATGGAAGTTTGCAATCCTGGTCCAGGCCTCTTTAGTTTCCAGATTTGACCTTTGATTATTGCTCTCCGTGAGAGCTTGGGCAAATCCTTCCTTTCTTCTGTAAAGCTCGAGAATCATTGTTCTAGAGTGGGTGGATTTAGAAGAAGGGTTTTAAGTGCCCGCTTCTGAAGCCTGAGTGAGAACATACCTACCTGCTCCCCCCTCGCCCCCCTCCCCCCTGCAAGGCTTGGCTTCTGGTACCTTCCAGGACTTGCTGCCAGCCTTCTGGGGATACACCTGGGGTATCCCCTGCTCCATCCTGGGAGAGGCTGAGGTGCTGTTAACCGCAGCTGTTCCTCTCTCTGATCTGATCACTTTGGAAGAGGGTCATCAGAGAGTCTAAAGTGGGTCAACCACAGAGCCCAGGCAGGAACTGTGGCTACGCGCACATACGAGTGTGTGCGTGCGCACATGCGCGTGTGTGTTTAATATCCTGAAGTCGGATGGGGAGTACTTAGAGATACAGGGAGACCTTCTGGGACTTGAACCTGCAAGGGGCCCACGGGTGCTGAGCAAGGCTCTGTAACTGGACAGGTTCCCCGAAGTTCTTAGACCGCTGGGGAGGCGGGGGTGAAAGGCCTGGCTTTTCCAGAACTGGGGAAGGAGATGTGGAAACTAGTGTAAAGGGACCTTCACGCAAGAGGAAAAACCTAACTATATCCCAAAGACCTGCGCTGCTGAGAGGGCCTGGGCGTTCCTCCTACCTCCCTGTTTCTTTCCATAAGGGGAAACTGAGGACTAGGGCAGTTTCAGCTTCAGTAGAAGAGTTGGTATCAGGCACAGTCACTGGGGGTAACCAGATTATTTCCTTGGTCTTCGTGGAGGACAACCTAAGAGGAAATAGGTTGATACTGTAGCTGGAAGGGATTAGTTCTAGGAGGTGCTGGTGGGAGCCCAGGAACGGGCCCCAGGGGACTGAGGGGACAGCTGGGGCCCCTTGATTGGAATCTCAAGAATAGAAATGGTTGTGTTTGGCAGGGGAGGGCTGGGCCTTCCAGCACTGGGATGTGTGTGTCTGTAGGGGGCAGGATGGTGAGCCCAGGAGAATCCTGAAGTCCCAGCCTGCCTTGCACTGACCTGGGGAATATAGCACAGGCCAGCTGGTGCCCCTTAAGACCACATCTGTTCTCGCACCACCGCTGCACCCACTGCTGTGAGCCCAGCCTCTGGGGCAGTGACAAGAGCCAGCAGATGGGACTGGTGCCAGTGAGTATCCTTGGGCCTTGAGCTGGACCAGCCTGAGCCTCAGTTTCCTCCTCTGTAAGATGGGGATCATGAAAGTAATGTCTAGCTCATCGAGTTGCTGTGGAGAGCTTTGGGGATGGTGCACCTCGTGGGGTGAATGTCCTATTCCTGGTTGGGGCGATGAGTGGGGGGCACCTTTATGTGAAGCTGGCACTCCTCCTGCCCCACACTCACTGGGCCAGTTAGGAGGGGCTGCGGGGGTCTCCCAGGACCGCGGTGCAGGAGCAGTCCCTCCCCTACAGGGAGTCCTCCTACTGCTCTCTGCAGCTGCCTCTCCCCCTCCTCCCCCACCTCCCCTCACCCAGGAGGATGATAAATGCACTGCCAGCTCCGAATAGGGCCTGACCTCAGCGGCGAGGCATCTCCCCTCGCCCCCCACCCTCCCAGCCGCCAGCCCTGCATTCCTGGAGAGGATGAGGTTGAGCCGCGGTGCTCACCCCTCCTTTGTCCTGCCGGCTGCTGCCCACCGGCCACTTCCTTCCATCCAGTCTCAGGAGAGCTTGAATGCCAAAGGGCCCAACTGTGGGCCTTGGATAGGAGAGTTAATAGCAATAATAATAATAAGAGCAGTTACCATTTATTAAGCAGTTAGGTACCAGATTGCATGCTAAGCACATTGCATGGGTCATGTCACTGAATTCTCAAGACAGCTCCGTGAGGAGGTTGCTATTATTATTCTTCCAGTTTTAGCACCGACAGGAGGAGAAGGTGGGGAGGACGGGGGACCTGTCAGAGGCTCAGAGAGGTCAAGCTGCTTGCCCCACCTCACACAGCTAGCGAATGGGTGGAGCCAGAACCCCCACTGTGCTGCAGATGGCCCAGTGGCCCCTGCCTCCCCGTCATCCCCCCTCCCCCCCCTTTCCCCCCTCCCGCCGCAGCATTAGGCTCCAGTCAGCTCGTCTGGACCCTGGACACAGGATGTGGTCCTGAGAGGAGGTGCAAGCACGGGAGACAAGACTTGCTTGGGGGACTGGAACTCCCTGGGGCATCCCAACTGCCAGGAAAGATGGATGGGGGTCTCCTGGGTGCTGAGAGCTTTGCAAAGGAAGGTTAGTGTCCCTCCTCATTCCTTCCCCAGTTCTTAGAAGCCTAACGTTAGAGACCTGGGCAAGCAGGCAGCCCTCTCCAGGGCACTACCGTAGCACCTTTGTTTTCAGGCCTATTTCAGGCTCAGATGGATAATGAAAAGATTCTTTTATTAGTATTTCCCCCGTGAACCTCACAATTTGAGAAATTATACTCACTTCCCCAGTTCTCTTAATCAAACGCATTTCGGCTACCAACTAGAAGTTCCAGGAGGCGTGGGATAACCGACCTCCCCTTACCGCGTTGGAATAATTCTGAAGCTCAGAAGTGTGATGTTTTGAAATGATGACCAAGGCTCACAGTCTTCCATTACTACCATCCAGTTCCCCTAGCGGTCTAACCTCCATTCAACTTGCTGCAGTCTTTCCCTTTCTGCTACTTCTGTGTAATTAGGTGTCCAGGCACCCCAAACCTGCTGTGCAGCCCAGGCCCTCCCCCACTTCCTCTCCTTCTTTTTCCTCCCATGATCATACGGCTCTTGTCCTCCTTTCCACCTCTTTCATTGCTTTAGCTCTTGGCTGGGCCTCAGGCTCCTGCTGGGCCTGGTTACCTGCCTACCTTCAAGGTTCAGCTAGCAGCCTTGGGTGTCAGAGAGATGTGGGTTCAAATCCAGGCTTTGTTACCCCCGGCCTTGGGGCCTTGAGAAGGTCACCAATTCTCTCTGAGTCACAGTTCCCCCATCTGTAAATGGGTAAGATATTGTCAACGTCCAAGGACAGTCTGGGGATTGGAGATCCTGGAAATACGGAGCCAGGTCTGAGCTGCCCTTGGTAAACAGCAGCAGTCCATTGTCTGTCACCGGCTACGTCAGCGCCGTCCACCACCAGCAGCCTGATCCACCCTCTGTGGCTGACGTCTCCGGTGTAGCTGCGTCCCTGCAGACAAGGGTGCAGACGGGGGCTTGGGCAGATGGTGAAAGACTCCCACTGTGGGTCAGTTATCGGCTTCCCATGCAGCGGGGAGTGTGGGTGAGCTCGTTGGTTTCCCAACTGCCGTCAGGCTTGTCCTCCTTTCCCATTTTACCATATCAGTCATCACCATCCTGCACTGTTACTTCATTTTTTAAAAAAATGACTTGCTTTTTTAACCGTTTACTCATTCTAAGTGATAGAATGTATGGGCTTAATCTATGTTTTTAATTTCTTGCTAAATACAAAAGAAATTAAAGTAAAGTAGTTGAGCCATGTTTCCAAGGAAAATCATCTTGAATACCACACTTTAGGAAACATGGATCAGATGAACTTATATATATAGTTTTTCCTTTGGTCAGTTCTTTATTACGGGAGATTTGAAACGTGTACAGAAGTATAGTATGATGAACTCCTTTGTATTAATACTCCTCCTTCAAAAACTGTCAGTTTCTTGCTGTTTTTGATTCATCTGTCCCCCTTCACTTTCTTTTCTTTTTCTTTCTTTCTTTTTTTTTTTGCTGGAAGTTTTTTTAAAGCAAATCCCAGACATTATATCATTTCACTGTAAATACTTCAGTGCATATCATTAACAGATAAGGACTTTTAACTTTAACATTACCATAATACCATTATCGCAGTCAACGTAATTAATAACATTTTCTTCAGAGCAGCTAATACCTAGTCTGTGTTCAATTTTCCCTGATTATCTCCAAAATGTCTTGTTTCGGTTGGTTGGTTTGAATCAGGCAGATGGACTTGGAAACTGTGCTCTAGTCTCTCTTTCTGTTTCAGTAATAGTCATGTGTCTACGTGTATCATTGCCTCTGTCTCTTCACCAATCAACTGATGATACATGACCACCTTTTCTGATGGGTCCTTATTCTGTAGTTGCTATCTGTTTCCTCTTCCATCCATCCATCCTTTTCTCCAGCACAGATTTCCCTGCGGGCTCCCAAGTGGGGTCTCTGTCCAGCTGGTTGTGAAATCAGGAGCCCAATATCCTTCCCATTCCCAGCTTCCCTTCCCTGGCCTTGGCCTGGCTGGCCCGCTGCCTTGTGCCCAGGAAGGAGGGGGCTCTGGAGGGAGAGGAAGCCGGTGCCTCTCGGGTGAAGTTGGGCGGGGGAGGCGGGACGCCCATGGGCCCACCTCCCTCGACGCCTCATCTGATGAATACCGTGTCCCTGCGACGTCCATGTAAGTCTGCTTGGCTTGCTCGGAGCTGGCGCCAGCGGGGAGCGCCGAAGCGGGTGGCCTTGGGGGTCACGTGGCTCTGGGAAGCCTTACCAGGCGGCTGGCCTGGGGCTGGCCAGGCCCTCGTGGGAACACACCCCTGCTTTCAGCCCTGTTCCCCACTGTGGCCCCACCCCTGGGGCCCCTGCCCTCTTGCTTTCATTGCCAGCCAAGGTCCTGCCCTCTCTGAGCCTGGTCTCAAGCTTGGGCTGCTGCTCTGTTCCTTTGATCCCATCTCCCTGGGGCTGGGAAAGTCACGCCCCAGAATCCCCGGGGCCTGCGTCCTTCCTCTCCTGCCTTTGCTTCCGAGGTCTCACGGCTCAGTCCTTTGCCTCCTGAGAAGTTGAGGGGATGGGGGGACTTGGGTCCTCTTCCCAGGTTTCTCCTTGAGATCCTGGTGGGGAAGCCTCAGCCCTTCCCTGGGTCTTAGTGTTCTCATCTGAGAAATGCTCAGAATAGTGCTTCACTTCAACGAGTGGCCAAGAGGGACATTTGAGGTTTAGGGGTGTGTGTGTGTGTGTCTGTGTGTGTGCATGCATGTGCTTGTGAGCGTCTGTGGACCTGTGTGCACCCAGGCTTTAGAACTGCAGCCCTCGAACATGTGTTGGGCTACAGGTGAGAAAGATGCCTGGTATCACTGAGGCCCAACAGAACTTTCCAGCTCCTCACCCCCGTGTATGAGCGCATCTCATATTCTCCCTCTGCTGCCTCTTTCCTTCGGGTATCTCAGGTTCCACCTCCATGTCTTTGTATCTTTGTACTGTCTCTTTCCTGTCTGACTTTTCTCTTCGTGTCCATGTCACTCTCTCCCTCCTGCTGTGCCCCTCAGGACTCTGTAGGTGCATGTCATCCTCATGGTCCTGCCTTGTTCCCCAAGTCCCAGCCCTTTGTCCTGACTCCCCAACCCTTTGTCCTGACCCACAGCTGTAAAAGCCAGAGACCCTTCCCTCTTGACTCCGTGCGTGGGGGGCCCATTTGTCTCCCAAGTTTCTTCCAAAGACCTCTGTGGCTTGGGGGTTTGGAGGGCTCATGTCCTCCTGCCCTCTGTCCCAGCAACACCCCTCCTTCCCCAAGGCAGCTACAGATGCCCCAGAGCACCCCTAACGCCTGACATCTCTGTGGAGGTGTTGCCCTCATATGTGTGTTACTGAGAATCCCCCATTCCCGAGCCTGTACTGAATATGACGTTTTTCCCTGAGAAGAATGATCCCTGAGATGTCCCCGATCTGCCCAGTGGCACTGAAATTATGTGACTTAAGAGTCATCCAGGACGCAGGGTTGTTTGAGGTCCTGGAAAGAGCCCTGGCTTAGGAGATGGAAGACCTGGGTTCAAATTCTGGGTCTCTTCCTTTCCAGCTGTGGCGTCTCAGGGCACCTGCAAAATAGCAACAGTATGGGTGATGTCATCGAGTTGTGGAGAGGGTGGGGTGAGATGAGGCGCCCAAACGCCCCTTAGCAGTGGTGGTGCTGGGGGTCTGCAGTATCCTCCCCGTTGCCCAGGCTCTGCCCGGCTGGAGTACGCTCAGTACCGGAGGTGGCGTGGGGTGTGTTTGTTCAGCTTGGAGGGGCTGGAACGCAGCAAGGACAACCTGTAGTTTAGTCCACTTCTCAGGATGAACACAGACCTCCTCTCTTGCCTGCGTGGGTGGGTGTCTCTGAGGGGTCCCTGGGGAGGGGAGAGTGCCAGGTCCCTGGCCAGGGCGTCTGTGCTGGTGGCGCCGGCTCCTGGGGCACCTCCAGGATGGTGCTGCGGGTGGGTGGAATCCACAGGGGTGAGACACCGAGGCCACACGTGCCGAGGATGCTTGGGGCTGCTTATCTCTGGCCAGGAATGTGCTGTGGTATTATTAGCCGGCAGCCTTCTCGCCTTTGGAATAATCACCCCAGTGTCGTGGCAGACACCTGTCCAGCTCTGCCTGCCCAGACAGCCCTCGGGTGTCTGCACCGAACCTCCCGTGGCTGGAGCTCATGTGTGTGCCTGTGTGTGTGTATGTGTGTGTGTGTATCCATGTGTATGTGTGTGGGGCACGTGCCTGTGTGGGTGCAAGTGTGCCCGTGTATCTGTACTGTGTTTTCACGTGTGTGTGCGCAGATGTGTATGTGCACATGGGTTTAAGTGCACATGCTTGTGTGTAGTGTGTAGATACCTGTGCAGGCATATGTGCATGAGTGTGTGTATGAGTACGTGTGAGTGTGCATGATTATGTGTGTCTGTGTGTGGCCCTACCTGGGGGAAGCAGGAAGCCCTGAGGAGGCCTGGGAACAGGAGGGAAGTAACGGACAGAGGGGAGGCTGATGACCCCACCCTGCCAGGGCGTGGTGAGAGGCTGGGAGGCTGGATGGGGGCGGGGGACAGCAGGCAGATGCGCAGGGCAGGCAGGAGGGGCTGCTGGGGCTCTTGGCACTTGGGGTCTGGGCCACTCCCCTTGACTGGACTCTTCAAGGCAGCATGATAAAGAGCCTGAGGCCGGCCAGCCTGAATCCATCATTCACTAGCCTTGTGACCTTGGGCAAGTGACTTAACCTCTCCAAGCCTCAGTTTCCTCATCTGTATGATGGTGATAATAATAGTAACCTGCCCAGTAGAGTTATAGGGAGAGTGAAAAAACAGTGCCTGACACACGCACAGAGCTTGATAAGTGCTAATATATCACCATCATCATCATGACTGTGGACCCCTCTGTCTGCCCTGCATCTGGCTTTGACAGTCCCTCTCTGGCCAGGACCTCCAGGCAGAATGGGTGACCCCCGGCTCATCTCCCTCATGGCAGGGCAATGACATGGAGGCCTAGAGAGGGCACAGGAATGGTCCAGGGTCACCAGGAAGATGGGCAGAGCCATAAAGATGCAGCCCCTTGGCTCCTGGCAGCACCTTCTGCCCACAAAAGCTACCAAGGCTCTTTCTGCCTCGCTCGTATTTCTGGGTTGGCAGTGCCTTGCCAGGAAGGAGAGGTAAGGAGAGCCTGGCAAGCTTTCTCACCCAGGCCAGCTGCTGCGGACAGCCCAGGACGCATCTGTTCACCACACAGTTTCTTATGGAACTGAGGTTTCCATTCCCTGTCTTAACTACCCTCCAATGCGTCTTTGCTTTTGAGCTCTCCAGATCCTGCTGCAAATCCTGACTCTCAGATGGAGAGGAGTGGGCCCCAGGATCCTCGCTCCCTGGCCCAGTCCTGCCCAGGAGAGCTGGCCATCTGGCTCTGGACTGTGGTGCTCGCACCTGGTTGGGCTACCCTGGTCGCACCTTCTACCCCCAATTCCGGCCAGATGGGAGTGGAATTCCTAGGAAGCGCTGGGCCCCCACCTGCCTTCCCTCTGCCCCTACTGGCACATCCGCATCCTGTCCCTCGCCCTGCTAGGCCTCCCTGGAACTCCTGGGTGCCAGGACGGCTGCCCCCTGGGGTAGCAGGCCCAGGGTGTTGCCAGGAGTGTGGAGGTGGGAGTGGGCACTGCGGTGCCTCGGCATGGGGGGCGGGGCTGGGCAGAGGCAGGTGGGATCTGCCCGGATCCCCGAGTGTGCACAGGCTGTGATTGCCCTGGACGCCGGCCAGAGAATTGTTTTTCACAACCACCACCCGCTACCGGAAGAAGAAAAAAAAGGAACGACAACAAAAACAACCACCAAATTTTTTTTTTTTTTAATCTGCTGTTAATGGCCGATTGGCTGTACATTATTAAACAGGCAGCTGGAGATCTGCCAGGGAAGGGCGCTTGAGCCAAGACTCACAGCCTGAACACAACGTTCCTAGGAAAACAGTCACCTGTGGGGTCCCCGGGGAGGAGGACCCAGGGGGATTGGCCCTCGCCCGGCTCATCCTTCCCACCTCAGCCTCTGCTCTGGTCATCTTGTGGGGAGCAGGGCCGTGCTGCGCCTGGAGCCCAGACATCCTTCGTCCGGGCCCTGTGGCTCCCTCGCCGCCCCAGGGGCCCGAGCTGCTCTTTCCCTCCTCACGGTTAAGTGGACAGGCTCCTGCTTCCATCCCACGTGGCTGAGGCCAGCGCCGGCTCTCCTGGGGGCTGGGCTGGGAGCTGGGCGTCTGGTCCTCTGTTCGATTCCATTGAGTTCCTCCTTGTGGTGACATTGGGACTCCCTACGTGTCCTCCCTGGACTTCAGTTCCCACATCACTCCAAGGAGAGGACTGGGCTGGTCAGCACTAAATTCTCACCAATATTTTGTGAGCCCTGACTGGGTGGCCTTGGGGAGAGGCTGGGGTGACTGTTACCCAGACTTTGGAGCACTTCTTGCTCCTCCCTGATTCCACTGGTGAGACCAGGAGCCATGTCTCATGCAAGAGGGTTTGGCCACTGGACCCGTTCACATCCTTTTGGAAGTCCCTCCAGCTATCTTGACGCCAGCCAGGGTAAAGGTCAAAGGTGTGAAGGTGACATCAAGTGGGAGAAAAGCAGAGGGTCTGGAGTTAGGGCGACTGCCATCTTGGTGAAGCCAGTGCTGTACTAGGGTGCACAGATAGGAGCACAGTATGGGGTCCGGGTCACGCCAGGGTGGGCCCACTGCCTTCCACATGGTCAGGCTGCTGCTGGCATGTGTGTGTGGGGACATTAGTTTGGGAACTGATCCTAAGGAACCTTCTCTGAGCCTCTAGAGATAAGATGGCAGAGCGGTGAGGAGTACAAGCTGGGCTTTCCTCCCATCACCACTGTTTCTTTGCCGTCTTACTATTATTGACATTGGGCAGGTGACTTCACCTCTCGTGTCTCAGCTTCCTCGGCTGTACAAAGTCGGTTAGAATAACACCTACTCCCAGGGCTGTGGTGTGGAGTGAATGAGCTTGTGCATGGACAGGGCCCGGCATGTGTGAAGGGCACACTAGCTGTTGGGAGGGAAGTGGTACCTCCTGCTGGTGTTCTGCTCTTCCTCTTCTTGTCACTGTGTGTGGATGTGTCTGTGCTGCTGTTTGTTCAATGTCTCTCCTCTTCCAGACCTTGAGGGCAGGCTCTCCACCTGCAGCTTGACCCACTGCAGCGCTCACAAAACATTTGCTGACTGAATGAATAAATGAACAAATGAATGAAGGTTAACTGGAAAAGGATCAGAACCAGGGAAACACCTGAGCACCTAGAAAGTGGAAAGATCCAGAAACTGTGAAAGAGCTGGGAACGTTCAGCCTGGGAATTGACTGTTCTGGGAGGTTGTGAGTGACTCTGTGTGTGTGTGTGTGTGTGTGTGTGTGTGGTGTGTGTGTAAGATTTTTGAATAAAGCTTTGAAAAGGTTTGTTCTCTGAAGTGGAACCAGGAGCCTCGGGAAAGCAGGCTGCCTCTCAGTGGTGGGAGCTGCCTTGAATGTGGGAGGGACTCGGGGCCTGAGGTGTGCAGGCAGAGACTGGGGGCACGCCTGGCACAGGGGGAGCCCTGACTCTCAAGGCCCTGAGGTCCCTGCTGACTCGCTGCTGCTTCAGCTGGAAGAGTAGTTGCAGTCCGAGCCGGTGTCTGTGAACTTCAGTTTTCTCATCTATAAAATGGGATTAATAATGGTCAATACCCATAGGGTTGTTGAGAGGATTAAAGTGAGTTAATACCCACGAAGCTCTAAGAACATGAAAAGCACTCGATAAATCTGAGCATTTATCAAACAGGACCAAAGAGCTATGGTGTGGCTTCCTCAATGCCACATCGATGGCTGATGTGAAGGAGTAGGATGTGAGGGGAGCATAACCATACGGGGGCTGCTCAGGCCAGACTCTGCACTCAGCGCCCAGAGTGGTTAAGTGATTTGCCTGAGGTCACACAGCCAGTCAGTGGGTGGCCAGCCTTCAGACTTGGTTTGTACAACTCCAAAGCCTGGACTCTCTCCCCTCCACTCCTCAGCCTGGGCAGGAGGGGGCCAGCTTTCTCTGATTCTCACCCCCTGGGAGGGACAGCACCTCATTGCAAGGTGGAGCAGAATGACTGTTATTCTCTATTATTCTCTATAAGAACCTAAGTCCTCAGGAAGGAAGTCTCCAGCTCTGTCCAACACTGAAAGTACTGCATAATTAAGAAAATATGGGGAGAGCGTGAGAGTAGGACAAGGGTTGAAATTTTCAGCAGCTCATTGCCATGGGGCCCAGGGCAAGGAGAGAGTCATAAGAGGAACACTGGAGGCATGAGGTTAGATGTTAGGAAGAAGGAATGGCGAGATGAGGGGCAACTTGAGGGGGTGCAGGGAAGGGAAGTAGAGGCACAGAAGGGTGAGGAGGTGGACCAAGGCCATGCTGGTGATAAGAGAGAGGAGGGAGAGGAACCCGAGGTTTGACAGGCCCTCGGCCACTGGGCAGCTCCAGACTTTGGGCAGGGGTGGCCGGCTAGGGCCAGTCCCCACAGGGCTACTGGGCAGTGTCAAGGAGGCAGTTTTAGGGAGTAGGAGGCCAGTTGATCAGCACACGAGCCAGCCTGGGACAGCAGGTGCAAACGGAAAGTTCAGCCACCAGCCCGCCTCCTTGCCTCTTCCAGCCTGGCAGCTGGCTTGTCCTAGAGGTCAGCTCTCATGCTGGGGCCAGCACTCTCTCTGCTGATCAGTCCCCACAGGCCTGGCTTTGTCAGGGTGCTGTCCTGTCCTTAGCAGCTGCTCAGTCCCTGGCTGTTTCTGCCTCTTGGACATTCAGAGATGAATGGGAAATGGTCCCAGTCTCAAGGAATTCACAGATGCAGGGGCAGAAAGACAAGGGAGGTGTACATGGGCGTGGAATTTGCCCTGGCTCACCTTCCCAAGACAGTTTTTCAAATATTTGATCATCTGAAATAAAAATTGGGCCCAATCTCTCTTGTGGTTTTATTCAACAAATATTTATTGAGTGTGTGCTGTTGTCCTCTGGATGCTCTTTGGTTTATAGCGTATAGAAGAGAACTTGACATTTCTGATGGTGTCTGAGCAGCGTGGAGTAGAGTGGAACTTTCACCTTCTTTCATCTGGCTTCTGTACCTCTATTCACACAACCAAAAGTGCACGTACCTTTTGGGGTCAGCCATATCCTATTGCCCGCTGAACTGAATTTGTTTTCACTAAATCTTAGACTTTTCCTTACATGATTAATTAATTCAGTTTTTTTAAAAAATGAATCTTGAATCTTCGTTCAGGACTTTACTCCAACAGAAATGCTTCCTTGCTAATTTTGGCCTTTTTATAAAGTCAGTTTTGCGCTTCAATTCAGTTCCATACCTTAGTTCTTCTTTCTGTTTTTTGTTTTCTACGTGTGCTTGGTGAGTCTCCATTCTGAGTCCTCACCTAGTTACTGATAAGTATGTCGGACAAGCCAGGGCAGAGGACAGCGCCCTTTGGCAAGTCAGGAAGCTGACATTGATCTATTAATCAACACCCCTTGGCTTGCTGGCTAGGAATCCACTCGACTTTCTATCTTTTCTCTAAGCATTTCATCATGGATCCTGCCAACACCTTCCTGAAACCCAGATAATCGAGGTTTGGGGATTCCCCAACAGTCTAGTCCAGGAACCGTATAATAATGGGGTTAGGGTGGTGGATGTGGCTGTGTGACGGAGGGTTGCGGGCTCTCCCCGAAAGGATCCAGGCTGAGCCAGTGATCATCGCTGGGGGAGACCTGAGAGGAATCCTGTCCTGGAGGCACCTAAATCTCAGGGTCCTTCCTGCTTTAAAATCGCACTTCTCGGGGGAGATAGGCATTTGTGTGCAGTCAACTGACACGAGCAGCGACTTTCTGCCAAGGATCAACATCTGCCTGGAAACGTGTTCCAGGAATCTTCCAAGGGACCTGAGAAGTTATCGGATGAGGAGATGAAAGCCAAGAGGGGCCGAGAGTGACCTTTGGTCCCCAAGACAAAGCAGGGCTGAGCAGGGCTGGAACCTGAGGCCCTGACTCCCAGTTGGAGGCTCTTGGGGCTGGGTCCCACTGCCTCTCCTGGCTGGAAACTGAGGCTGGCTCCGGGGAGGGAGGGGCTGTCATCATGTGTCTTGGGGACACTCTGTTGGCAGACTGTTTTCCCCATGCTTCCCCTGCCCTCTGATCCTCCACCCTCAGACTGTGGTGCAAATCTGAGAGTAGGACCCCTGAATGTGGAAGGCCTCGTGCTTCTCCCTCCCGGGGGGGGGGGGGGTTGGGGGGGTTGGAGGGGGTGGGGGGGTGGGGGGAGTGTGTGGCAAAGGGCCTGAGGCATTGCTGCACTTTGAGAGGTGCTGGGAACGCATGCAAATGAGATGCAAATAGGGGACTGCGGTGGGGCCCGGGGCCAGGGGTGGGGGGGGCCTGACCCTGCCTCAGTCTGGCCTGAGTGTTAAGGATGACAAATAGTAAAGGAAACGACCATTGACCTGGGCTGTGAAGCCCAGCCTCAGGAAGGAAGGGAGGGAGAGGGGCTCTGTGGGGCAGCAGGGCGGGGTTTGGCTTCTGGAGTCAGCTCTGGAGGGTGCCCTAACCAGGGGGTCCCAGGGGTGGCCCAGAGATGACAGCACCCTGGAGGACAGCCCAAACTCATCCCCAGCTGCAGGGGGGTGGTGTGGTCAGAAGGGGGAGGGTGCAACCCGAATGCACAGACTTTGACCAATTGCCTAGGGCGACCCCCAGGGCCTGGCTCCCAGCCAGCGTGTGTCAGGTCCAGCAGGATTCTGAGGGCCAGGGTCTCTCCCCTTGGGGTCTGGGCATGTGGCCCTGTCTTCTCTGTAGTGGAGGGAGAGGAAGAGGGCGGGGCCAAGGGCCCTGGGGCGGGTGGCTCCGGGAGGCCACTCCCCTGCCTCCACCCTAGGAAGATTTCAGGAGCCAATCCCTCCCTGCTGGGTGTTTGTGGTCAACTCTTAGCCCAGCTCTGAGGAGCTTCCCCTCAGTACTGTAAGAGCCTGGGAATCTGGCCCAGCGAACGTGGGGGTCAAGGGGCGTGGTGCCCTCCAGGGGGAGTGCTGAGACCTGGAATGCCCAGTTGTGCCATATGGTGACAGAGCCTTGAGTTGGAAAACCTGGATCCAAATTCCTCCTCCTTCATCAGCTGCTCTGTGACGCTGGGTGATCGCTTAACTGCTCTGAGCCCATCTCTAAGACTGGGATAAGAGTCATAGTCACTTGCCAGGTTTTAATGGGGGTCTGCAAGGAAAAGCACATGGAAAAGGTTTGGTGCAGGGTGGGCGTTTAAATAGGGGTGAAAATGAAATGAAGGAGCCAATGAGTTCAGCTGTGGGTTGACACGCCTCTCCCTCACAGCCCGCTGTGGGGCTGAGAGGCCCGGGAAGCCGGCATTCAGTGCTCTTGGGCCTTGACCTTTCTTTCTTTTGACTTTCTCTTGGCCCTTTTTTCTCTGTGTCTCTGTGTCCTTCTGTCCCCCATTCTGTCGCGTCCCCTACGCTCCCCATGGCAATGCCTAACTCAGCACCTGGCCCCGACGAGAGCGGTTCATTTCCCCTCTCTTCTCTGTGGCCTCTCTGTGGCTCCATGGGCGGCCGCCACCCCCAGCTCCCTCTCCTTCATCCCTCTGGGTCCCTGCTTCTGACCCACTCTTTGTCCCACTCTCTCCTCCTGGCTTTTCTGCCCTCCGCGTCTCTAGCGTCTATCTGCCATTAACAAGCATCCATTGAACGCCTATTAGATGCCAGGCACTGCCCGGCTCCTTTCTGTGTTCTGCGTCTCCTTGCCTCCCAGCTGCCGCTTCTCTCCCTCCCGCCCCGTGCGGCCTCCTGCCCTCCCTTCCCCCAGCTGCACTGGGCTCCAACACTGGTATTATTCAGTTTTATGAGAACCCCCCCAAGGCCTGCCCCTGAATGGACCAACCACAACTGGAACCAGATGTGCAGTGCTGTGCTTGGGGATGGGAGGGAGGAAGGGAGGGAGGGGGGAAAGGGGCATGGACTGGCTCAGGGAGAGGGGAAGGAGGGTTGGGGGATGGGAGATGGGAAACCCTGGGAATCCTGAGTCTTCATCAGCCTGGAGGAGGAGGAGCTGGGAGGGGACCGAAGGGCTGAGCAGGCTTCTGCGGGAAGCAGTTCTGGCGCTGTGTGTGTGTGTGTGTGTGTGTGTGTGTGTGTGTGTGTGTGTGAGATCGGCTGTGGGACAGCTCTTGGAAATAAAGGGAACGGCTGCTCTTCTTTGAAAGCCTCTAGTTTCTTGACTTCCTCTCTGTGTGGTTTTTAGAGATTTGCTGAATTCATGGTTCTGTACCCAGGTGTTGGAGCAGGAAGGCTGGGACAGAGGGAATCATGGTGGAGTGGGGGATGAGAGCGGCTGGAGGACAGTGTTTCTCAGAGCCCCCTGCATCTGCTGCAGCCCTGGGGTGGGTGGGATGCTCCTGGGACATCTGTGTGTCAGTCTGATGGTCCCCATGTCTTAGCATACTCAGGTTTTCTGTCTGTGATAATATAACTTTGAAGATAAAAGTCTGCATACAGTTATCTTGGTACAGCCTTGTGCAGAATTAAGCGTTTAAGAGAGCCCTTTCATTCGATTTTTAACTCATCATCCATCCATCTCTCCATTGTTCACTTATTCATTACACATTTATTGAGAATCTACTAGGTGTCAGCGTTGTGCTAGGCACTGGGCAAAGTTGGAAAGGAGAAAGAAAAAGACAAGTAGATCTTTGCTCAACTCTTGGAAGATACAGGAGTCCACCCAACTAGTGTATGTCACAGCATTAGCATTTGAGCGAGAGCCCCGGGTATTCAGCAGAGGGGTCAGTACCTACCAAATAGCTGGAGAAGGATCCATAGAGAATGTGGCTTTTGAACTGAGCCCTGAACGATGTGATGGCAAGGCTCAAAGGGCAGGGCTGCACCACAGAGGGTCTCGAATGTCATGCTGCAGAGCTGGGACTGGATACGGTAGGTGTGGGGAGCTGGGGACGATCTGATGTCAAGCAGGATGATAGTGGGTGTGGGTTGGAAGGAGGCGACGGGGAGGATAGCACTTCTGCTCTTCTGTGACCTGGGAGAGGGTTCCACTTTTATTTTTTTATTTTAATTTTTAAATTAAAAAATTTTTTTGGCCGCACGGCATGGCATGTGGGATCTTAGCTCCCCGACCAGGGATTGAACCCACGCCCCCTGCACTGGAAGCACAGAGTCTTAACCACTGGACCGTCAGGGAAGCCCCGAGGGTTCCACTTTTATAGCAGACCCCCCTATCTACCTCTAGAAGAGCCTAGATGGCTGACATGGACTACTGTCACTTCCCTCCCCTGACCAGGGCTGACCCAAGCCCCTGAGCAGCCCCTGGTCTGCAGGGGGCGTGAGGGTTAGGCAGGATAGGGCTATTTGGAGACAACTTTGTCTCAGAGTTGGGGCAGTGAGGGCTGGGCAGGGGCCCCAGGAGGCCTGGGCCAGGTTTTCCTACACAATCTCAAAGGCACGTTCTGTGGGACCAGGTCTTTCCCATCTCTGGTCAGTTCCCACATACTTACAGATTGAGGACGCTGTCAAGGTTGGTAGGTTCTGAGATGCTGGAATTTGGGACTCTGGGAGGCCAGCCACAGCTGCTGCCCCATCACTGCCCACCGACTCTTCCCATCTGGGAGGGGATGAGGTCATCTTGCTCTGGAGGCAGGGGGTGGATGCAATGAGGCCTCCGTCTCTGCCCTCCCCACGTAAGGTCCTGAGGAGGTGCCTCTCTCCCCGTCTCCGTCCTCCTAGGCTTCACTGTCACGGATTCGGGGGGGGTTGGGGAGCAGCCCTCTCACGTGCTGACCATCTCTGTGACGCTGGCCCCAGATGCCACCAAATCTTTCCTGAGGCTGTTTGTTCCTCCCGGGGCTCCCCTATCACTTTACTCTTTGGAAAATTGAAGCCTGGGTAAGGGTTTGGCTGGATTCATAAAATCAGTGAGCATTAGAACCAGAAAAGATCTCTGAAGACCTTTGGATCCAAACTCATTGGCCAGCAGGGGAAACTGAGGAGGCTCAGAGATGCAGGCCACTGACCCAGGACCTCACAGGAGGGTGGCCCAGGTGGCCAAGAGAAGGACCTTTGAATCTCAGGAGGGCTGAGTGGTGGGGAGCTTGTCTCTGGAGCCAGCCCGTAGGATCCGAGCTCCTGCTCTACACCGTCCTGTGTGGTCTTGGACAAGTCAGCTAACCGCTCCAGGGTCACTTTCTTCAGCTAAAATAACAAGGGAGATTCGAAGATTAAGTGAGCGAGAGAGAATATTCTTTAAGTGCCAGACGTACAAATAGGTATGCAGCAAATGACTTTTTCCTTCTCCTCAGAATAACCCTATCTGCTTCTTTTATCATTTGTATGGTACCCCAAACTTCAAATCACATTTCCCCCAATATTTTTAATTGTAAAAATTTTTTTGCATATCGAAAAGTTGAAAGGATAATATGGTAATCTCCCTGATTCTGTAATAAACACGTTGCTACATCGGCTTTATCACATTTCTATCTCTCCCTCCATCAATCCGTCTTATTTTTATTTTTGGATGTATTTCAAAGAGAATTGAAGCATGCATTTCATTAATGCGAGTTCAGTTCAAATCATTTTTGAACATACAGTCACAAATGTCCTAACTCAGCCCAGAGAAAAAAGCCAGGATTGTTATCCCACATTTGACAGAAAAAAAAAAGCAACAAAAAAAAACAGGTTCAGAAATGAGATTTTAGGTCTCCAGTCACAAAATGAGTTGGAAACAGCATAAAGCAGAGCGGTTTACAAAAGTTGGGAGTTGCTATTATTATTATTGTCTCACCAACCATCCTTCTCCACCCAGTAGTCCTTGGGCCATTTCTCTGTTGCTGTGTCTGGGGTCCTGGACCTCTTGGCATCCTGCCCCCTCTGCCCCGAAAGCCCTCTGTCCCTCGCTTCAGGTCCCCTGGGAGGCTGCTGGGCTGGTGGCCGAAGGGGGGGCACCCTTCTTGGCATGCCTTGCCGCAGGCATACGGGCCCTGCCGCCCAGCTGGCCGAGCCGGGAGCTGGACGTGAATGCCCTGGCCGAGTGCTTCAGGGGTTAAAGGAGGCGGCGGGCAGACTGCTGGCCGGCTCCGGGAAGGGGGAAGGAGGAGGCGGTGCGCTGACAGCCCGCCCGCCTCCACTGCCAGGGGAGGGAGCCTGGCGAGCTGCGCCCTTGCTCAGTTCCCAGTAGGGGCCCTGGGACCAGCTCTGCCCCCTGCGCCAGCTCCCTGCCTGGACACAAGGCTCACTCACGCCCTCCTCTCAGCAACCAGCTTCTTGCCAGCCACAGCTGCTGCCCCATCACTGCTCACCGCCGCCCCCCGTCCTGTGAGCCCAGACACCCATCCCACCCAGTGGCTCCTCTGCCGGAAAGGTGAGTGTGGGGTGTGCGTGTGTGTGCGTGTGTGTGTGTGTGTGTGTGTGTGTGTGTGTGTGTGTGTGGCGGGCTGCCGGCACTGGTGCTGTCAGGACCACCAGTGGGACATGAATTAGAGGAGGGGGGAGGTCAGTCTGCCTGCTCACGTGCCTCTGGGCTAGGTAGCCCCCCAGGCCAACATGTCAGCCCCCTGCCGCCGTCAGTGTCTGGTTCTGGCAGGGATGTCTGGGGTGCAGTTGTCCCTGCTTGGAGGGAGACCAGTCACAAGGAGTTTTGTTTGCTGGGGAAGTTGCTGGTGTCAGTGGCTGCTTGAGACCGAGGCCAGCAGGGACGAGTGGGGAGGGACACACTGACCAAGGCAGTGGGGAGGTTGGGGCATTTAGTCTCCAGGGTCGCTTCCCTTGCCTGCCTGCTGTCGCAGGGCTGCCTGGGGGCGAGGACCACGACACAGGCGCGGGCAGTTTTTCCTCTCCATTTCTTGCCCTGCCATGGGCGGGAGCTGTTACTGGGCACCTTCTTCCTCCTTGGGGCTCTTCTTGCTTCCACGCCTCATCTCCCAGGGGCAGCCACGTCTGCGAATGAGGGTCTGGCAGGCTCAAGAAGGTTTCCCACTTCACCCTCCTCAGCGTGGGTCCGTGCTCCCTTGCCCATGGGCACAGCCTGGCATGAGTGCCCCCTGCCGCCCTCCCCCAGCCAGCAGCTCCGACTCCCTTCTCACCCCTCTGGGTAGAAATAGCTAATCCAGGTGGTTAATGAACAGACACACGCAGCTGCCTTTCACCCCCCGCTCCTTCCTCTCTCCCCACCGCTCTCTCCTGCCCTGACCCTCGGCCATGCCTGCCACCCCTTGCCAAGCCCAAGCCCCCATACAGAGCTAACCTCAGTGTCTGTCCCCTACCCTCAGTTCAGGACCAGGGCCAGGACTGCCTCTCCAGATGTTTTTAGGTTGGGCACTGTCTTAGAAGAGGAAACTGGGAGGGTGGTGACCGAGAAGCCCGCTGTGCTCCCGAGCTGGGCTCCCTGCAGGGAGGTGGGATGGGGTTAGGGGACGGGATGGGTGCTGGGGAGGGGAGGAGCTGGCTTGGGGAGGGCAGAACAGGCGGTCGTGGAGTGAGGCTTAGAGGGGCAGCTGGAGGCGAGGGGTCTAGAGCCTTTGGGGACAGGGGCTTCTCTTCTGGGAGCCCCAGCGTTCCTTCCATGTGGTAGAGCCAGCCAGGGGTTTGGGAGGGTGTGGGGGGAGTACCCTTTTTCCTCGAGTCTCTGCTGGGCCCCTTCCTGCCGCTGCCTGGGTCGGGTGGGGACCACTGTGGCTCAGACTTGGCCTTAAGTTGCTCCCACCCCTGCCAGCTGGCGGCTACTCCAGTCTCCCCCACCCTCGCTCTCCCCCGGGACCTCAAAGCTTGCTAAGGCTAAGGCACCCTCTGCCCTGACCCCTCTGGCCTAGGAGAGTAGGAGGGAGGACCTGGACCTGGCTCTGGAGTGGGGAGCTGGCTGGGACAGCTCTCAATGGGATCAGTGCTGGGGTCGCAGCGTGGGGTTGGCCTTGACTCTGCTGCCCGCAGAGGGCAGGGAGTGGAGACAGTGGGCCAGGGCCTAGGAGGGTCTCTCAGCCGGTCTAATAGGACTGGGAGCCAGAACTTTGAGCTGAGAATTCTTGGATGGCGGAGGAGGCAACCTGGGAACCTCTGCTTCCAAATCCTTGGCCTTGAACCCTTCTGGCTCTCCTTCCTGATCCCTCATCCCATGCTTCATCCTTCACTTCCCTCAAAGCCCCAGTTCAGAATCTCCCATGGGGGCTGTGGTGTCCAGAACTGTAAACACAGGGAGCTGGTGGCCAGGTTGGAGGGGGGCCGGGGTGGGGTGCAGAGGAGTTCAGAGAGGAGGTTACCCTTTGGTGACCATCTTCTCATTGCTGATGGACCGTGGCTGAAGCTTTGGAGCTTGGGAACTCTCAGTGCCCTGTTTCTACTGAAGTAAGAGTAGGAGGCAAAGGGGCCGAATGGATTTTAGTTTGGTGAAGGAAGCTCAGCTCGGTGTAACGAAGGGCTTCCTAACAAGCCTGGCGGGTCAGCAGGAGAAACGGCTGCCTTGTAAGGTGGTGAGCTTCCCGTCTGGGGGCGGGGAGTTCAGACAGAACCAGACAGCAGCTTGGAAGGATTCCTGAGTTGGGATGTGGTTAGAAGGGATGACCTTGAAGGTCTCTTGGGATGCTGAGGTCCTGGGATTCTTAGAGTCGGGGAATTCTCTGACACCCGGATCAGGGAGCAGGAAGGCAGTGGCCTCTGGCCTGGGGTGTGGGCACAGGCAGGACCTCTCAGGGTCCTTTTGTGCCCTGCCAATGTTCGGGGAACAGAGAGCCTGACGCTCTGCCCTCACACCCATAGCTCACTGCCCCACCAGGTCTGCTTCCTGCCAGGATTTTGAGTTTCTTCCGATTCCTCTTGTCCCACTGCTTGCCTTGCCTGGCTGGTTAACCCCACAAGGGCTGGAGCAGACCTGTGGGCCCAGGGCACGGTGTAGGATGGAGGGGAGCCCTGCTCCCCTGCAGTTAGAGCCCACATCCCGCCCTGAGGTGCTAACTGGGGGCAGTAGGCAAGGAGGGGGGTGTGCACTGAAGGTGGGCAGCTTGAGCCCCTGTCCAGTTTGCCCCCCAAAAGGGGCCTCCCCAGCCTGCCTGGAAATGGTAGGCAGCGGAGCCAAGATCTGAGATGGGAAAAACACAGGGGCTGCACTTCTCTGAGACTTGGTTTCCGAATTTGTAAAATAATACAGGGTAGTCGGGGCAGCTAGAGGTGGTTTGTGTAACTAACTGCTGGGGGTGCCAGCCAAGGGCGTAGTTCTAGTGCCTCTCTGGAGTGTGGGAGGAGCCGGCCACCTGCTCCCCGCCACTGGCCTCTCCAGACCTGTTTTCCAAGGTTGGGGTGGGGGGGCTTGAGGGCAGAGAGGAGAGGCAGGGTAGGGGTGGGGTTCAAGGTTTCTGAGCATCAAACGCTGGGAGACTTGAGTTTCCCTTGATGGAGCGTCAAGGTGGGCTTCTGGGGTGGGCTCTGGACCCACACTGGATGTCCCAGCCTGCCTCTCTCTGCAGCCCCTCCTCTCTGGATGCCCTGGGAGCCCTTTTCTCCTTAGTGGAGAGAGCGAAGGAGTAGGGTCCTGGTCTCAGCTGAGGATGAAGTCCCTTCTGATGTCTAACTTCAGTACCTTGGGACCAGATGAAGCTGCTCAGTTAGGATGCTTCTTCCTCTGGTCTGACGGGGACCCAGTGGGAGGGGCAGGAAGGTGAGATGCTGAGTGTGCCCTTGACCCTGGAGAAGTCAGGGTCGGAGCTGGGGTGGCCGGCAAAGGGTTTCAGGTGCAGCTACTCCAGCTTCTTGGCTTATTTCTGGGGCCTTGAGTCTCTTTCACCCCAGAAAGGGAAACCGAGGCCCAGTTGAGGGATATGTATCGAAGGGGGGCAGAGGAAAGCTCTCCCAGTTACTCGACTCTGAAAAAAAGC
Source organism: Stenella coeruleoalba (assembly GCF_951394435.1). Classification (NCBI taxonomy): domain Eukaryota; kingdom Metazoa; phylum Chordata; class Mammalia; order Artiodactyla; family Delphinidae; genus Stenella; species Stenella coeruleoalba. The sequence continues at coordinate 108,597,050 of NC_137151.1, read as the reverse complement.
GAATCAGAAATGGGTTGGTGCTGCGGGAGGGAGGGAGGGATCTGGTGAGGCTGGAGGGACTTTTGTCCCCAGCACCGTCCGCCCATGGCCCCGGTCTTGGCTTCCAAAGCTATTAGGCGTGCAGAGGTGTGGGCACCAGCAAGCTGGAACGAGGGTGGTGGCGGGGGGCAGGGCTGCCAGTCCTGTGGGCCCCGCCACCCCCCCCTCGGGTGCCCCCTCTATTATGCATGGTCACATGCAGCCCTCCCCTCCTTCCTTCTCGCCAATCACCTGAAACGCTTTCCCATGGTGGGGGGTGGGGCCGCAGAAGGTGCAGCTGGGTCCCTGGCCTGCCTCTAGCCAGCTTGGTGACCTTGGCCATCTTCCTACTTGTCCACACCTCGGTTTCCTCAGGGAGGGTGGTCGGTGTCTTTGGGGTGGGGAGTGGTAGGTGGGCCCAAGGCCGTCCCTGGCGCTGCCAGTCCTAGTCCGTCCTCCAGGGTTCGTCTGGGCTCTCTAATCCCTGCCTTTTTAGGGCTGCAAGCCTGTAGCTCAGGCCTGGGTGTTCCAGGAAGCAGAGAGGGACTGGCCCAGAAGGGCTGTGTCCTGGGGAGCTGATGGGGCATGAGGGGCTACAGGAGGGCCCGAGTGGAATCCTGTCTTTCTGCCATTATGGGGCGAGGGTCCCAGGCCTAGGTCAGGGCCCCCAGGAGCCTTCCTAGGCCTTCTCCAGCAGAGAATATGGGACCCCTCAGTTTTCCTAGCCCTTGCAAGCTTCCTAGGTGCTCACCTGTCTTCAAGATGGATTACAAGCCCCTTGAGGGCATGCCTGTGCCACTTGCCTCCCTGGTGATCCTTGCTGTGCCTGGCACAGTGCTGCTTAGCGCGAATCAACTGACTAAGGAGGGGCAGACGGGAGAGAGTTTTAGACAGTTTAAAAATTTTTAAAAAAATTTTATCCTTTAATGCAATTTTTAAAGGTTACGTTCCATGTACAGTTATTACAAAATATTGGCTAGATTCCCTGTGTTGTACAGTACATCCTTGTAGCCTAACAGTTTGTACAACCAATAGTTTGCACCTTCCACTCCCCTACGCTTATATCCCCCCACCCCCGCCCTGCCACTGGTAACCACTAGTTTGTTCTCTCTCTCTGTGAGTCTGCTTTTTTTGTTATATTCACTAGTTTGTTGTATTTTTTTAGATTCCACATATAAGTGATATACAGTATTTGTCTTTCCCTGTCTGACTTATTTCACCTAGCATAATGCCCTTGACAGTTTTAATAATAATTTCTGCCTCATAGTGTGGTTGTGGGGATCAGATGAGTTAGTTCACTGAAAACACTTTGAACAGTGCCTGGCACATAGTAAGTGCTCAATAAATGTTAGCAATTATTATTATTGCTATTATTATAATTATTACTGGTGGTGGTGGTGGTGGTGGTGGTGGTGTCCTTCCAGGAGCCCAACTCTGGGTTGGCCCTTTTCTCTTTTGCTGTGGTTGTTCCACCCCTAAGATAGGGAGGCTTGTGGGACCAGAGAGTGGAGGAGATGTTGGCATCATTTTCCCCCAAGGGGTCCTAGCATCAGAGCCCAGAGAAAAGACGTCCTCCCCCCCTCCAACTCTGTCTCTCTCTGTGACTGGGGGCTGGTGGGGAGATAAGGGGACCTCTCGAGGCCTTCTCTGCCCAGGGAAGGGAGCTGTGTTTATGGAGAACTCTGAGAAAGCTGCCATCACAGTAGACAAGATGCATTATTATAAACCAGCCCAGGCTCCCCTTCTTGGATCCCATCCATTCCTTGATGAGAGTCACTGAATCAGAGACTCCCAGGCCCAGCAAGGATGTGGCCTGGCCTCCAGGCAGGCCACTCTTGACCTCTGGGCAAGCTACTCTTGACCATGGACTATACCCATAGGGGTAGCAACTATATTTGAAAGTGAGATTCCCCCAATAATGCTGCAAGTTGCTGTGTCTTATACCCTCTAGGTCTCTCTGAAGTCTAACCTGCATCCCTCTTTTAAATTTCTTTTAACTTTTGGCTGTGTTGGGTCTTCGTTGTTGCGTGCGGGCTTTCTCTAGTTGCGGCGAGCGGGGGCTACTCTTCGCTGCGGTGCACGGGCTTCTCATTGTGGTGGTTTCTCTTGTTGAGGAGCACAGGCTCTAGGCGCGTGGGCTTCAGTAGCTGTAGTTCGTAGGCTCAGTAGTTGTGGCTCGTTGGCTGCAGAGCGCAGGCTCAGTAGTTGTGGCGCACGGGCTTCGTTGCTCCGCGGCATGTGGGATCTTCCCGGACCAGGGCTCGAACCCGTGTGCCCTGCATTGGCAGGTGGATTCTTAACCACTGCGCCACCAGGGAAGTCCTAACCTGCATCCCTCTTGCTGCAACTTTAGTTTAGTCCCTTATTGGTAGGAGGTGGGGGAGAACCATGCCCAGCCTTTCCTGCATGCCTCAGAGCTGGGAGCTTTGACCCCGTGGTGGCAGGGGCAGGCTCTTGGCCACACTCCCTCACCATCTGAGGCCTCTGCTTTCTGGTGCCCCTGATGTTCCTCGTTAGTAGGGGTCAGCCCTCAAGGCCTGCCAAGCTACACCCTCCACCTAGCCCTGGTTCCCACCCAGGAAGGCTGAGGTTGCTCCGGGTTGGGGGTGTGAGCTCCATTTCCGGACCCCTGGTCCGCCCAATTGCAACTGTAAAAGGCATTAAGCTTTTTTTTTTTGGAGAAAGAATGGGCTTGGGCTGATGGTGATGACAGCTGCAAAGGGTTCCTGAGCTCAGCCCGACCCTATCTCGCTTCCCTTCCTCAGCCCCTGCTCACCTCTGCCCCATTGCTAGGCCATTGCCCATCTAGAGGAGGGGCTTACCTTTGACCCTTGACCTTGACCAGACCTGAGTAGTCAACTGGTCTCCGACAACCCTTTATGCGGAGCAGCCTGTGGGTTCAGCATGGGGCTTGTTGCTAGGGGGGCGTTGCCCAGGGGCAGACAGAGGGCTTCAGGGGATGCATAAGGGAGGGTTTCTGCCCTGGGGTCCCTGTGGCCTAGGGCAGTGGGAGAGCAGGGCTCCTGCTCTGTCCCTGGACTCTGGACCAATCCCTTCCCTTGCTGGGCCTGCTGTCCTCACCTGTAGGATGGAGGGCTGGAGAGACGCTGGGCTGGAAGAATCTGCGAGTCCATTTCCCTGCCGGGGCCTCCCCCGGTCCCAGGCTGTGAACTTCACCTTGCACTGACCTTGCTTCCCTCCCCACCCCGCCCCCCCACCTCTGGCAATCACTGGCAGGAAGTCCTGCTGATTAGGGCCCTAATCACCAGCTGAGACTCCCAGAAACGACGAACTGGTAGAGCAGAGAGGGGCCACCAGGCCAGGAAGGGGGAAGCACGGGGAGTTGCCCCCACCCAGGGTGACATGGGCTGGGGTGTTGGCTGTGACTAGGGGGCACTAGATGCCTGCTTGGGATTGGGGGTCAGCTCCTTGGGCTGGGGCCGTGCCTGGACACCCACTGTCAGGGCCATGTGGCAGCGGCTGAGTGCAGCTGGGCACACTTAAAAGCCTTTTTGGGCATCTACCCTCTACCACGCAAGGTGCCAGGGGTATATGTGGGGCTGGGAAGGCCAAGGAGACATGGTCTAGTAGGAAACAAAGGGGAGTAGACAGAGGGTTTCTGCAACATGCAGTGGGGGCATCAAGCAGGAAGGAGTGCACACGAGCTGGTGGAATGGAGAAGACTTTGGAGAAGAGGTGCCATTTGAGATGGGTTTTGAAGGTTGAGAAGGAGTTCGGCAGGAAGGAGCAGGGACAAAGGCTTCTTCAGGCACAGGGGAAGGCACGCACAAAGGCGCAGTGGCACGCATGTAACGATGGTTAAAATAATGGCTCCAGGCCTGTGTCAGAGTCGGACAGGCTTAGGTGTCCCTCCCACCTCTGCTGCTTACTAGCTGTATGACCTTGGGCTGAGCCTCAGTGTCTGCATCTGTAAAATGGGGTTAATATGCAATCTTACAGAGTTCTGGTGGGATGAAATGAGATTGTACTTGTCAAGTGCCTACTTGTGAAGCTCAGTGTCTGCCACAGGCCAAGCCCACAGAAAGTGGTTTGTATGGGAAAGGCTGGCTTTGTGGGAGCCTGGAGGTGTTGCTTGGGGTCCGGCTGCGGGGGATTTTCTGGGAGAGGGAAACAGCAGAGGGCCTTCACGTAGAAGAAACACAAAGAGGGTTTTATTTAGGAAGGTGATTTGGGTAGCTGTGAAGGCTGTCCTGAGCCAGGGAGACCGGGGACAGGCCACAAGTCCAATCTCCTGGAGTCCCTGGGCTGGGGAACCCTCTCCTGAGTCCCTTCGTGCCTCTGGGCTTCCTTACCCCGTGCTGTCCTCCTCTCCTGGATCAGGAGGTTGGAGATGCACTGAGATCTCCTTCCTGGAAGATCTTTCAGGACAGAAGAGAGCCCTCCTCGGCAAGGCTTCACACATGAAGGGATGGACGACTGCAGCAGGCGGGAGTGAGGGTAGACCGCGGGCAGCTCCCATTTCTAAGGAATCAAGGGACTCCTTCAGGGGGCTGTCCTTCAGCACCTGCCCGGCACCCAGTAGGTGCTTACTATTTGTTGAATGAATGCATGCACAAGGGTGTCCCCTGGTCAGTGCGGAGGCGGGGGGTGCCGAGCCTGACTGTAAGTGGTCTGATTAGTGCCTGGACAGGGGCTGCCCGTCCGTAGCCAAGAGGAATGTTGAGTGTTGCAGAGGCCAGGTGCTCAGCAACTGCATGGATGAGGGAGCGGAGATTTCAGGAGCTTTAACTTCCCGGAGTGAGGTCCCATCACAAGGGCAGTGTGGCACGGGGGGTCACGATCACAGACTCTGCAGCCACGCTGTCTGGGTTTGAATCCTGACCCCACCTCTCGCAGGCTGTGTGACTGCCGGCAACTTACCTAACCTGCCGGTGCTTGAGTTTATTCCGCTGTAAAATGTGGGAACCAGAAAGAGCCGTGTCTTCTGGACATACCGCATGACCTTTGGTTATTATTACTGCTATGGTTATTATCGTTGTGGATGCAGAGGGAGAGAGCCGGGCAGGGGCTTCTTGGCAGGGATGAGAGCGGCTGCGCAGAGCGGGCTGGGAGAGCGCTAGCGATAGGGGGGGGCTTTGAAGAGTCCTCGGGGCCTCATGAGCTGCCTCCTCGGACACCACACATGGTGCTGCCTCTGCTGTGGCCAGCTGAGCCGAGCTGAGCGTGGGAGCGGAGGCAGCAGCCAGGCCTGGATTCCAGGCTGGAGCCCTGGGAGACAGGGGCGAGCCAGGGCGAGGGGTGGGGGAGGAGAGGTGAGCAGAGAGGAGGCCAGGACTCTCCCTAGTCCCCAGCTGGGACCCCAGGAATTCCTTCCATCATCTCTTGCCAGAGGGCCTGGCCTTTTAGCTTCAGAAGGCCTGTGGTCCATCTCCCTGCTTCCTGGGCAGACTGTTTCTGATGCCCCTTCAGTGTTAGAAAGTGATTACTCTATACTAACCATCATCTGGCTGCAACTCCTTTCTTCCCCCTTCAGCTCGCCTTCAGCTCTGCCACCGCCCGTGTTGTGGAATGAGAGCTGCTTTGCAGCACGGGAGAGTGAGGGTAGACCTCAGTGCTCTTCCCTGACTTGGGGCAGGGGGAGGGGATTAGCTGGAGGGACTGGTGGCAGGGGGGTCGGGTGGCCTGTTTCTAGTCCCCCTTTGGCACTGAGTGACGTTGGGAAAAGCACTTCCCCTCTCTGGGCTTCAGTTTCCTCGTTTGTGAGATGAGAAGGTGGAGTTAGGAGAGTTCTTGCGTTCTAATCAGTGACGGAGTTCTGCAAGTCCCTGGATCTTTCTGAACAGAGAGGCTCTTGCTCTTGGGGCTCTTGGAAGAGTTGTCCACCATGGACGTGGGGGCCCTGGAGCGTCTTTAAGCATCTACTGGGAGGCCTGCTGAGACGCTGAGGAGGTCCCTTCCAGCCCTGGGACTGGAAGATTCTTTGCTCGGTGACCTCTCCTCCAGCTCCATTTCTTAGAACAGAGCGGAGGGCAACAGCTGTCAGAGTTGAATGGGCCAGAGTTTCTGGGTCTCTGTCCCAGTGACTCAGGTGGGGATGTGCTGGCGGGATTTGAGCTGCTGAAGTGAGGGAGGGAACTGGGCAGATCTGCCAGCTCCCCCTTGGCCACGCTTAGGGGACGGAGTGGGAGTAAGTGATGTGCTGAGCAGTGGACGTGCAGAGAGGAGTGAGTAACAGTTGTGAGTAATGGCTCAGTGTCTCTGCCGGGCAGGTGGCTCTTAGACTGTACAGAGCTGTCTGGGGCTCCGGAAATGCTCCCTGGAGGCCAAGCCACTGAGTCACGGCGGCAGCCTGAGCTTTGCTGCCACTGCCCTCCTTAGGAGTTGGGAGTCCAGCCCCAGCCCCTCCCCCCATCTGTACCTCCACCCCCCCTCAGCCCCATAGCTGCCCTGTTTTGTCCTCTAAGCACCCTAGTGACTTGGATTGCCTGAAGGAGTATAGATTTTGTATTCTGACTGTCCTGGGTTTGAGTCCCAGCTCAACTGCTCATAACCGAGTGGTCTTGGGCAACTTACTTTTCTTGTTGAGTTTCAGTGGCCTCATCTGGGAAAAGGGAGTATTGCCTGTTGTGCATATTGTTGAACGGGTTAAATGTGGTACTATGTCTGAAGTACACAGTACACGGTAGGTATTCAAATAAAATGGTTGTCCCACAAACCCTAAACTCTGTTTTGCTTCTCACCACCTCCACCTCTAAAATTCTTGCTTCTGTGCCTTTATCCCATCATTTTCAGGATGCTTATCCTCCAATTAGATCTGCCCCATCGTTTGTGCACATGCCATCCTGTTTCTGCCACCTCCTACCCAGCTTCCGTCTGTGTGCCTTACCCCCTCACCTGCTCTAGCAGAAGGATGGGCAAGACTCAGGTGGCCCGGGCGAGTCCAAGGGGAATTTGTCACTTGTCTGGCTGCAGTGGGTGGTCAGGCTCCTGTGGGCACCTCACATCCCCCACCTCTGCTGGTTCATGCTCTCCCCTCTCCACTGTCTGCCCACATGGGTCATTTCCCCCTCTGGCATTCTGAAATCAGCTGAGCTCAGGGCCATGCAGACTGCCCCTGCTAGTAGGTGTGCTGGCCGTGCTGCTGTGTTCCCGTCTGTGCGGCTCTGCTTGGGGCGGGGCGGGGAGGGAGCGCCAGGGAGTGACTTTGCATCTGCACCTGGCAGTGGTCCTGTGGTGTGTGTGTGCGCGCGCACACGCTCTGCGTGTGCCTCGGGGCGTCTGAGCTGTGTGTGTGCCGTGTCTCTGGGTCACTGGGCCTCTATCTGATGTGAGCTCTCTCTCCTGTCCAGTTAAAATCTGCCTGTTTTCCCAGCCAGATAAAGCCAGGTCTTCCGTTGCCTCTCCCTCCACCCCCTCTTCCCTCCAGACCTGGTTTCGGATGTGTGCATCTTGGAGGGCCTCCCGGGGAACAAGGAAACGTTGCAGAGGGGTGGATATGCGTCAGATGGAGCTGAACAATGCCGGTGACAGCCAGGCCTCCGCTGGCCTTCAGTGCTGGCCTGGCTTCAAGTCTCTGCGGCTGGCTAATTGGGAGCGAGAGGGGGCTTCCTGCGACTCAGCTACAGATGGATTTAAAGGAGCTCCATGGAGCTGGGCTTGGCCTGCCCTGCCCTGGGGACCTCCTGCTCCTGGGGCTCCTGGTGCAGTCCATCAGAACAGATGGGGTTCCAGAACACCAGCCCTTGACAGGCGCTAATCGTGCGGAACAGTCACACTAACTCCTCCTGTCGCTGCCATCTGTGGCCCAGGAGTTTTCTACATGAGTGAATTTTCAGATAATTGAAGCTTAGGCCACCTAAGAGTCGAAAGCTCCAAAGAAAAGAAGGTGAATTGCTTTGATGGGAATCTTTTGCATTGTATTATACTGCTCCGAGCTCTGACTTAAGGCAGACAGGACCTTCCTCTCATTCTGTTATTGTTCCTCAGTTTTTTCCTCTGTAAAGTGGGCATATGAATAGAACCTACCTCACAGCGTTCAAGTGAGGATTGCATGAGTTGAGACACATCAAATGCACACAGTATGCCCCGTACAGTTTGCGACCCTGTAAATGAAGGCGCTGAGGCATGGAGAGGTGCAAGAACTGCATCCGGCTCAGATAGAAGGGAGCTGACGTTTCCCAAGCATGTGCTGTGTTCCAGACATTTTTACTCATGTCATCTCAGTCAACTTTATTTTGTCCTCCCAACCACTCTGCAAAGTAGGTCTCATTATCCCCAGTTTACAGATGAGGAAACTGAGACTCGGGGAGGTTCAATAAGGTCTCAATAGCCGGTCTATGGCAAATGGGTATTTGAGCCCAGGCCTAACCTAGTCCAGGGCTTTTCTAATCCTATCTCTTGTCTTTTGGTTGGAAACTCATGATCCCTCAGTGTGTTCAGGAATTTGGAAATGAGGGTCCACAAGCAGAAGGTGTTATGATCTATCAGAATTGAACCCGCTCCCAGTTACCATGTTTGGGTTAGGTTCAGAGCGGTTTGGAGTCCGGTGATGAGACAAAATGACCTTTAGGGGTCTAGGGAACTCAAGAGCACACATGGACTTTGAGAATACAGAAGTTTTCTCCTGTTTGCTTTTCTTTTGGCAAGCCTTAAATCTTTAAAAAAGGAGGTAGGTAGGCATCAGGAAGGCCTTCCTGATAGCATCGGCATAGGGCAGTGATGCAGGCAGCATAGGGAGCTGAAGAACCAAAAAAACTTTAGGGAATTTCTTCAAATCCAAGGTGTCTTCTTCCCGCCCCCCCCCCCCCATTTTAATATTTCTGAACTTGGGATGCATCTTACGGTTGAAGTGTACAATACATTTCGGGTAGCATTTCCTCCTCAAAAGTTCTTGTCCAGTTGATGGTGCCCCAGACAATCAATGGTATCTTTGAGATTAGGAAACAGAGCCGTGAACACCTGTGGTTTGCAAGGCCTCTTGCAGTTGTGGAAGGGAGAGAGAGCTGCAGGCCATTGCCCTGCCCTGAGAGCTGACTGTGGCCAGGTTTAAGAAAGCAAGAGGAACCTCTGATGTCTGTGTGGGTTTGAGGGTGGCCCCTAGCCCTGGAATTCTCAGTCTGGGACCTCGCTCAGCCCGTCTTCTCCTCCACCCCCCTGCCCCAGCCTCCTCCACCAGGGCCCCTGGTGTGCTCCTTGGCAGTCCCAGAACCCTCTGGCTTCTTGGGTTTCCCCCTTGCTCTTAAATTTGTTTCCCATGCATCCTTCCTGCCTTACTGTTTTAGCACAGCTTAGGGTCAAAGGCTTTTTTCCCTTAAAGTTTTCATCTAAGGTCAGAAACCCTCATGGGGAGTGAGAGGATGGGGCAGTCTCCCTCTGGGTGTAATTTCTGGAAAAACAGATGGACTTGAATCCCAGTGAAGTCATAGCCCTCTTCATACCTCCGTTATAGCAGTTACTGAGCTCTTTATGATTCTCTGTTTACATGCCTGTCTCCTCCACTGGGCCACAGGTTCCCCTCCTGGACCAGGCCATTCTTACTCCTCTCTGTCTCCATAGCTGGGAAAGTGGCACCAAAGGGCCCTCAGTCACTGTTGTTGAAGGAATGCCCGGTCTTGCTTCTGTGCCCATCACCTCCCCTCTGTCCCCAGTTCCACTAGAACCTTGACTACAGACCGCAGCCCTTTCCTTCACCAGATTCTTCTAGGAGCTTCCTAGAAACGATGTTTTCTCTGCTGGAGGCCGTGTCATCCAACCCACTTGCTTTAGAACGAATGGCCCTTCTCCAGGCAGGGAGGAAGGGCTGGGGTTTTCCCTGCTCTTTAGATCTTAGAAGGTAACCTTGAAGTCTGCATTTCCAACTCCCTGTTCAGTGCCTCCACTTATATAACAGAGGCCCTGCTTCCTCTGAGTCCTCCAGGCTGGGTCCCTCAGTGGTGGCTGATTTCTCCTCAGTCTTCTTATATCCCCTTGTACTGCTCTCGGTAACCTCACTCCTCTGCTCCTGACCCCAGCTCAGAGCCTCTTTTCACTTTGGTCTCTTCTTCTGCCACCCCCCACCCCCACCCCTGGCCCAGACATCTCCCCGGCCCACCCACCTCAGAGGCTATGCCCCCCATGAATCTCTACCTTTGACCCCCGACTGGGCAAGGTGCTATGGTCCTGGGCGGAGCTGAGGCTTGGGGTGCTGCCAGGTTGGAACTCTGGTTCCATTACCTACTGGTTGTATGACCTCAGGCTAAGCACATTACCTCTCAGCACCTCGTTTCCCCATCTGTAAAATGGGCTGGTAACCCCTCCCTCACAGTGTACCATATGGAAAAAAACCAAACAGACTTGACAGTGGCGTTCTCTGCCTGGAGCACGGGCTTCGAGGCAGAGAGGTGAGGAATGGGACTGGAAAGAGAGACACAGCCAGGTCTCGAAGGGCCGTGAGGACTATATTAGGGCATCTGGACTTTATCCCATGGAGCCGGGAGCCATGGAAGGACTTCAGGCAGAGGAGTGGCATTAACGGCGATGCCTTGTAGAAATAGTTCTCTGGCTGCCAAGCGGAGAGTGGCTTAGAGGACTGGACTGAGGGCAGGGAGGCCTGTGCCAGGAGGCCGTTGTAAGAATCTCCACGATGAAAGAGACTAGGGGTGAGGGGGTGGCTTGGAGAGATATTTGGGGGGAGGAGTTGACCAGGCTTGGTTGGGGGGCGGTGTAGGAGGAGTGCAGCCAACCCTCAGGTTCGGGCTGAACAACCTTGGGTGGCCCGGAAGTTGGGTGGTCGTCAGTAGCCACGAGGGAGCCCAGGAGGAGGCAGAGTGGGGACAGGGCTGTGAGTGCAGGATGCTGACCAGTGTCAAGCCCTGGGCCCAGCTGTGCCTGTGGCCCCGCATGCCCCACGCTTGTCACTGCCGACCCCTGGCTCCCCTCTTGTGCTCCCAGGGCCTGGCGCCTAGGAGGCACTTGGTACCTGTTTGCTGGACTCATCTTCTCTAATTTTCTGCTCATGAGAAGTCTGGCCTGGCGTGGAACCTCAGCCCTCCCAGGGTCACTGACTTTGGGTGTGGGCCAGTGTGGCCCCTGAGCTGGGCCCTTGGGGCCCCAGCTTGGGTTCCAGGGCGGGCAGATCTTCAGAAAAGATGTCCTGCCACCAGCTAGGCATCCGGCGATCTGGGTGCTATCTTATGCCATCCTTCGGGTAAGCTCTGAAGGGGACCGGCTGCAGAGGGCAGGGCCTGCTGCTAGGCCTGCCCCACCTGCTTTGCTGCTGCCGGAACCTTCTTGGGAAATATCTGCTCTGAAATATCACAGTCCAGTGGGCTCAAGAGGGTCAGGCACACCCGGCCTTCCCCTTGGATGGCGTTGGGCTGTGCAGGTCAGGGCTGCTGTGTGTGGGTGTGGCTAGAAACTTCTCTCTCTGGAGAGCCTCATCTTGAGTGTGTTACAGGGCCTGGAGGCTGGCAGAAGCTGGGGCGGCCAGTGAGTGGGGCCTGAGGAAAGGCTCCCGAGATAAGACGGAGGGTTGGGCTACCGGAGAGCTGCTGGAGCTGTGGGGGCGGGTTGATTGGGTCAGTGGTCCAAGAGGAGCCTGGCAGAGGAGGATTTGGGGGAGGGGGTGGGACTGGGGCTCTGGGGGCAGTGACCAGCGTCGGCTGTCTGGGTCATCCCTGTGTCTTGTCTGCTTGGGTTCTGAGTCAGAGACTGCTGGCTTTGGGGAAAGGGCCAGGCCCCCTCCTTGCCCCTGGCTGGCTCCCTGGCCCCGGAGGGGACTCTGGGCTGGGGCATGGCTCCCCGCCCCTCAGCTCTAGGTGTCCCTGGGAACAGGCCCCTTCTTGCCTCCAGGAACTTGACGCAGTTCCTTTCCCGGTCCCGAGCAGAACTCTATATAAGGGAAGGAAACAGCCGAGCAGGTCGGGACCAAGCTCTGGTGAGGATGGGTGGCCTGGAGGGGAGGGCGCAGGCCTGGGGAGGAGATAGAGCCGGGCCAGTGGCCCCTTCCTCCCCGGGACCCCCCTGCCCAGGGCTTGAGGCTCAGTCTGGGAGGCCAGTGTCTTCAAGCCATGCTGTGACTCTGCCCCTTTCACCCCGGGCCTTGTACTGGCCCAGTCCCCGCCCCCCACCCCCATGGCCAGGGCATTTCGTAGCTGCCTGACCGTGAGCACCCTCAGGTCCTGGAGGGGTGCACTGCTCACCCCGGCTTCCAAGCCACGCCCTGGTCCACTAGGCTGGGCCTCCCAGCCTGCCCTTGCCTCGCTGGCAGGGGCCGACTGGGTCTTTCTTGATAGAGCCTACTGGACTCATAATGTGACCTCTGAGGTGCTGGGCTGTCCACAGACGGGGAGTCGTCTGTGTCCTCAGTCATGGGGCATGCGGGCTGGATCCCCCTGGGATCATTGTCTCCATCATTCTTGACCCCTCTGGTGTCTCCTGAGTGGCCAGGGCTCAGAGGATGGCTGCCGTCCTGGTTACAGGTTCCTCAAGTGGGTCCCAGAGGGCGAGCAGCAGACAGAGCTGAGGGCAGGATCCCTGGCTCTGTGAAGGGCAGGAAGGGGAGTGGTGTCCTCCCATGTTTTGGGTGGGGGAGAGAAGTAGAGGTTGGAGGGAGCGTCGGTTCAAATGAGGTGGGGATGAGGACCTGCAGGTTTCAGGGTGCCTGATGGCCCCTTGTCTCTAGGCTTTGGGGCTCTTCCCCCCTTGCTCCTTCCCCCATTACTATTAGTGTTACTGTACATCTCCTGCTTGCCTTAAGCTCCCCGTCCTTCACCTCCCCCTGGTCCCTCTCCTACTCAGGCACCTTCAGTGGCTCCCCAGTGCTGGCAGCTAAAAGTCTTAACTCCTCTGCTGGGCATTCAGAGTTGCCCATCGTCCAGCCTGGAAAGAGACTTTTTGGCCAGTCTGCCTCCCTCATCTCCTAACACGTGCCCCTCGGTGCTGTCTCTTCCCTTCCCCCACTCTGTGTCCCAGCCAAAGGGGATTCTTTTGACATGGAAAGCCTTCCCACCTCCATGCCTTGTTTGTGTGGTTATTTCCACCTGAAAAGCCCTTTTCCCATCTCCACCTTCAAAACCTTATCCATGGACCTAGTGAGCTCCAGGCTCTGAGCAGAGCCGCAGAGCTTCTCGATGCAAATGACCCATGTGCTTCCTGCCCTCATGGGGCTTGCGGGGGAGTCGGTGAGACACACAGTAGACAAACAGAAGCAAGGCATCCTGGAGGACTAGCTCGGGTACGCCCTCCTCCGTGGAGCCTGCCTGGGCCCCCCGAGCTCTCTCTGTGCTCTCACAAGTGGGGGCCTCACCCGGCCATGGGGACAGTGTGGCGTGCTGGGAAGAGCAGGTATTGGAGTCAGGCTGATTCGGGTATCAGTCCTGGCACTGTCACTTGCTAGATGTGTCATCTTGGATCTCACAGGATTGTTGAAGGGCTGCCTGAGATCCTGTAAGATGAGGATGCTAATAACCTACCTCAAGGGGGTCGTGAAGGGTGAAGGGATAATGTACACAAGGGCTTAGAACCGTGCCAGGCACACAGTGAGTGTGCAGAAAACTTTGGCAACTACCGTTTATACTTCTGCCAATACTACTACTTCTAGCTGTTCGGCTTTGGGCAAGTTGCTTAAATTCTCTGAGCCTATTTACCTCAAAAACTTGTCAACAAGATTAAATAAAATAACGTATATAAAGCAGCCAGCTCAGTGGCCAAGAGTGGGTGCTCTGCAAACCCCAGTTTCCTTCCTTTCCACGTATCTTCTGGTGTCATTCGAGGTGGGTGCCTGGAGTTGTTGGGACAGGGACGTGTAGCAGGTGTCAGCAAGGACTTCTCTGGAAACAGCCCAAGTGTCCATCCACAGATGGATGGATAAACACAATGTGGTATATTCATATGATGGAATAGTATTCAGCCTCAAAATGCAATGCAACTCTGATACATGCTACAACATGAATGAGTCTTGAAAACATTATGCCAAGCGTGTTAGTTTGCTGGGTCTACCATAACAAAATACCACACACTCAGTGCTTTAAACAACAGAAATTAATTTTCTCACAATTCTGGAGGCTGGAGGTCCAAGATCAAGGTGCTGGCAGGTTTGGTTTCCTCTGAGGTCTCTCTCCTTGGCTTGTAGACGGCCACCTCCTCCTTGTGTCCTCACAGGGTCCTCCCTTTGTGCGTGTACCCCTAGTGACTCTCTGTGGGTCCTGATCTCTTTTTGTAAGGACACCAGTCATATTGGATTAGGGCCCACCTTAATGGCCTCATTTTAACTTAGTTACCTCTTTATAGGCCAAGAGTGGGTGCTCTGAAAACCCCAGTTTCCTTCCTTTCCATGTGTCTTCTGGTGTCATTCGAGGTGGGTGCCTGCAGTTGTTGGGACAGTGACGTGTAGCAGGTGTCAGCAAGAACTTCTCTGGAAACAACCCAAGTGTTGTATTCAGTCGTATTCTGAGGTATTGGGGGTTAGGACGTCAACACAAGAATTTTGGAGTATACAATTCAGCTCATAACATTTAGCGAAAAAAGCCAGAGACAAAAAGGCAAATATTGTATGATTCCTTTTGTATGAGATACCTAGAATAGGCATATTCATAGAGACAGAAAGTCGATTAGAGGTTATTAGGGGAGATAGGGGAATTATTGTTTAATGGGTGTCGGGTTTCTGTTTGGGATAATTAAAATGTTCTGGAAATGGATAGTGGAGATGATTATACAGTATTGTTATACAGTGCCACTGAGTTACACTTAGAAATGGTTAAAATGGTAAATTTTATGTTATGTGCATTTTATTTTTATGTGCATTAAAAAAAAGGGACTAGCAAGACATAGGGGGAAAAACCCTTTTCTGCTCAGGATTATATGAAATGCTCGATTCAGAGGCTCAAGTGGTTCTAGTTTAGGCTGAGACCAAGGCTGTCCTCCAGTCCTGGGGGCCAGGTGGATGTGGGTGTGGGAAGCCTCTCTGGAGGGCTGGGATTTCATGTAACCAATCCTGAGACTGGAGGATGGGAGTGTCACCCAGTTGGGGACCAGGCCCTGCCACTCATCAGGTAGTGAGGTGATGGGGGCAGTGGGAGGCGGGTTGGGTTTTCACCTACAGCTCTCCCCTTGCCAGCTGATTGACCCTGGATAAGTGTTATGACCTCTTCGAGCCTCCATTTCTTCACCTGTAAAATGGGAGCAATATTACTGACTCTGCAGTGTTGGAGGGTCTCAGAGACATAGGCATATGGTAGGATTAACTCCCCTGCTCATAGCAGGTGCTTAACTAATGGCAGTGATTTTACCACTGGTGGTGACAGGTGCTTCCTTTCCTCAGAACTTGAGTTTCTTTCATCTTTCCACAAATCTTTTGTGTGTACCTACTGTGTGCTGGGAGCAGCGTGATGAACAAGACATGCTCCCTGCCCTCATGGCATTTGATTTCTAGAGGGGGAAACAGATTATAGACAAGAAAATAAACACATCTATTATTACAAATTGTAATTAGTTCTGTGAAGGAAGACATAGGAGTTCAGGAGAGAGAATATCTCTGTGTAATCTCTCTCTCTCTCTCTCTCTCTCTCTCTGTGTGTGTGTGTGTGTGTGTGTGTGTGTGTGTGTGTGTGTGTGTGTGTGTGTGTGTGTAACTTAAGGGAGTCAGAGAGGGCCTCTCTCTGGGGTGGTGGCATTTAAGCCAAAGCCAGAAGGAGAGGAAGGACCCAGCTATGCAGAGAGCTGGGCTAAGAACATCCGGGCAGAGGGAACAGTATAAACAGAGCCCCTGGTGAAGAACAGAGCCAGGTGTGTCCCAAGGACTGAGAGGAACCTACCCCTTGCGTGTGGCTTTGGGTCCTGGACGAGGGGGATGGGCACAGAATGATGGTGGGGAGAAGGACAGGGACCAGGCTGTGCAGAGAGCTCTTTGCTTGGGCTGCCTGCTGACTGGTGCTTTAGACCCTCCTGTCCTGGGGGAGTCTCCAAGGCTGTGCCCTGTTGTTGGCACTGTGCCTGGGGACCTTTGAAATTCAGAAAATATTAGTAGTGGGGGGCTGCTAAATGCCAGGCATTGGCCTCGATCGGGCCTGTTAACACTCACATCCCGGCATCCCCGGCTCTCTAATTACGGAGCCGCACTGTTCTGCTGCAGTGGCCTTGGGCATGTTGTTACCCTTTCTGTGCCTTCGTTTCTTCCTCTGTGAAATGGAGGTAATAACCCAAATGTATAACCCATACATTTTAAAAATATATATTTACTTATTTGGCTGCGCCGAGTCTTAGTTGCAGCACACGGGACCTTCGTTGCCGCACACGGGATCTTTTAGTTGCGGCATGTGGGATCTAGTTCCCTGACCAGGGATCGAACCCGGGCCCCCTGCATTGGGAGTGTGGAGTCTTAACCACTGGACCACCAGGGAAGTCCCAACCCATACACTTTCTATTAGGATCAAATGAGTCCAGGGAAAGGGCTTAGGACAGTAACAGACACATAGGCACATCCCATAAGCTTCCTGTTACCACTCTTGTTGTGTATGGCTCTGTGGAAATTCGTGTTCACAGGAGAGTTGACACAGCAGAGAGGGCAGGAGCATATCTCTGTCTGGAGCCAGACTGCTGAGTTTGCATCCTGCCTTCTCTGCTGGACAGTTGATTAACCTCTATGCCTTGGTCTCCCCATCCATAAAACAGGTGCTCAGGGTGGTTGTGAGAATGGAGTGAGTTAATTTGCGCCAAGTACAAAGCACAGGGCCTGCCCTGTAGCAAGTGCGATGGAAGTATTTGATGTTGCTGCTACTTTTATTGCTGTTATAGTTTTCAGAGTGGAAAGGCTGACCTGGGTGCTGATGCGTAGTGGAGAGAAACCCCGGGAGGAGGCTTACCTGAGGCCGACTTCCTGGGCCTGAGCCCTGAAATCCTACGCTGCCAGCCGTGGGGAGGCAAATGGTTGGCATCCCAGCGTCTGCCCCCTCTGCGGAGGGAGGCTTCCTAGCTGGGGTCCCCAGGGCCAGTGGGAGCGGTCACTGCTGGCCACAGGGCACGGGCCAGAGTGGCAGGGGGCCCTGGCTCTGCCTGGCACATTCCAGGCTCCTGAGAGGGTGGCCAGGGGCCAGGGTGCCGGAGGGAAGGAGAGAGCCTTTTAAGGAAACATTTCTCTGCTTAAAAAAAAAAAAAAAGAGACAAGAAACACTGAAACACACAACAAAGTTAGTGGGCTGGCTGGCCAGCTGTCCTGGAATGCACAGCCGTGGGTGGTGGGTGGAGGAGGCCACTGGGGGGCAGCAGGCCACGAGGGGCACCCAGGCATCAGGCCCTCGGACTGGGGGTCCTCAGCTGCCTCTCAGATCTCAGTCCTCGGCGGGGACAGGGAAGGGACCTGGGCTCAGGTCCCATTTTTTCCACGCCTTGGGGTGGTGCTGGGGTAGCAGCTCTCCCTCTTGTCTCAGAGGACACCTGTCCATCCTGCCCTTGCCTCAAAATGTGTCTGTAACGCCCTCTCTCACTTCCCCAAGTCCCAGTCCCGAATGGAGACTAGACACCCACTCTCGTGGATTGCAGGTGGAGACGGTGGCGGTGGACGCCGCTGGCCCGTGGCTGGCCCGTGGCTGGGAGGCCGTGGCGGTCGCTGGCAGCATGCCCTCCTCTTGCAGCTGATCCCACATCTAGGTTCCCAGCCTCATCCCAGCTCTCGCTCCAAGGAAAGGAGCAGATCAGGGCGCGTTGCTCTGTGGATTGACCCGCTCCCACCCCGGCTTGAGGGCCCATGGGTGATAGGAGGAGCAGGGACAGGAGACACTGGGAGCCTGGCCCTATGAGGTTGAAACCCACAAGCCTCAGAGTGGGATTTGGGGCTGGGGGCAGGAGGAGACAGGCAGGAGGCCACTGCTGGATGCGGGACTCCTGCCCTTAAGGTGCCTAGGGGATAGCAGTGTCCCCGTGGCTGAGACCTTGTCGGGTGGGCAGGGTGCCCTGAAGGCTGCAGCCGCCTCTGGACTTTCCTGCCCTTCTGGCCTGTTCTTCTGGCATCCTCCACCCCACCCTTGGCCACTGATCAGCTGTGTGACCTTGGACAAGTTGTTTAACTTCTCTGTGCCCCCTGCACCTCAAACGGAGGTATAATAGTACCTACCTTATTGGGTTGTTGAAAGGATTGCATGAGTTAACGTGGGTAAGGCATCGATAATAATACCTGTGCACATTCAGTATGCATTATATACGTTAGATATTGTTCCTTCCTTTTTTTTTGGCTTCATGTGTGATTCTCCCAAGTCCTAGAGTAATGCTGAGTGCAGGGTGACAGGTACTGAGGTTCAGCTCAGGCTTCTTTGCTGGAGAATGAGGTAGGCAGGGAGCCTGTGGTGTGGCCGGGTCAAGAACCCAGGGATGCTAACTCCCAGCCTCTCCACCCCTTCCAGAGCCCGGGGCACGCTGTCCCACAGGTATGGTTCCCTTCTAGGCGGGTATGTCAAGCCGGGTGATCTCTGGGGCTGGTCAGATGCTAGAACAGGGTCAGGTGAAGGAAGGGCCCAGCTGAGGGTGAGGCCTCTGTGAACAGCCATGTTCATAGAGCCCGGACTGTCGGCTGGGGCGGGGGCCCGGGTTGCCTACTGTTTGAGGAGGCAGCCCCCCACTCTTCGGCGATCCACGGCTTATGTCCAGACACCCTCATGCCCGGAGCGGGGGGTGGCGGCGGGGAGAGCTTCCCCCGCCGTCCCCTCTGTGGGCCCCCTGCCTGGTGTTTGGGTCAGGAATTGGAGCCAAGGTTGAGGTATGAGCTCCAAGAAAAACGTGTCCCAGCTAGAAGAAAGGAACACATTGAGTCTCTGATAAAGGCCCCTGCTAATTGTCAGGGTAGTGGTTTGGCTGCCCGGCCCCTGGGGAGGGAGTGTTATCTCAGGGTAGCGAGCAGACCAGCCCCCTCCCTGCCCTCTCCCTCTGTCTTGAGGCCACATGGCCACCCCCCTCCCCCATTAGAGAAGAAGCCGAGGACGATGACAGTCATAGCTCACCCGCTGAGGGTGCTTGCGCTCTGCAAGGCCTTCCACATCTATTAGCGATGCGGCCGCCTTCGGAAGAGTCGACAGGCCCTTCCCCAGCCTGTTTCCCTGCACGGTCTGGGAAACTTTGCCAGTTGTCTGCAGCTGTGACCTTTGGGTCAGGTACCTTGGCATTTGGGAGAATGGAGGAGGTGACTCTTCCTTTTCTGGAGGTCTTAAACACAGTTTTTGAAAAAATTAAAACAAATTGTACCATAGTGTAGGAAATTTACAACATAGAGCAAAGAAAAAAAAATTATTCTTATTACCTTAACCCTGGTGCTTTGACCTCCAGTTTTTCCGCGTATTTTTTTACGGAGTTTAAAAAATGGGACTTGCTTTTCACTTTTGCCTTCTGCCGCTCCCCCACCCGCTGAGCGTTATTGCCTAAGCAGCTTTCCGTGTTGCTCCACGGTCCTCCCGCTGGAGAGTGTCGGTGTTCGTGAACTGAAGGAAGGGGTGTCCAGCACGGGGCGGCGGGGAGCGGAATGGTCTCAGGAGGCCCTGGTTTTCTGTGGGGATGAAGATGCTAACCTTGCCCTTTCTCTGTTCCTCCCACAGGTGGCTGCTCCCTGCGTTCCTCCATCCAGCCATGAACTGGTGGTGAGTGACAGTCCATTCCCTGTCCTGCCAGCCCCGCCTCCCCTCTTTCCTCAGCTCCCGCTGCAGCTTGCTTGAGACCCAAGCATGCTGGTAGCCCCCATGGGTGCTGGGCCATTAGGTAATGATGAGGAAGGGGCCATGTCCCGAGGCCGAAGCTGAACTGGGAGGAAGTGAGTCATGAGGTCCTTTCATGACTTCATGAGATGCGGGGCCTCCTATTTCAATCTTGAGACTTAAGTCCTTGGAAAAACCCATAAAAGGACATCTCGCCTGTTTCTAGGCCTGGCCAGGTGCCTGTTGTCCTGGGGCTTACAGAACCAGGGAATGGCGTCTCCTTCCACCCGCCCGGTCCCTGGTCAGGTACCGTTTGGCTGGAGGCAGGGGGAAGGATGGCGTGACCCACAAGAGTCCAGACACCTGGGCAGTTGCTCACGTTCAGGTGGCCTGTTCCACCTCCAGTCTCCTTCGCTGACTCTGCTTTTCTGCCTTCTCTCCGCGTCCCCCGCTCTTCCCTCTCTCCCCCAATCAGGTTTCCGGAAAAGCATGGATGGGGCAGGACTTCTGTGAGTTGTGGGCTGTGGAGAGAGGCCTGCTCCAGACCGATCCCAGCTGGGCTGATTTGGAATTTGTCCCTCCCTGCCCTCTCCCTGCCTTCCTTCCCTTCAGAGGTCTCTCTTGCTCCCCAGCCCAGCGCAGGAGGCAGGCGGGGCCCTGGAGCCTGGAGAGGGAAGCGCCTGCCTGTGTGCAGGTGCCTGTGTGTGCGTTTGCGTGTGGGGTGCGTCACAGAGGGCCCCTGTGGGCACCACCATCCGACTGGCTGGTGTGGAGGTGCCTGTGGTGACACTGATGTGGGTGGGAGTCCGGGGGAGGCGGCACGGGTGCCGCAGGACCCAGGCAGTTGGAGGCATCTGCACACCCGTGCGGTATCCAGCTTGGATACTGGAATCTCGCTCAGGTCTCCTGGCCTTTTCTCCTCCAACACCTGTTTGCCGTATGACAATGGGCCAGTCCCTGCCCTCTTTCTGAACCTCAGTTTCCCTCTCCGTCAAAGAGAGGGGTTGCACTGGATGCTCCAAAGGCTTTCTCTGTGCTGACACATATCCCCACCGCCCGGCCCCCCCCCCGCCCCCGCCACCGTTCAGGGTCATCGATGGAATGAAATAAAGTATGCAAAAAAAAAAGTATGCAAAAGTACTTGTGACTCTTAGCTGTCTTTGGACCCAGAACAGTGTCCCTGCTCTCTGCCCTCCCAGCCCAGGCTCTGCTTAGCTCTTTGCCTTCCTTGCATCGGCTCCTCTTTCCTAATCTCACTGGGCTCAAACCCTTCTGGGCCTCGGCACTGCCTGGCTGTGCCGCTCCAGATGTGGAGTATTATCCGCGCAGAGCTCAGTTGAAGGTCATCTGACAACAGCAGGGGGTGGGAGTGGGGTGCTGTGGGGATGAGGCCAGAGTGCAGGCCTGGTTTGGAACTGCCAGGGAGAAATCCCTCTGGGACTGTGGAGGGACACCGTCGGGGGCGGGTGGGGAGGGGTGGGGTGGCGAGCCTACGTCTCATCATTTCAACCCAACTTCCACTTCACTGCTGAGAACAGAACGTCCTTGGCTGGTCTAGTATGTCTGGGGGTCTCTGGGGTTTAGGGCTCTCCAGGCATAAGCCAGACGCCTGACCCCGGGAGTCTTGTGAACTTTGTTTAGGCGAGGAAGGGTCAGGGGTTGGAACAGGAGGGAATAGGTTGGCATTCTGGCTGGAGGGATTGCAGTCAGATACCAGAAGGGACTCCTGCCTGAGCCAGGCTGTGGAAGCTTCCCATCTCTGTGACGTGCCCCATCTGGGCAGGGGGGCTCTGATCTTCGCGGAGGTTGAATCAGCCATCTGCTGGTGGAATGCCTGTGACACCAGAGGTTTCCCCACCTGAGTCAGGACCTGACCCCTCCCAGCAGTGGTCAAAGAGCGAGGGAGTTCCACTACCTCCCTCTGGATCCCGGCTCCCCAGGCCCCGGGTCTGTGGCTGTGGACACATTGCTTAACCTCTCTGGACCTCAGTTTCCCCTCTGCGGGTTGGGAGTTAGTAATAGTACCTACCTTATAAGGCTGTGAGGAAAATGAAAGGAACAAATTAACGCACTGAATTAATCTGTATTCAGAATCCTCCAAGTGGCTGCCCACCACTTGGAGTAAAGGCCCAGGTTCTTCCATGGGTCTACACAACCCTGCACAATAGACAGATTTCCTCTCTGACCTCATCTTCAGAAACTCCCTCGTTCACTCACTCTGCTGTAACTACCTGGCCTTCTTGCTGGTCCTTGAACATACCAGGAAGATGCTGCCTCAGGGCCTTTGCACTTGCAAAGCTTTTCCTGCAGATACTTGCCAGGCTCTTTCCCTCCTTGAGGTCTTTACCCAAGTGTCAGATTTCCCTTCCCCCAGCAACCCTCTCTCCCTTCCCTGCTTTCTTTGCCCCTCAGCATGTGTCACCATCTTACTTGCTTATCTTGTTTAAAAGACTCCCCCCATGTTTAGCATGTGAACTCTATGATGACAAGGGACTTCTGTCCTTTGTGTTCATTGCTGTATCCCCACTGTCTGGCACATAGTAGGTGCTCAATGCATGTTTGTGGAGTGGCTGGAAGAAAGGCATTCAGCCAGATGCCCGGCACAGATTAGGTGCTCAATAAATAGGACAGCTGTCCTCTATCCCTTACTGGTGGGCCGTGGGGGCCTATTAGGGGGGCCAGCCTCCAGCTGGAAACTGCTGCTGTCCCCGGGGAGGGAAAGTGGCCCAGGGGAAGCCGGGAGAAAGTTTGGCTTCCCCCAGAGAGCACTCAGCACCTGTTTCCTCACTGCAGGCAGGCAGGCAGGCAGGCAGGCAGGCGAGTGCTTTGAGCAGGTTCACAAGGGGCAGGAAAGGGCGGGTTTTATTTTTCCTTCCTTTTCCCTTTGCTGCCTGCCTTCAGCCTCTGTAGGGCTGGTCTCTGGCCTCCCCGCCCCTTCCCTCTTGCTTCACACTGTGTGTCTGTGTGTTTGTCAAGTTTTCTCCATGCCCCCAGCTCTCCCTCTGGCCTTCTCACCCATCTTACTTCAGTCCTACCCCCCTGGGATTGGGACCACTCATCCCTGGGCCTAGGATTTTTGCCAGCCTCTGTGCCCTGCCAGCCAGGGCAGAGTGGCTTAATCTTCAACCCATGTTTTCGTCTTACTTAACAGATGTTGCCCAAGGCCTTGGGTAGAAGGCTCCTAGGGTCACCTCCCTGCTGTGGGGTCCACCGGCGGGGGCGAGATGGAGAGGAGTGAGGGTGTGTTTGCCGTGGACACTCCTGATCCTTGGAAAGTGCTGAAGCAGCTTTTCTCAACTTCTGAAAAATAAGAGTCAAACGGAATTTCCCAAGGGTGATGGCCAAGTGGAGGGGCCACCCCGGTGGGCCAGATAGGAGCCCTTCTGCACGCACGGCCTGGCACCCAGGAGACCTGGGGGTGGGGGGAGAGCCGTGTGGGCACTGCTTCTCGTCCGCAGGCCAGCCCCGTGGCAGATGCTTGAAATGTCCTGTGGAACGAAACCCATTGAGTCGCAGGTGGGGTGGAGAGTCTGCGGTGGGGGAGGTGGATGGGGGATGGGAACGCCAGGTTGGTTTCATCTATAATAGTAATCAGAGCAATAGCGAAAAGTTAACCCTTGTGTGGAACTTTCTTTGCAGACCTTTGCTGTGAAAGCTGTACAAAAATAAACTCATTTATCCTTCACAGTAATGCAGTGAGGGAGGTGCTGTGATTATCCCAATGTCTCAGATGAGGAACACAGATGAGGCCTAAGGCCACAGAGCTATGTGAAGGGGGCGCTGGGATTTCAGCATGGTCCACACTCGTAACCATAATAATGACAAACGTGACTGGCTTGCACAGCAGCTGCAGTTTTCAGAACCCTTACGCTGACACCGGGCCAACCCGAGCCCACAGTGACTTGTGTGGAGGTCTGGACAGGTGTGAGCCCTTCCTGGGGAGAGGAGCAGAGTGGGGCTCAGAAAGGCCAGTGGACTGATGCACAGCCATGCAGCGGTGGCAAGGGCTGGGATCAAGACTGGGGTTTTGGATTCCTGGGCCTGCTTTCTCCCCGAGACCCTCAGTACTTGCTGCTGATGTAAATAACCGATATTGCCAAGTGGGCTGCTCCTGGATTTCTTCTTCTAAACAGTGCCAGCCATGAGCTAGCTTCTCCATTTGCCAGCGGGCCTGGGATTTAGGGGCAGGTCTATCCATCCACCTACCTGCCATCCATCCTACCAACAAACATCTCCTGAACGCCTGCCTTGTGCCAGGACTGTTCTCATGCTGGGGCTGCAAGGTTCCTTTCTGCTGAGCGCCGGGGCTGCTGGAAGGCAGGGGGAGATGCAGTAGGTACAGAGCCATAGGGGTGAGAGGACTGGAGGCCATCTAGTCAAATCCTGCTCTTTCCCAGCAGAGGAGACTGAGGCCCTGGGATTTTTTTTTTTTGCTCTAATTCATTTCAAAAATTATGGTAAAATACACATAACATAAAAATTACCATCTTAACCATTTTTGAGTGCACAGTCAGTGGATTAAATACATCCATTTCATTGCACAGCGACCACCACCATCCACCTCCAGAAGGCTTTTCATCTTGTAAAACGAAAAACTCTGCACCCATTAAATAGTAACTCCCCAGTCCCTGCTAACCACCATTCTACTTTCTGTCTCTGTGCATCTGACTACTCAAGTACCTCATGTAAGTGGATTCATACAATATTTGTCCTTTTGTGACTGTCTTATTACACCTAGCATAAAGTCCTCAAGGTTCACCCACGTTGTAGCATGTGTCAGAATGTCCTTCCTTTTTAAGGCTGAATAATATTCCAATGTGTGTATATACCACATTTTACGGATTCATTCATCTGTCAATGGACACCTGGGTTATTTCCGTGTTTTAGTTACTGTGAATGATGCTGCTGTGAACATGGGTGTGTAAATATCTCTTCGAGTCCCTGCTTTCAGTTACTTTGCATATATACTCAAAAGTTGAACTGCTGGATTATATAGTAATTCTGTTTTTGATTTTTTTGGAGGAACATACTGTTTCCCACAGCGGCTGTACCATCTTATATTCCCACCAGTAGCGCACAGAGGTTCTAATTTCTCCACATCTTTGCGAAAACGCTCTTCTTTTCTCTTGTCTTGTCTTCTCTCCTCTCCTCTTCTTTTTCTTTTCTTTTTTCCTTTTTTTTTATAGTAGCCATCCTAATGGTTGTGAGGTGGTGGTCCTGAGATTTTCAAATGACTTTCTCAAGGTGCCCCTGGGGCGAGGAGCCGTCACGCTGCCTCATGGAAGAAGAGAAGGCAGCAGAGAAGCACGTGGAGCCCCGCAGCCTGGCGCTGCCATCTGGCTCTCCATCAGGGAGAGTGGCCAAAAGTTGCTTTAGTTCATTCAAACTCCCAGCCCTGATGCATTTCATCCGAGGGCACTGAGGTGGCCATGGGTGGGCATCTTTGGGAGATTCTGGAAAATGGAACAATGCCAGGAGAAATGAGCCCGAGAGAGTCTTGATTCCAAGAGCGATGAGGGAGGTTGGAAATCCAGTTTGTGCACCACCTAGACTGCTTAGTCTGGAGAGGGAGAACACGGGCCGGTGCAGAATGGGAGAGAGAGCGTCTTGAAGGACAAGCTGGCTTCCTTTCTGTTGCTCTCCGAAGTAGACCCTCGTAGGTGGAGGGTCTCATAAAGAGGGGGAGACTTGGATGTAAAGAAGAGCTTTCTAACACCTAAAAAGGCCCATTGGGGCTGTCTAAGGGAGTTGCTGTCACTGGAACACATACTCACTGATGCCTATTAGGGTGCAGTTGGGAGTTTCCCTCCCTGGGGGAAGCTTAGGTAGAAGTCCTCAGGGTCCACTGAGGTCCCGCCCTTAAGCTGGGCTGAGAAGGGACATGGTCCCCGAAGGTCAAGGCATCTATGAATGTGCTTACCACCTCCCCTTTGACCCCCACTGGGAGAGGCCCCAGTTGGGTGAAGGGCCCTGCCCTCCAGGGACCCTGCTCAGTGTGGGAGAGAGAGAGAGAACCCTACGGTGGAAATGAATTAGTGCCCTCCTCGGGGGTTCTGACTGGAGGCGGCTTTGGGGCCCAGGGTGGGCTGCAGTCCGTCTGTGCTGCGCTGGTTGAGGAAGTCTGCCTGCTGTTCCAAGTCCAGGTTAAGATTTGAGCCAATGGAAGAGAGGAGGGAAGGAGAGAGGGCCTTCCAGAAGGTGGCAGGGCTGGAACAGAGAAGGGGTAGGGCCTTGGTGCAAATGACCAAGCCTGATGGGGGCCACAGCAAATCCAGTGCCCTCGCTGGGGGTATGAGGGGCCAGGCAATCTTGTATCACCTTGGTGGGCCTGGCTGGGGTGCCTGTGGGAAGGGCCTGAGTGTGGGAATGGAGGCGGGAGTAGTGTGGCATGGTGGTGGGGAGTGATGAGATGGGAGCAGAGTCTGCAGGTAGGGGAGGGGGGAAGGCAGTGGAGTCTACCTGAGGAAGAGGCGGCCAGATAAGGGAGGAATCCAGAAGCCAGGTTGGGGAACTTGAACTTGACGAGCCAAACACTAAGGGCCATTGTGGGTCCTTGAGTGGGGAAGTGGCCCAAAGCAGGCTTTGAGAGTGGGAGTCTGCTGCCAGCGGTGGGTGTGGCTCGCTGGAGAGGCGGCTGCCAGGAGGAGGGCTGGGTAGACCAGACACGAGGCCGGTGCAGGTGCTCAGCATGGGGTGGAGGATTTGTGCAAGGGCGGTCAGAGGGGCGTGGAGGAAGGGCCTGGGGAGGCACAGACTCTGAGTGCCCCGGCAGAGAGGGAGGAGAACAGCATCCTCGGGGAGGGGAGCCTGGCAGGAGGGTGTGAGAAATATTCCAGCAGGACAGGGTGGGGTGAGGGAGGGAGTCCGCAGTTGCCTAGCCTCAGCAACCTGGAGTCGGGTGCTGGGTCCCTCAGGGTGAATTGTGGGGGGCCCTGAGGACAGGAGTGGGCTTGCCCAGTCCCCTCCCTGGGGGTGCAGGGAAAATCAGGCGTCATGTTCCATTTAATCACATCCAGCCTGTTCTTTTACTCTGGTGGCCTTGGCCTGCCTGGGAGAGGATGTGGCCCCTGGAGCGACTTCCCCCAAACACTCACGGGACCTGGGCTGCCGGAGCCCTCTCTCGAGCCCCTTGCGCTCCGTGTTGAAGCTTTCCCTTCCGGGGATGCTGGGAAATAACATGGGGCAAGGAGCTGACCTGCGCCCACGTGGAGCTCGCCAACCTCCCCGGAAACTCAGTTTTTCCACGTTTCCACTCAGTGCTTCCCTGCTGCCTCTGCTGTGTGTTTTTGCTGTTACCAAGGTGCTGGTCCCCCGACTGGCTGTGGGGTCTGCTATGTGCCCTCCCAGCCACGCCCCCTCTAAGTGCCCTGTTAATGGTGCTTCCCTGCCCTTCCCTTTGGCTTTCAGATGAAGGTTCCCTCTCTTCATCTGCTTCGGGTTCTATTTTGAGAACGAGTGAGCCTAGAATATCGTGCTCTGGGTGCTGGGGCTGAGGACATCCCAGCCCACCCCCCCCCCCCCCCCCCCCCGCCTCCTTTGCCAGCTCCCTTCCCCTCTTGACAGGCCGGCAGCACCGGCCCTGACCTCACAGTCTGTCTGTCCAGTGGCAGTAGATGTGATGTCATGGGGTCTTTTTGTCCTGAAAAACTGCCCGGATTCCAGGCCTCCCAGGGGGCAAGAGTGGAGAGAGCTGGAGGGGTGGAAGGAGGGAGGGTGTGAGGAATTTCTGGACGGAATGTTCCTCTGGAGGCTGAGTCCGCATTCTGCGCCCCCCTCCCCCCAGTCCAGGGCTTGGGCACCTCCCCCCACCCGCTATGGCCCTCTGCCTTTTCCTTCCTCCAAAACAGCAGCCCACAGATACATTTTTTTCCCAGCTCACCCTCCCTGCAGGCCGCCGAAATGTCCTGCTGCGTGAACCTCCAGGCAGTCATCCCAGCCACCTCGGCCTCTGCAGACCGGCCCCCCCTCAGGCCCACACTGCTGGGGGTGGGTAAACGCATGGAGAGGGCATGCATGTCTTTTTTTGGAAAAAAAAACCTCCCAAAACTTGAGGAAAGGATGTGCAGCTTCCCTTATCCACACTGTGGTTCACAGCCCCTCACATTCAGGAAGTTCTCTCTGATGTCTGGTCCCAGTCTCTCCTATTGCAGCCCGTTTCCTCCTCTTCCTCTGGAAGTGCATTGAAGAAACCTTTTCCTCCTGAGGACCTGAGACAATTAGTCTTTAAGCCGCAGAAAGCTTGTTCCCAACGGGAGGGCAGTTGATTAGGAAGGAGTAAGAGGAACTGAATGAAGATTATGGCCAGGGGGGAGAGACAGAGCATGAGGGGATGTAAAGAGTGGCATTCAGATAGCAGCTGTCCTTATCTACAGGCTGTGTGACGTTGGCCAGGTTATTTAATCTCTCGGGCCCTCAGTTTCCTCACCTGTAAAATGGGGTAATGCTTGCCTTGTGAGCATTGGTTATGAGGAATAATGATCATGAAAGCCAGGAGCCCAGTGTTAAGCCCAAGGCATCATTAGTACCTGCTGAGTAATTGCTGTTACTGCAGTAATGTTAGGAAAATGCACCTCCAGACCAGGGCCGGGAAGAGGTAAGGCAAGTGAGGCACCTGGGGTGCACAATTGGAGAAGGTCTTGCTCTCAGCGTTGTGCATCCTGAGACTAAATGCCTCCTTACGTTTTCTGCCCTAAGAGCCTCACTCCAGTCCTTCCCTTGCTCCCGACTCCCGGGTTTGAGGCCCCAGAGCAGAGTGGTCACAGATAGCAAGACCTGGCCGTCGAGTGGCACTAGGTCTAAGCTCTGCCACCTGCTCCTGAGCTGGGTTCGAGTCGTCCTGCTTGGGAGCAAGAGGCGTTCTGGAAGACCCCTGGTGGGGCAGTGATTTGGCCACCCTCAGCTTTGGAAAGCCAGGGTTCGTTTTGGGATTGGGCAGGGGGAGGGGCCAGGTGGGGGAGGGGCCATCCCTGTCGGGGCTCCCTCTGCTTCATCCTTCTACAGCTGAGTCTGAGGAAGAAGGAAGAGCAGGGTCCACCAACCAAGAGGCAAGAGCTAACCCTGCCTGCAGGCTGGCTGGGGATCAGGGTGAGGGGCAGTGGGTGAGCTCAGTGATGGGCTTTATAAAACCTGGGTGCCCACCTGAGTCCTGCCATGCATCTCACTGTGAGAGGCTGGGCGAGTCATACCCGCACCTCTCTGTACCTCAGTTTCCCCATCTGTGAAATGGGGAGGGAGGAGATGGTGTCTGAGGAGTGGTGTGCAAAGATGGTGTGTGTGTGTATGTTTCCGAGCTAACGGTAGGGTGACAGCCGAGGCTTAGTGGGTCTCTGCCAACCACTGGAACTCTGGGGCTGTGGCCTCCGGAGACCACAGCCCTGATGGCCTGGGAGCTTTCCCTAGTATACCCAAGCTTCCCTGCAGGGCCTAGGGCAGGGGCAGCCTCAGGGGAGAACACCCACGCCCACCCCGCCCCGTGATGAGTTCCCTTGGCTTTTTCATTCCCAGCAGCCCCAGAGCTGGCAGCGCATGGAAAGCAGAGAAGCAGGACTTCAATCCCAGGAGGACTGGGGTGGAAGGGAGGGGTGGGGAGCGCAGCATGCCTGCTGGGCCGTGTTTGCAAACACTGCAGGAAAACACTGGGTGTTGAGGTTGGAAAGCGTTTCTGGAAATTTCTAGCTCCTCAGAAGGCCTCTCCACCGGTACGCTGAAGGCAGGCGTCTGGTGGCTGGCCCTGTGGCTGGCCTCCAGCTGGTGTGGGGAAGGGCTGGGAGCAGAGGGGCTGGTGCTCAGATGGTTGCTGGCAGGGAGAGAAGTTTCTCGTGCCCTGCTGAGGCCTGTGGTTTCTAAAGTTGACTGCCTGGTCTGCATTGTGTCAGACCCAGGAGGGATGGGGCAGGAGGGTCAAGGTGGGGCAAGGTGGGGCAGGGTGGGCTGGGAGAGGGCCCGGCCTTGCACCTGTGCAGTCGGAGCTGTTAAATAACAGCTCACATTTATTGAGAGCTTCCTAAGCGGCAGGCCCCGTTCTAAGTGCTTCATCTCACTTGCTTCTCACAAAAGAGGACCATGCCTTCCCGCTGAAGAGCAGCAAGGACAGGGTGACCTGCTTGAGGTCACAGAGTCAGTAGCAGAGAGAGTCAGGACGTGGCCCAGCCGTCTGCTGCCAATGCTGTCAGACTAGACCAGCGGTTTTCAAAGTGTCATCCCCAGACCTGGAAACTGTTAGAGATGCACATTCTTGAGTCCCTCTCTAGGCTACTGGATCCGACCCTCTGGGGAGGGCCCAGCCACCCGTGTGTCCGTCAGCAGCCCTCCAGGTGACTGGGAGGCACACTGAAGTTTGAGACCCCCGGCTCTCACTCTGCTCTGCCCCGTCGGGATCTCTTGGGAGGCTCTTCAGGGCCTGTAATGGGCCTGGGGCAGGTACTCTTGTCTCTGGTTGCTCCATCCCACCCCATTTCTGAACCTTCTGACCCCCCCAGTCAGGGAGGGGGATTATATAGACTGTGAAGAGGGAGGGCTTTGGAACTGGGAGGTCTGGGTTCAGAGGCAGTCCTGTTGTGTAGACTGCACGCAGAAGGTCCCTGTGATCTGCCCTCCAGGGCTTCTCCTCCCCACAGAAAGCCAGAGCAGCTCAGAGCGGGGGCAGTTGGCCCGTTCTGCCCAGCCCATGGTCTCCACATGAGCATTACAGAGCTCTGGACCAGAAGAGATGGGCGGAGGCTCAGAGGGCTGGGGCAGGCTGGCACTGCTGCAGAGGACTCCCCTGGGTGGGGCCGGGTGGTGGTTGGAGACTGAGCGGAGACCCTGGTCCTGATTGTTAGGCAGCTCCTAGAGCTCAGTCTGGGGAAGGGATCCCGGGGGATTTCCTGTGGGCTCATTTGCCTCCTGCCCGGTGGCCTGTGGCTCAGGAATGGGGTTCTGGGGGCTGGCTAGGTGAGGATTAGGGCTGGGCTGGGGGGGACAGAATGTGGCCTCTTGACTCCCCCTGCAGAGCCATCCTCACACTCCAGGTGGGCCCACCTAGTGGGCTGGGAGGGGCTGGCTGATACGACGTTCCTGGACTCTGTCTTCCCTCAACCCTCCCAAGTTGCCTTGACCCTGAACTATACAGGGGGTTTCACCCACCTGGAAAGAAGTTTTGGCCTCAGTCTCTTGTCTCCCAGGCAGTAGGGGGAAAGTCTGGGCGTTTTTAGAAAGAGCGCTACTGCCTTCAGCTCAGCCCACTTCCTTCCTCCATCCCTATCTTGGCCCAGTTCTCCTCCCAGATGCCAGAACATTTCAGAGGTCATTCTATCCACTCCCCTGTCTTCAGACATGAACAGCTCACCCTCAGGTCCCGGGATGGGGTTGGGGCAGGTGCTTCCTATTCAGAGACCTACTGTCTAAACCTGGTCCACAGTCATCTCAGGAAAGGCTTGTTTCCGTGACCTTGACGTTCATGTCCACGTCCATCTGTGTGATTCAAGGGCCCCTCTAACCACATCACTGAGTTGGAAATGGAGCCCTGGAGACCGTGGTCAGGAGGTGGCCCTGGAATGGGGAGTTTCTCTCTCATTATGGGGGAGTCCAAGGAGCCCACGTTTCAGGATGCCTTTAGTAGGAAGTTGGTCTGCGCAAGGGAAGGACGGCACCAGGGTGAGGGACAGGATCAGTCCCCGGGTGTTTATTGACGGCTCGCTACACATACGGCACAATCTCCGGCCCGAGGGCTATGGCAACTCGGTTGGTAAAAATGCTGCTTTGAATCTGTTTCGGAGGCAGGTGGGATAAGAATCACAAATAAAAATAAAACAAGAGTTGGGGAATTAGACATATTCCCACAATGAGATTATTCACACGCTGAGGACCAGATAAGTAGCTCAGACAGTAAGGCTTACTGGAGTTCTGAGGTGGGAGAGAGAGAGCCCTTTGCTGGGGTGTTCAGGGAGGGCTTCATGGAGGAGGAGAGCTAGTAAGAAAAGAGGAGAAGCTGCTCCGCAAACAAAAGCCTGGATGTGGGAATAGCAAGGGGTCTGGATGGAAGAGAGTTTTGGA
The DNA here is from genome assembly GCF_951394435.1 of Stenella coeruleoalba. Classification (NCBI taxonomy): domain Eukaryota; kingdom Metazoa; phylum Chordata; class Mammalia; order Artiodactyla; family Delphinidae; genus Stenella; species Stenella coeruleoalba. Next base: position 108,565,389 of record NC_137151.1, on the reverse strand, counting down.
GTAAGGAAATTGAGGTCTGCAAGGGGGCAGGGCCAAAGGTGGGGATGGCCCTTGAAAGCCCACCGAAGCATGAAGACTCTGGCAGGCCTGGTATCTGCGGCTGCTGTGGTTTCACACAGCGTGAAGTGTAGAGACCCAAGATGGGGTTCCAACCCTTTTGTCCCCCTTAGTAGTCAGTGGCTTTGGTCCACTCATCAAATTTCTCCTTATTTGTAAAGTGGGGCTCCAAGGCAGTAATAGTACTTACCTCACTGGGTTCTTGTGAATAAATGAAGCGGCTGGTGTAGGCACACGTGCCTGGCAGGTAGGAGCAAGAGTCACTTACTCGCTCCTTGTTCCTTTTTGAGGGGTCGGTGACTGTCGGAGTTAGGGGCCTTAGTGAGTTTTGTCAAGCTGGATGGTTCTAGGACCGACAGGATTGTCTTTCATTTTCCAGACTCTGCCCCCCAAGCTTGGGGTCAGCACAATATGTCTGAGTCTTGGGTTGGCACCATCGGTGCTGTCTCAGGAGGCCTGCCCATCACGGCCACCAGCCCCGGGGAGAGAGCCAACCTGGGGATGTTTGCCCTGAGGCCTCATGCTGTTTTCTCCCTCTGCCCACAGCCCGTCAACACTGAAACTGCTCCAAAGAATGTAGTGGACACGGTGAGTGACAGCAGGTAGGGCAGGGTGAGCGCCTGGGGAGGCCGGGAAAGCATAAGGAAGATTGGGGGGAAAGTGAACGGATGTGTTTGAGGACACCCTTCTGGAGTAGATTTGGGGAACTTGGGGGAAGGACGGAGACATGGGTGGCACTGAAAGCTGGATATCGGAGCATCCCCTTGTGTGTTCAGAAATGGATTGCTGGGGAACTAGGCAGACAGGGAGGGAGAAGCCCGTGGTTAAACGTGGGCTTCTTTATTAGATATGTAGAATGTGAGAGAGCCAGGCAGATCTTTCCAAACACGTCTTTCTGACTCAGCAGACAGACGATTTCCTCAAGGCTGCGTGGAGGAGGAAGGGAAGGAAGTGGGTGGGTCGTGTGGTGGGGAAACCGAGGCTGACAGCTGAGAGGCGTCTCCTGGCAACGGCCGGCATGGAGTGGTGGGCTCAGAGATGGAGGACTTGGGTTCACCTCCCAACTCCTCCAAGGTTCTATTTGTGAGACTGTAGCAAGTCCTGAGCCTATCTGTGCCTCAGTTTTCTCATCTGCAGAAATGGGAATAATAATGTCTCCCCCAGGAGAGACGCAAATGAGAGGATATGGTTGGCTCTGAAGGGCCGTTAGTGGACAAAGAAATGCTACACAAACAACCAAGCCCCCTCCCAGACCCTTCCGCCAAGCCCTCACCCCCACCACTGCCACATCCAGCAGATGAAAGACCTGGTACCTTTCGATGTCTTTCCTCGACTGCCCTCTCTGACTGCCTTTTTTTTGTCTCCAGGGAGAAGGAGCCTTCCGGGGTGGAAACACACGGAAAAGCCTTGAGGAAGATGTAAGTATTGGGAAGGGAAGGAGGAAGGTGTGGCGAGTCCCTGGGGTGCGGGGGATGGGGGAGGTGGACGATGCCTGACACCTGTCTTGTTTGGTGGGCATCCCTCGCAGCCTCTGTAGAATAGCTCATCTCAATTCCGGAGTGGGGAGAGGGGCTGGGAGGGTGAGCAGGCCCCATGACTTAGACACTGGGCCTTAGTCTTGGCTTCAGCCTCCAGCCCAGCTGGATCTAGAGTTGGTTTGCCCGTCACTGAGGCAGACCTTAGTGCTGCAAGGTGGGGATGGAGGGGAGCAGAGGCTGCTGTGCGAGGCCTCGCTGGGTGGTGAGCGGTCACCAGGGCAGCGGCCAGGGGAATGGGCAACACTGCAGCAAGAGGGACTAGGGGCAGAGATGAAGAGGGACTCCTGGGCTCTTGGAGGGTCATCAGCCCCTGGGGAATCACAGGCTCTGCTTCTTCAGAGGGAGAAGCCTTTGAGAATGGGCTAAATGCCATTGATTCAGGAGGGAGCAGGAACATGGGCTGGTTGGTCTCATGGGCTCCTCCTGCCCTGCTGGAGGGCGATGGGCAAATTCCTTAAGTGGAAGGACCCCAGGGAAGGGAAGAGGGGCTCTCCTGGGACCCTGCTTTGAGCCGAACTCGTGCCTGGGCTTGTCCTCACACCACCCCAGGGGCAGATGCCCGGCAACATCGGACCTTTCTCTTTTTTCCCTGCCCTTCTCTGACAATTTGCCCCTCTGCTGGCCTCTCCATCCTTGCCCGCCCTGATCTGCAGAGGAACAGGGAGTGGTTTTGGCGGTTGGCATGGGGGAGCTGTTGATGGCATGAGGCCCTATCATCTGACAGCTGCCTGACCCATGGCGGGGGGGCCTCGGAGGGAGGTGCTGGGCTGCTGCAGGGAGCACACTTCTGTGGTGAGCCCATCACCTCCGTCACATTGCCCTGGGCCAGCCCCGCAAGGCCAGCCCGGCAAGGTGGAGGTGTCCCCCGGGCCACACAGGGCCCCGCCAGGAAGAGCAGAAACATGCCTCTCAAATTAATGGGCAAGGCTCTGTTCAAGGTACGCGCGGGTCCTATGGGCGTGGAGTACACATGCTGGGATGGACCCTTGTCCGAGTTTGTGATGTTTCTGGGGCTGGGGTACAGGGGAGAAAGTAATTTTCTTGCGTGCCTGCTACTAAAAGTTAACTAGCTTAATGCACACAGAGGGTATACTATGTGCTCAATAAATGTTAGCCGGTCCTATTACTGTTATTTTGGCTAAGGGCTGGGTATATATTTTGTGTGTGTGTGTGGTCGTGCTGTGCAGCATGTGGGATCTTAGTTCCTCCACTAGGGATCAAACCCATGCCCCCTGAAGTGGCAGCGTGGAGTCTTAACCACTGGACCACCAGGGAAGTCCCCATTGGCTGGGTATTTTTTGATCCCCGTGACATCCCGCTATGGCAGATGCTGTGGCCCCATTTTATAGGTGAGGAAACAGAGGCTTGGAGGGGCTCGCTGACTCAATGAATGTCTTCTCCATCCCATCCTGGGACTGCTGCCTGGATCTGGTGTTTCCAGGGCTCCCAACCCTTGGCCAGGGGACAGGGCGATGGTGTGTGAACCAAGCCTTTTAGCCAATGGTCTGGACACTCTTATGAGCCGAGTCCTAGAGCAGTTGCTCCCCACAGCTCCAGCCTGGGCCAGACAGATCCTACAAGGTAAGGCTGCAGCAAGAGAGAGTGAAGTTAGACATCATGGAGAACTTTTTGATGCAAGGGTATGTGTGACCTTGGTCCTGGAGAAGAAAGAGGTTGCCGCTTAGTTGGAATGAGAGGTTTTTTAGGAGAAAGTTCTGTTGATCTGGGATGAAAGAGTGTGTGTCTGTGCGTGCCGGGGTGGGTAAGGGTGGCGTCTTGCCTGGATATGGGAGAAGGGACAAGATGAGTTTGGGTCTAGTTAGTTTAGTTAAAGGAGTTCATGAAAGGCTAAGCAAGTGAGCAGATTGCAGAATGGCACAAGTACTGCAGAGGAAGAGAGAAAACCTAATTCTGGAGGATCCCAGACACCTGTCCCAGGTTGAGTGACTTCAGGGTCCCCTCCCCAGCCTCTGGGCTCTCCTGCAGTCTGCCTCGGGTGAGGAGACCCGTTTCCGAAGCGGCATAGTTGCTGCTCTGGGCCTGCTGCTGTGATAATGTGCCTGTTTGTTGAGCTGTTTTCCTGTCTCTGGCCCGCAGCCCAGGACTCACAGGGCAGGAATGGCTGTTTTCCTCCAACGGGGTTGGTGTGTTGCAGAGTTTGTGGATGATGTGCTGTGTCGCACTTTGTTTTGGAAAAATCCAGGCGGGTGGGCAGGAAGGAGAGAGGAAGGGGTGTGGCTGGAGGGGCTGGTGTGGAGGGGAGGGGGTTGGCCACAGCCCCCAGAGGAGTCATAGGGGTGGGGAAGGGCCCCTGACGTAGATTGGTCACCAATCTCTGCCTGCCTGACATGGCCCCTGGTGTTGCTTCCAGACCCTCCTCCCAACTGTGCCCCCTGGGGACGTGGGCTCCGGAAACAGCTTTTCTTTTGGTCCAGAGCTGTTGTGTTTGGTCTATGAACCTCAAAGGAAGGCAGGACTCTTCCCACACAGTCGTTGCTCCAAACCAACCCCACCCAGGTCCTCGGGTTCCCACTCTTGCTACATGGCGGGGAAGAAGGCAAAAAACGGAGCCAAGGGTCATAGATCTTGAGCTGCCGTGGAGCATCTATCTGAGCGGTGGGCTGCAGCTTCCGCCTGCAGTGAGGACCAAAGCCAACAGAGTTGGCCGAATCTGTAGCAGGAAGGGTGAGGGTTAGATACCAGGAGGAACTGCCTGATAGTAAGAGAAGTAAGACACTGTTTGAGGAAGGCTGTGGAATTTCCTTTCACAGTGTCCTTTAAGCAAAGGAGAGACTGTGTTTTGGTGATGACGATAGGGGAGAGATCTTGGTGCCTAGGGAGTTGGATCAAAAGTCCTATTATTGATCTATGTCTTGGGTGGAGCAGGGAAGAAGTTCAGAGCCTGTGGGTAAAGGACTCCGACAGCCCCAGAGAGGAAAGGAATGGAATTACAGGCAGACAGAGAGCTTCTTTTTCTTTATAAAATAAAGCGTTTAGAGTACTCTTTGTAAAGCCCTCTGGTAGTTTTTCCTGGAGGCTCTAAGTGGAGCAGGTATATCACACAAGACTGTGCTGTACCCATTTTACAGATTGGTCAGTGAGACCAAGCAACTGCTTCTTACACTGGCTTCGTGGATGAGTATCTTCCTTCGTAGAATGTAAGCTCTCTGAGGTCAGGGAACTCACGCACAGCCGGTGGCCCTCAGTGAAGTTCACTGAATGAGACAATGCACGTGACGTTGGGGAGCAGAGAGGACAGCCTCCCTCTTGAAAACGGCCTGTGTGATTAGGCAGCTGGCGAAGGTGCCCCGTCTCTAGCCCTGCATGTGGGAGGTCACTGTGTTTCCTGGAGCGTTAAATTGTGTTGCTCACATGCTCCGCCCCCTCCCCCGACCCATTTCTGGTTCTCCGGTTCTCCTTGTGACTCTTTCCACCAACCCTCAGACGTGTTACCTGTGCACGTCTGCTTTCTGCTAGTGAGTGTCACATGCCCCCAAACTTTGCGGAAAACAGGAAGCACTGTCAGTTAGAGGGCAGCCCAGTGATTCATCAGGGGATGACTGTCCAGCTGTTCGTCCCTGTCCTCTGGGCTGGGGTCACTGTCCAGGGCAGTTTCCTCCCCTGCCACCCCTTCCCCCACCCCCACCCCACAAGCCTGGCGGAGCAGAGCCGGCTTGGACTTTGTCTTATCACCTCTGGAGGCAGTATGGCCAGACTCTGCTGGGGCCAAGTTTTTATTTATCTTTCCTGGTTTTTTGGGGTGGGGAGGCTGAGGAATGTGGAGTGTTGTAACATTGGGGAGGGGGGGTGGAGAAGCGAGCGGGAGCTGGCTCTCCTGCCCTGTCCATGCCTCTCGCCCCTGTGCCCGTGGCAGCTCCCCTGGCTCCCCTCGGCTCCGCGGTCCCCCTGCCAAGCCTGTCTCAATATCCCATTGTCTCTCTGAGCTCCCTGGGCCTGGCCCCGTGTTCCTGGCCACACCTCCAGCCTTGGCTACGGTTGTGGCTTCCAGTTGTTAGAAGCAGCGGTGCAGCCTCCTCCAAACATGGCTGTGGGTCAGCAGTGGATGGAACCCGAGGGGCTATTTATAGCAGGGTGGCCCTGAGGCCTGGAGCAGGGCCTAGGGCCTGGGGAGATTCAGCGGCTCCTCATGAGGGACCAGCGAAACGGAGACGGATGAAGTGTTGGGTTTCTGCGTTCCTCCGAGTGGGTAGTTTTGGAACAGCCTGGTTCGGGTCTTGAAAACCAAACACAACTCAACCCCTCCTTACTGCCCCCGCCTTCGCACCCCCCAGCTCCCCAAGCCTGACTCATGCAAACCCAAGTCCTCAGGGCCAGGAGAGCTGGGGAGACAGAGAAACTTTCCACCCTGACAGCCCCCCTTGGCTGTTTCCTCCTCCTGCTGCCTCCAAGGCTGAGCTGTTCAGAGCTGGGCGGCGGCCCAGGCAGAGGGGACTCTGGCCGCAGCCTTCTTACGGGAGGCTGGGTGGAGGGTCCTCCTCTTAGCGGGGCTGCCCTGACTTTGGGCTCAGCTGGGAGCTGGGCCTCAGGGCCCCCCCACCCCTGCCTCGTAGGCGCTGCGGGGCCTGGAGAGGGCTGAAGGGGGCTCCTCTTCTTGGGACCCCAGTGGTCCAGCCCGAAATCTGAGGTGAATCTTGCTGGTCATCTGTTTCTCCTCTCCTTGGTGGATTGTGGTTCCGTCTCCTCCAAGAGGTAGATGCAAATTGGTGGTCAGGAAAGGCCAGTTTTGGGGAGGCTCAGGGATGTTTGGACGGTGCCAGTGGGCTCAGAGGGCTCTGGCTGGGCCTGGGAATGTGCAGGTTGCACGTCCGGTTCTGCATCGAGCGAGACGGCTGAAAGGATGGTGGCAGCTGGTGACGCAGGGTTTTGCTTTACTGTAGGGGTGAATGTTTGGCTGTATCGCTAACTACCCTTTTAATTGCACTTGATGTAATAATGGTAAGAGCGTGTAAGCGCCTTATATGCATAATTCCCTTTAATCTTCAAGCAATACCGTAAGGATTGTTCCATCTCACTGGTGACATTATAGAGGCTCAGAGCGTTAAGTAATGCAAGGCTGCCCGGCAGGATGCTGTGGGACTCTGATCCTGCACTTTCGTCACTGTGCTGCTGGGTTGCCCTGGGATGTTTTGGACACCGACTTGGGTCCATTTGCCTAATTTTGTACAAGTCGACAACCCTGGAGATGGGAATGGGTGAGGGGGGTAACAGACATGGACAGTGCGTCCTTCGGAGCACGATTTGCTGCCTAGCCCTGGGTGGTGCACACCGTGCCTGGCCGCTTCTTGTCTCAAAACTTGGTTGAATGAGCCGGTGTTGCTGCTTTAAAGGAGGGGAATGTGGGCAGCTGGTGGTCAGAGGAGAAATGTTCAGAGCTGGACAGAGCGGGGCCGGTGCTCTCATCTTTCCTTCTTTCATGGTTGCCACCTCTATTCTCCACTTGGGGTCACGATTCTGACGTCCAGCGAATCCAGGTGAAATGCGTTTCCATCGGTTTAGTAACTTTTATTGAGTGTGTACTCAGCCACATGGCAACAGCCCAGGCGTGGTGCATTTCTCAGCATTTGGGATTTCTCCCTCGCCCAAGGAAAGAGAGCCCTTCCCCTTGGGGGCTCGCAGGCACACTGGCGCGCTCATGTGGGATTGGCATTGATCGCTTTTGGCTTTGAGTTGCTGTGTTGCTGGGCTTTAGGGTGCCTGGGCTGGAATGTTGGCAGAGGCAGGAGAAGGGAATCTGTGTTTCCGCGTGGCCCTGACAGCTCGCGTGGACAGCTCTCTGCTGTCCTCCTGCCATCCAGCCGGCCACCGCCCTAACGCTGCTTCTCTCCTCTCTTTCCCAGAGCTCCACCAGAGTCACGCCAAGTGTCCAGCCCGATCCCCAGCCCATCAGGTATGCCTGGGCTATGGGGGACGCAGTGGGTGCAGGCAGTGAGGTCACTGTGGGTGTTCCCAGCAAGTCATGCCTCTGGGTCTCCGAGACCAAAGTCACAAAGCACGTGATAGGGAGCACGGGCGGACGTGGAAGCCACAGAGAGAGGATGCAGGCAGATGCCAGTGGGAAACTCAAAAGTTTTAGCTTGAAGCCAGTGCTTGAGCTGGATTCTTCATTTACCTGCATGATCTCATCTAGTCCTTGCAACAACCCTGCAAGGTAAGTATTTTATTCCCATTTTGCAGATGAAGAAACTGAGTCTCAGGGAGGTGAGGCGATTCGTGAAAGGTCACACAACCACTAAGAGGCAGCACTGGGTTTGCATTCAGGACCGGCTGGCGCTGGTGCCTGTGCTAGATCCCGTTCTTCTCCACAGGCAGAGGTTTCTGTTGTTGGAGGGTCACTTATAAAAGGAAGGTTCTCTATCTGGCTGAGCTGGTGGGGGCTGGGGGAAGGGGATGCACAGGGGACTTTGCTCATCCAGAGTCTCTCTTTTTTTTTTTTTTTTTGCGGTACGCGGGCCTCTCACTGTTGTGGCCTCTCCCGTGCGGAGCACAGGCTCCGGACACGCAGGCTCAGCGGCCATGGCTCATGGGCCCAGGCACTCCGCGGCATTTTGGATCTTCCCGGACCGGGGCACGACCCCACGTCCCCTGCATCGGCAGGCGGACTCTCAACCACTGCGCCACCAGGGAAGCCCCAGAGTCTCTTTTCCCTGGGTCCAGGTTCTCTGGTTTTTTGGCTTGGGCCCTTGCCTCTCTGACTCCCCCCTCGCCCCTGAGGCTCCTGAGATGAGTGAGAATCTGGCCCCAGGGATATGGACCACCAGTCAGAGAGGGTCTGGTGTGGGTGGGTTGTAGTCCAGCTGCCAGCTGTCCACAGAGACTGGCGGGGTCCTTTAGAGTATCCCCTCCTCCCCTACAGATGAGAATCACCTTGGGGTGGGTGGGTGCAGAGTGCGATGCTGAGGTTGTCCAGGTGGTGGTGCTGTTCTGCCTTGAGTAGGAGCCCCACCCCCAAAGGCTGCAGGACAGGGAAAGACCCGGACTCAGAGGCCAAATTCAAAGTGGGCTCCCAGCGCACTGGCCCCTCTGCTACTTGGTCCCTGTCATTGCCACCACAGAGAAGCTGTATGTCACCCTTGGCTCTCCTGTTTCCAAGCCCCGTCTACACAGTTGGGCTCGGAGCTAACCGTGGTGGAGATCTGTATTCTGTCCGGTTTCTTGGTGTCCCGGGGCTGTACCCCCATGTCACCCCATCACTTTGAAACACCCCATGGTATTCCTCCCGCTGCCCCTCCAGTCCCAACTTTACCCCACAGAAGTGAAGGGTTATCAACATGAACTGTGAGTTGCCCACCTTGGGTAGAGAAGGGAAGCAGGACCCTAGGAGGCTGGGATGATGGGATAAGAAGGGGAGGGTGTGAGGTGACCCCAGAAACTACAGGTGGGCCTCAGAATGGAATGCCAGTGTCCTGAGACCCATTTCCCCTTCCCATCAGCTCCCCAGTGGGCACCCTGGACCCTCCTTTGGAAGAGCAGTTGGGTGAGGTGTAAAGGTGTGAGAACCCACCTCCCCTCACCCGGTGCCCAGCCCAGGGGGGCTCCCCACCTCTCTGAGGAGCTCAGGTGGCACTGGGATGTCTGGGGATCACCTGCCGCTGCAGCAGCCCCCTCTGCTTCCTGAGCCCTTAGAAATCAGGGAGGTCACTGGTAGGAAGCAGCCCTGCGGGGCAGTGGGAGCTGCCAGAGGTGGGGAGAGAGCCAGGGAAAAAGGGCAGGAGCTGTCCTGCCTCTGGGGAGGGCTGGAATGTGTGCTGTGGTCTGGCTTACCTGGAGCCCAGGTGAGCATGTCACCTGAGCTGCCCCTGCTCCTGAGGGGCCTCCCCGCCCACTCCACAGCTCAGAGCAAGGGGAGGGCAGCAGAAGGCTAGCTCCAGGATGTGAGAGGACCCAGTTCAGGCTCTCCTTCCTCTTCCGGAGCCGTCCAGGGATCCTTCGAGAAACTTCTGCCAGACCAGGCGGCCACAGTATATTAGGAGGCTGAGCTGGACTCCCGGGCCCTGGCTGGTTCCGGCCCTGGCTCTGACCTCTGACCTCTGGGATCGCAGGTTGAAGGCCATGCCGACAGGATTGATGCGCACCTAGGATTGGTGTCATCGCTCTTTGGCTCGGAAATGGCCTGAGATCCTTGCCAGCTCCTGCCCAGCTCTGTTATCCCCGGCGCTCCCAGACTGGGCCTGTGGGCTGCATTGGCCTTGCCAGGGGAAGGCTCTGGCTTTGGCTCTGGGTCAGGGGGCAGCCAAGCCCCCTGGGTTAGATTTGGGGGCCACGTGTAGTGTGTAGGGGGTTTAGATCCCTGGACCTTGTCCTGGGGGCCTGGATTCTGATCAGGACCCGCCTCTGCCTACTGTCTCCCCAGAAACATGAGTGTGAGCCGGGCCGCGGAGGACAGCTGTGAGCTGGACCTGGTGTATGTCACTGAGAGGATCATCGCCGTCTCCTTCCCCAGCACAGCCAATGAGGAGAACTTCCGGAGCAACCTCCGTGAGGTGGCCCAGATGCTCAAGTCCAAACATGGAGGCAACTACCTGGTGAGGATGGGGCCCCTTGCCCGCTGGCCCAGTGCCCCGTCCTTTCTGCTTGCCACCTCCTCCTGCTGGTGTCTTGTCCCACCTGCCCCTGAGCCAGCTGTTCCTCTTCTCTCCCTGCACCTGCCCTTGGCCCTAAGGAGTGTCTCTGCAGCTGGGATGCGGCATCTGGAGCCAAGTCGTGTGTGTGTGTGTGTGTGTGTGTGTGTGTGTGTGTGTGTGTGTGTGTGGTTTGTATGTTTGTGTGTACGTGTGGGTACGCGCATGTGCGTGTGGGTGTACGTACGTGTGTTGACCAGGAGGAGAGAATAACGGGAAAAGCTCATGTTATTGAGCCCTGGTGATAAGCCAGGCCCTGTTCTAACTCCTTTTCACATATTTGACACCACGACAGTCCTAGGAAGCAGGTTTTTCGAGAACACAGAGAGGTGGGGTGTTTGTCTAAGGTCACAGAGTCAGGAAGTGGCAGAGGTGTCATACTGTCTGTGCTGCTGAGCAGTCTTAGGGCAGAGTTGTGGCAGAGTGTGTCTTGAGAGACCTGGTGTTGCTGACACCGGGATCATACCTGGCACAGGAGGATCTCCTAACCAGTGTGGAGGAAGTCCCCTCCACCCCCCACCATGGTCTCTAATGTCAGAAGGGCTGCCCTGGGGGATTGGATCTATCCTGGCCTCATAGGAGCGCTCAGGCCTGCTTTACAGGGAGGTACTTGTGGCCTGGACCCACAGATTGGACAGACCATCATGAGGGGCTGCCCTGGGAGGTCTGAGCACAGGTGGGGTGTAGGGACTGTATTAGGTCCCTAGGGCTAATGTAACAAATTACCACAAATTAGGTGGCTTAAAACAACAAAATTAATTTTTTCACAGTCTGGAAGCTAGAAGTCCAAATCAAGGTGTCAGTGGGGCCATGCTCTCTCCGAATCCCGCAGGGGAGAGTCCTGCCTTGCCTCTTCCTGTCTTCTGGTGGCTCCCGGCAGTCTAGTGCCTCCTTGGCTTGTAGTAGCCTTGCTCTAGTCTCTACTTCTGTCATCATGTGACCTTCCTTCTTTCCTGTGTCCGTGTGGCCTCTCCTCTTCTTATAAGGACACCAGTCATTGGATTTGGGGCCCACCCTGAATCCAGGATGATCTCATCTCCAGATCCTTGACTACTTACATCAGCAAAGGACCTATTTCCAAATAAAGTCACATTCTGAAGTTCCGCGTCGATGTGAATTTTTGTGGGATACCATTCAGCCCTCTACAGAGACCCATCCGTCAGCTATGTTGGGCGTTGTTAAGAGTCTGGCATTAAACATCGGAATGTTCTGGGTTGGAATGCTGCTGTGCTCTCACCAACTATCTGATCTTGGCACTTAGCCTCATTAAGCCTTAGGATCCCCATCTGTAAAATGGGTCTACTTACCTCTATGGTTGTGGAGAGAATTAAGGCAGGTGGTAGATGTAAAGTCCTTAGTGCGGCCTGGCAGGCTGTGGACACTGTAACACTGAAGTGTTAGCCATTGTTAATGGCATAAAGTGTGTTCCTTTACGGCCTCAAGAGTGGACCAGAAGCTATCTGAGATCCTGCCCTATTTCAGGAGCCCAGGATTCCATGGGTTTTTGCTGCATCCTGCCCGTTCCAGACCCTGCAGTCCTCTTCTCTCCCCAGGCGACATCACAGGGGTCCTGAGTTTCCCAGACCATGAGGTGGATGTGGGGAGTTCTGCACGCCTCTTTCAGAGGTGGAGAAGGGAATCCAGAGGTTGGGGGATTCCCGTGGGATGTGGTCAGGTGTTGGGGGGTGTCTTCTGGGAGAGGGGTGTCAGGGGTCTGAGAGGGCTGACCCAGCACAGTTTGCACCCTCCTATGGAGGGCGTCCGACCACGGAGCAGTTACATCTTCGTGCGGTGAGCTTCTGAAGTCGACCTGTGAAGAGGAAACCAGAGATGGCCAAATGCTTATCGTTTGACACTACTGAATTTCCATTCAGTGTGGAGAGATGCCCACCTTGGAGGTGGCATGTGGGACCTGAGACAGGTTCTGTCCCCTTCTCGTCTTCAGTTCAGGATGTCCGCTCATCCAGGGGAGTGGCTGGGCATGTACATACTCGTTTCTGTCTCCCTCTTTATCCTGAGAACCTGTAGTTGAGTTCCTGTCCATCCGTGTGTATCTGGTAGGACTCCATGTATGGTCATGTAGGTAGAGTTTCCAGGAGGGGAGAGAGAGAGAGAGAGAGAGAGAGAGAGAGAGAGAGAGAGAGAGAGAGAGAGAGAGAGAGAGAGAGAGAGAGAGAGAGAGATAGGGCCAACCTTCTCACAATCTCTTCCTTTTCCTCCTTCTAGCTTTTCAACCTCTCTGAGCGGAGACCTGACATCACGAAGCTCCACGCCAAGGTGAGTCCATGGCTGTTTGGGGTGGGGAGGGATTCTCCCTGCCTGGAAGAGGGAACAGGGGGCTCCCTTCCTCTGAGGTTCCCACATTAGAATCTTGGGGGAAAGTGCGATGACAGTTTGCAAAGCCTGTTCAGACTTACAGTGCCATCTTCTATTTGGAAAATAGAAAATAATACATTTATTGTTTCTGTAATACGAATTACAGAAAGCAAAGCTCAATGCAGTGATTTCCACCAAGGTCTGCCACCTGTGGTGCACACAGAGTGTCTGGGGTGGGGCTGGAGCTGTGAGATTTTGAGTCTTATTGAAAAGTATTCTGGATTTAAACCAGCTGGGAATCACCACCGTAGACCCTCCTACAGCCAACTTTCTTTCACTTGCTGTTCAGTGTGCTGTGTGTGGGCTTTGCGTGCCCATCTGCTCCGGCCCCTGGATTATGGTGCCTGTCGCTGTGTGACCTTGAGCGGGTGGCAGACTTCTCTGGGCCTCAGTTTCCACCTCTGAAAGTGGACGGGCTGGATTAGATGTGCTCTCTGGGCCCCTCCGAGCACAGATTTTCTTTTACTTTAAAGTTTTGTGAGTTAAGAAAGGTTTGAAGGAGCCTGATGACTGCTCTTCAGATCTGCTCTCTGTCTCGCTCAGGCCTCCTTCGGCTGGCCTGAAAACTTGATGGTTTGTGTGTCCAGGGCCTGGAAAAGAGCCGTGAACAGGCTTCACCTTTCCTTCGTCCTCCCTGAGCCAGATCTCAGGGTTATCTGTGGGAGGAGAGCTGGGGCACAATGCTGGAGGCTCCCAGCACATTTTAAGGTCACAGTCATACGGAAGGGACCTGGGGCCATCGGCTCTAAGCCTCTGCTTTATGCACAATCGGAAACGGGGGCTGGCGAAGGGGCTGTGGCTGGCCTGAGGCCCACAGGGAGCCAGTGTCAGAACCCAGGGTCTGTAGGCCTGGGTCAGTGTCCTTTGCCTCCACACCCCTGCCTTCCAGAGTGTTGATGTGCAGGGCAGGAACTGAGGCCCCTCTGCTGGTGGCATCGCTGTGGGGCTGGCGCGTGGCATGTGTGGGCACCTCCCTACCTCCCCGCCCGTTGACTCTCTGGACTTCTGCCGCTTCTCACTCATGGCTTGGGCCACAGGTACTGGAATTTGGCTGGCCCGACCTCCACACCCCAGCCCTGGAGAAGATCTGCAGTGTCTGCAAGGCCATGGACACTTGGCTCAACGCAGATCCCCACAATGTTGTCGTTTTACACAACAAGGTCAGAGCGGGGGCTGCAGGATGTCTGTGTGTGTGTGTGTGTGTGTGTGTGTGTGTGTGTGTGTGTGTGTGTGTGTGCGTGTTCATGCCCATGCACGGATATATTCTTGGATGAGTGTATGCACCTGCCCGTATCACTGGATTGTGTGAGCGTGCAAGTTTGTTTTTGTGTGTACTCTCCTTCTTGGGGATAATCGATTCTGTCTGGGGTGCACCCCCAGGAAGTGGAGGTACCAGCCCGTGGGTCACTCAGGTGTGGTGGACGATCAGCTGTGTTTCTTCTTTTTGAGACTCACCCCCCATCTGCTTCCTCCCTCCTCCGATTCTCCCTGAGAACCCGCCCCTCTCTGCAGCCCCTGCCCGCCTTGCTCTGGGGCAGGAGGGCCAGCCTTAGAAGTAAAGGCTTTTGTGTTTCGGGGCTTTTTCAGGGAAACCGAGGCAGGATAGGTGTTGTGATCGCGGCTTACATGCACTACAGCAACATTTCTGCCAGGTAAGAGAGCCCCGAGCCTCCCATTCTCTGAATATTGACAGCAGAGCCCCCTTCCCCCACCCACCCAAGGCCTCTCCCTCCCTTGGGGTTGGAGGATAAGGGCAGAGGAGGTGAGAGGTGCTGAGGACAGGGGGAGGAGCCCCTGGAAAGGAGAATGTCCCTGCCCTCAGCTCTGGGACAGGGGCCCCTGGACAGAGCAGGAGAGAGGAGACACCATCCCTCTGTCTGGGGCCCTGGGGAGGGGCAGCCGTGGGAGGCAGGCCCATGGATGGACACCCCGTCCAGTCAGCTTCTTGGGGCCACTTTTCTTTGCCCAACTGCCTTCTGTTTACCTGAGTGAGCAGAGAGGGAGTCACAAAGAAATACTGGATCACATCTGGGTCCAGCAGAGCCATCTGGAAGGTTTCTCATCTCTTCCCCTGCTTCTGGCCAGCAGGGGCATCTTCCCACTTAGGTGTTTTGCATCCAGAATAGGAAACAACCAATGGATGATTCCCATTCTGATTTGGATTTTCAGAGAGGCAGAGGAATTCCTCCACTCATTTAGTCATTTGACGACAGTTATGGGACCTCCACTGTGCAGGCGGCTCTAGGTGCTGGAAGTAGAGCAGTGGGCAAAGCCAGGCCACTGCCCTCATGAATGTGAAATGAGTAAACAAACACATCAGTAAGAGCAGGTGATGAGTACTTTGAAGGACGGAGACTAGAGCAAGACGGTGGGGAAAGGAGGCCTCTTGAGGAGGTGATATTTGAGCAGAATTAAGTGGCGAGAGGGGGGAAGAACTGAGTCTTATACAGTCCGTGAGGGGGTGGGGTGGGTGGTGGCAGGAGACCTTCCAGGCAGAGAAGAGGGAAGGACAAAGACCAGCAGTGGGAATTCGAGGGGCTGGCGTGTTTGGAGAGCCGAGTGAGTGAGGGGATGAAGAGTGGGAAGTGAAGCTGGGAGGAGGCAGAGCCCAGGGGCCTTGTACCCTTGATAAGGACTTTGGGGTTGATTCTGAGAGGGATGGGACCTCGTTGGAGAGTCAAGAATGGAGAAGCTTATGTGATCTGTCTCTTTAAAAAATGATCTCTTTGAGGATGGGTAGAATGCTCTATGAAGGGCTTGCAATAGGCCGGTAGTTTTATGACTTTAAGAAACCTGACCCAGCTTAATCTTTGCATAATGGTCAACATTTCCTGTGCACCTACTGTGTGCCCACATGTGCCAAGCTCTTTATAGATGTCATCTCACTCAATTGCCACAACAGCCTTCAAGGAAGGCACGGTTATCACCTCATTTGACAGGAAAGAAAAATCAAGTCCAGGAAGGTTAAGTAACCTGCTGCAAGTTGCAGGGCTACTAAGTCAGTGATGAACTTGAGATGGGCTCCCAGGCTGCCTGGCTCCAAGGCCCTTGTGCTGAGTAGTGCAGCACACAGGATGGAGAGATGCTGGGGCAGTCCTTTCCTGAAGGCATCTCAGGACAGAGTGGCCAGAGGGCTCTGCAGGGCTGGGTGGACAAGGGACTCGTGGAGGTTGACTCCTCTGACCACCTGTCTCTCCCCACAGTGCCGACCAGGCCCTGGACCGCTTTGCAATGAAGCGGTTCTACGAGGATAAGATTGTACCCATTGGCCAGCCATCCCAGAGGAGGTAGGTCTCCAGGGCTCTCGGCCCAGTGCATGTGTGTTCGAGTGCGTGTGCGTGTGTGTGCGTGCTCGCTGTACGTGGGAACTAGCCTCGTGTACCCATGGTGGGAGTGTACCAAGCATGCATGTTCAGGTGCCAGCCTGCAGGGGTGGGAGCTCAGGGACATGGGTGAAGCCGTGAGCAGCTGTGTGTGCTCACAGTGGGGCATGGCAGTTGGCTCCTGAGGTTGGTGCCAGAGAGCAGCAGGGGCAGCAGTGGGGGAGGTACAAGAAGGCAGCTTGTATAAGAAGGCAGTGCCTTTCTTGGTCCTGGCAACAGGGCTGCTTCCGTGTTTTGATGGGTCTACAGGAGGTTGATGTCACTGCCACCTGCCCTGAGGAGGTCACAGATGTTCGTGATAAGGGTCACCTTCTGCTGTGAGAGCTTTAAAATTTTACAACGGTCTCTCACCCATGTGGTCCCCAACAGCCCAGGCAGGAATCAGGACAGGGATGGATTCCTTCATTCATTTGGGAAATTTTAGGTACTCTAGTATGTTCCAAGTGCTGGAGGTATCTAGTTGGACAGGACAGAGTCTTTTGCCCTTAGTGAGCTGACATGATATTGGGAAAGATGGGCATTACACAAGTAAATAAACCTTCAAGGTCATTTCAGACAGTGGTAAGTGCTTTGATGGGGAAAAAACCAAACCAGAACACGACGGGCTAGAGAATGACAGGGGCGAACGTGAGGGGCTGATTCCAGTGTGTTGACCTTTCTGAGAAGATGACATGTGAGGTGAGGTCTGAGAAGGGAGAAGGAAACATCTAAGTAAAGGTCTGGGGTAAAGGGTCCAGGTAGAGGGAACATCAAGTATAAAGGCCAAAATGTCTCACTGACTTTTCTCTCCCTTCGGAACACTGACTGGGCAAGCAGGACCCCCTAGCTACAGATCCTGGAGCTTTTCAGCCTCTCCATGCCGGGGGTCCCCAACTCACACCCCGTCACCCCTACCTTGCCTGGCTAGAATGTGCCGGCACCACCGGGGACTGTTTCCACCATTGTAGCAGGAAGCCCAAGCAGAAGTGAATGAGTCCGCTGGCAACCAGCGCCTTACAACTGGCACAGCACAGCTGGTAGCCAGCCTCTGGGTCAGAGATCAGAAACGGAATGTCTTTATGTGCAGAAAATTCTGACTAGGCTGCCAGACACAGCAGCTGTGGATCAGTGAGAGTCTTCCCAGGGAAGAAGTCTCAGGGAGGAAAGAAGTATTATTTAAGATCCTGACTTGCTACCTGTGGCTGGTGGCCTTGGTCACGAGTCCGGCCCTTGACCTGGAAAGATAAGAGGTTCAAATAGAGGAGCACGCTGTTGCGGTGGCACAATGGGCTTGGAGAGAGAGGGCAGAGCTGCCACATTTCTGAAGCGGAAAGCCTGGAGAATGGGGATTAGTGTTACCTCTCAGGACCAGGATTGTTCAGGGATTCCACCGTGCTCAATGTGTGCTTACGTAGCATGCCATCGGTGTGTGTGTGTGTGTGTGTGTCCGTGTTTACATTATCTGTATCTGCCGTGCAGCTCGTATCTGCAACTGCATCTGCTCACGGGTGGGTAATTCTGTCTGTGCCCAAATGTGGAAGTGCAGCTGCTGGGAAAGTGGCATTCCTTGCCACTTTCCCGCCTTCTTGTCAGTGTCGCTTGCAGGGATTGGAGCAGCTGGAGGAGAGGAGGGCAGGGAGAGAGGGAGGGAGGGGCTTTGCCCGCAGCTCCCCCATTCATTGTCACCCCACCCCGGGCTCATTGTCCCCAGCACACAGACACATCCTGTTGGCACGATCAGAAGATCTGATAGGAACCCGCCATTCCAGGTTTCCGGTTTGAGCAACGGGGCTGGGGGCTGGGCAGGGGCCTGAATAGGAGCTCGTGCTGCCCATCAGATTATCTTGCCGGGAGAGTCCAAGGTGGCCCCACCCCAGCCCAGGGACAGAGGCCCACAGGCCTGGAGGTGGGCCAAGGAGCCAAAAGACGGGACGGGACCATTGTCATGGTTGTGAGCGTTCTGGTCTCACCGGCCTCAAATCAGAATGCATTCTGATTGGTCCAGCTGACCCAGCTTGGTGTCCTCTGGCCAGTCAGAAAAGGAGGACACACCAACCAAAAGGATTGGCCTCTCCTAGTAGATGCACTGGAGTGAGACTGCTTCCCTTCTCCTCCCACCTGCTCTCCTCCCACCTTTGTGTGCTCTTGCAGTGTGCCTTTGGGAGGCTGATGACCCTTTCTGGACCTAATTTTCCCTCTCTTCTAGAAGGAGTGGGGATGGCTTATTCCTTCCGTTCTTCCAACGAGATCTTTGTTAAGGGAATTGGGGCATGTTGACCCTAGAGATAGGAATACTTAGTGGAAGTTAGATATCCTCTAATATCAAATATGGTACAGAGGAATTTTGTACCCTTCAGCGTGATATAAAAAAACGAAGGACCAGAATTACTAAGCTCTTACTATTTGCTGGATTGTCACGTGGCTGGTGGGTCTTGTGGGAGCAGAACTGGGGCCTGTGGGTACAGATGCAAGGTTGGTTTGGGCTCGGTGTGAGGCTGTCAGAGCTGTCTGTTGGTTGATCACCCTGCCTTGTGCGGTAGTGAACAGCTAAATGATGCCTGTCAGGGATGTGTGGGAGGGCATTTGGTCCAGCAGGAGATTCCTGGGCCGGCAGTGAAGCAGGAAAGAGATGGCCACATTGACCACCAGGAGGCGCCAGAGAACCCCAAGTGGGAGGTTTGGCTGGATGCCGCTCCAGATGTAGTAGTACCTGTTCGCGTTCCTGGGGCTACCGGCAGCAAGGGTGGAGACCCCACCTGCCAGGAGGCCTGGGGGTTGGTGCGGGGGGGGGGGGGATGTTGGCAGGGTAACCTAGGGCAATATGCCGGGGGAAAAGAGAACAGAATGGCTCTGCTCCAGCAGAGGCCTCTCTGGCTGAAGCTGCCCTTCTCCCTGCTCCAGGTACGTGCATTATTTCAGCGGCCTGCTCTCTGGCTCCATCAAAATGAACAACAAGCCCTTGTTTCTGCACCACGTGATCATGCACGGCATCCCCAACTTTGAGTCTAAAGGAGGTACTTGCCCGAGCCCTCTAGCTTCCATTCCCCTCCTGTCTTCCATCTCTTTGTCTTAGGAGGCAGCCTTGGGGGGTAAAAATACGGGCTAGCTGCAGTCTTAGGCTTGGAGTCTCAACTGTACCACTTCCTATTTCTCTGAGCCCCAGTTGATTCATTTGCAAAATGGGTTGGATACTGGCAGTGCCTGTGGGCAGGTGACGCTGGACGGTGTAGTGTTTTTGTAAACTCAAAATGCCTTTGAAATGAAAAGTTAGCATTTCTTCCTCTTTCTTTTTCCATTTCTCCTTCCTTTTTTCCTCCTTCCCTTTCCCCCTTTCTTCCCTTTCCTCCTCCTGGCCGATCCTTCCTTCCTTCATCTCTCCTCTCCCCCTTCCTCCTCCCGCTGTTTCTGCTGTCTTGGCTAATAGCGCCCCTCCCTTACAGGGTGTCGGCCATTTCTCCGGATCTACCAGGCCATGCAACCTGTTTACACTTCTGGTATCTAGTAGGTATTCCACAGGGATGCCGGAGGTCCAAGGCTGAGGACTGGGGGCTGGGGGCCGGGGTTGGGGGGCTGCCTAGGACCTTTTCTAGGAGGACTTCTAGGGTAGGGCTGAGGGATGGGTCAGCGAGCTTTCACAATAGCCCCCTGGCAGAGGGGCAGCTGGGAGAAAGTGCACTGCCCGGCCGCCTCAGCAGCCCTCTGTCCCTCTGCCTGCCTCGCTCCCATAGCAACGTCCAGGGAGACAGCCAGACCAGCATCTGCATCACCATCGAGCCTGGGCTGCTCTTGAAGGGAGACATCTTGGTAAGTTGCCCCTCTGTCTCAAGCCCCCGCACCGCCGTTGAATTTTTCTTCCTTTTCTCTTCCTCCTCCCCTTCTGCCTCTCTGGACAAGAGCGTCCCTCCTGGTGGGCCACCAGCCTTGGGGTCGTTGGCTCTCAGGGCCCCTGCAAGGCCTTCCAACCTTGACGGTCCTTGTCCATCCCCTGCCTCAGTGTCGGATGTGCCTTCCCCCGGGCTTGCCCCTTGTTCTGGAGTATCTCCAGGGACATACATCTCTGTGTGAGCTGTTACCTCCGGGCTTCCTGCTGGTGACAAGGACTCCCTCAATTCTAACTTCACTCCTTCCTCCTGTGATTGAAATCCACTCCTACGTTGCCCATTCTGACTGGTGTACAGGAACTTCTTGGGAGGATAGCTTTGTCCCCACAGGGCAAGGCTGGCTGTCAACTCTCTGCTGTTCTGGAAGTTTCCGCAGAGAGCTCTGAGATCCTGTTTGGGGTTGGTGACCTTTTCCTCACTGGGTTTGGGGCTTAGTCGTGGAGCTGGTAAGGAGGCCCCTTGGGACTAACTTTCCACCTTCGGCCCCTGATGGGCTCTGCTGTCTTTCCCACCCAGCTGAAGTGTTACCACAAGAAGTTCCGAAGCCCAGCCCGAGACGTCATCTTCCGCGTGCAGTTCCATACCTGCGCCATCCATGACCTGGGGGTTGTCTTTGGGAAGGAGGACCTCGATGATGCCTTCAAAGGTGGGCTCGCTGAGTAGAGAGGCAGACCTAGCAAGGAATAATTAGGCCACAGGATAGGAGAGCAATAATGGAGGGGCTGTGGCAGCAGTGAAGGGTGACCGTTTTCCCACGGGAAGCGAGGTGTTCCGGGAGCTGTCTCCCTTTGCTTCTTTCCTCCATCTGTTTAAGGTTTTATCTGTATTACATTCAGGCTCAGGACGTGTCCACATCCATCCACCCATCCACTCATCCATCCATCTGTCCATGTATAAATCCACCAGCATCACTGTGTGTCTGTATGTGCCAGGCATGCGCTAGACCCTGGTGATACAAAGAGAAAGACGTCAGGCCCTACCCTCAGGGAGCTCCCAGTCTTATGGGAGAAAGGCACAAACAGACATGATACTATGAAGTGATGCTTGCAGTGATGGAGATATACACAGGCATGATGGGTGCTCCAGGGAGCCGACACCACCCCTGCTGTAACTTCCCTTCCTGCAAGCAGTGGATGGTGATCTGTGTGCAGATTGGGCTCAGGCAGAGATCAGAGCGTGGGGCTGGGGCTCTGAGGAGGAGAGGCCTGATCCCCCAGTGTGGTCTGGCTCATGCAGGAGAAGGATGTTTCTATGATGAGCTTTCCCTGTACCGGAGCCAGGAGAGCAAAAGCAGAAGATGCCGTTATAATTGCAGAAGAGAATGTAAATGTCATCAGTCTTAACAAAGAAAGTAAGAGACTAGCTGACAAAATAAACGTAGAGTTGCGGAGAGGTGGGAGAAGGGCGGGGCCCAAACTTCCTCCTCCTACATGGAGGGAATCAGGGCACCATCGGAAATGGACAGATCAAGAAATAGAGGCTTAACCATCGTATTGAAAGTTTCAGAGGTAATCAGAAGGGTGAACTAATAATGATAACAGTAGTCATAGTAATAATAATAATAAACCAGGTTTAAGAAGGGAGGTGGGAATACTATAAGTGATCCAAATTGTTCACCTTCATAGTGGTGAATCAGTGAAGATTATTTGAAACTGATATATCTAGAAATAGTGGCATAAAAACTGTGGTTATTATTTAGGGTCTTAGAGGTGACTGCTCGTAGAACAAGAAATAGAAATGCTAAGAAATGGTTACCTCAGACAGGTAAGACAGGGCTAGGTGGGTAGGAGACTTAATGGCATTGTGTGTACTACTTATTATATTATCAACCATGTATACATGTATTACTTTAAACTCTTCTAGAAGAAAACTTTTTGTGGAGTCCTCTTTTGGGAATCAGTTGCCCATTTTTGTTTTTCCTTTTCCTTCTTTCAGATGATCGATTTCCAGAATATGGCAAAGTTGAATTTGTGTTTTCCTATGGACCAGAGAAAATTCAAGGTACATGCCAAGTTAGAATCCATTGATTCATTCCCTTCCCTCCACTCTGCCCTGCCCGACCTCAGCCATTTTCCCACTGATCTGCTCTACAAATATCAAGTTACCTGTGGTTGAGAGTCAGGCCAGCAGTAAAAGATCTGGGTATCATAGTGGACCCCCAGCTAAACATGAACCAGTGACTTAATCTCTGGATAATAAAAATAAAAAAGTAGACAGAGAGGCGCTGGGTTGGATAAACTATTCTGGCCCCATTAGGTCATCATCCTATTATATTCAGAGACTGAAGGCTATGGTGGATAGAGGGAGTGGCCAAGGGGACTCTCAAAGGTGCTGGATGGACGATAAGTATTTATGAGAACTGAGGTGATTCAACCTGAAGATGAGAAGGCCAATTTAATAATAGCCTTTAAGCCGTTAGACTGGTTATATGTGGAGACCAGTTGTTCTTCATCTTATTTGGGAACAGAATAGGAAGAGGTGAAGTCAGGTTACAGCAGAGGGACTCTGGGCAGACTAAAGAAAGGACTGCTGGGTCAGGACGGTAACTCACCCAGAAGGCCTGACTTGCATCCTGGGCTTTCTCTGGATGTGTAGGAGAGATTCTGCCTCTCTCCTCAGATTTCTGCCTGAAGTGGCAAGCATCTTAAGTGGAAGGGCAGGGGGATGGCTGGGATGACCTGTGTCCTCTCAACGTCAAGGCTGTGATTTGCCTGCTGTCCGTGACCCCGTGCAGCCCTTCACAGGCCTCTCCTGCACTTCCCCCTGACTCCAGGGCCAGACTCTCTGGACTCTTGGCACTGCCCCAGGGCTCCCTGGGACACAGAAGAGAAAGAGGCAGCCACCCAGCCAGAGGGTCCCCCAGCTTTCTTCTAAAGGGTCTTTGTTGCTCAGTGCTGCTGTCCTCATTTACCCTTATGACCTGGTGTGAACCTTTTCAAGAATGCAAGAAACCAGACTCCTGGGTTCTCCATCCAACTTAAGCGAGTGGTCCTGCCTCGCCATGGTCAAGAACATGAGAAGTCCCTTAGGGAGCATCCTTAGGGAACTTGTTGGTTTCCTCTGTTTTTCCAGCTGCTGATCGGTTTTTTCTTTCTCTTCACGGTCGTCTCCGCCTTTCCCATTTTCTAAGGCATGGAACACCTGGAGAACGGGCCGAGCGTGTCCGTGGACTATAACACCTCCGACCCCCTCATCCGCTGGGATTCCTATGACAACTTCAATGGGCATCAAGATGATGGCATGGAGGGTAGGTGGGACCGGTGGCTTCCAGCCCCTCTGTGGCTGCACAGCCCCTGCTCACAGGGCCTCGGCTGTCTCGGTTTGCTATGACACCGTACTGGGTTCAGAGGGAGGGGAGGTGCAGAGGAGAGGTCCAAAGCACCTCTGAGAGCTCACAGTTCAGTGGGGGGAAGACAAAACAAAACAGGAATGAGCTGAAGAATGAAGCAAAACAGCCGTACAAGCCGTACAAGCCGAATGAGTCCCATAGGCAGTGAGTGCTCTGAGATTGGCAGGGGATGGATTCTCGAGAGCTGGAGTGGTCTGGGAGGGCTCCTTGCAGGAAGTGGCCTTGCGTGGAGCTTGAGATACCCTCCTGTGCTTAAAACACAGCGTTTGTTAGGTTTCTTTTAACCCCGTTGTTGGATTTCTCCAGGCTCCCTGCCCGAGTTCTCTGGGGTCAGAGCACTGGGAAGGTAGACACAGCATTTAGGATCCACAAGCTTTCATCAACAGCCAATGAAAATGTTTGTGAGCTGGAAGCAAACTGGTCGGCTCCAGAATTTGAAAAGAAAGCAGCAGAATTGAAATGAATATTTGTTTAATTTAGCAACGAAACCTAACATAATGTCAAATGGTCATCCACAACTCGGTTCAACTCCTGAGAGTTATATATGCGTTCTGTTGATTTATGGGGTCCATTTGAGTATGTGTGATGGGATGCAGGGCGGGGCCTCTGAGAATGAGCATGTCTGGAGCTCAGGAACTCTTGAGACGCCCTGTCTGGAGTTTGGCCACAGGCTTGTTACCCTGATTTGGTCCCAGGATCACGGAATGTGGAAGCTAGGAGGACCTCAGGACCGTTGGCCCATCCCCCATCAGTTTTCAGCCTGGGTAACTGAGACCTGCGTCCGCCCCCCGGCCCAGAAGGAGGCATCTCTTGATTTACTCCCATGGCCAGGATATGTCCTTTCAAGGACACCAGCACCCAGCCTCTGTGCTTCTCCTCCCAGCTGAAGCTTGTCCTGGGGTGGGGACCCTGGGCCATGTGGCAGAGCTGGATTAGGTGGACCAGGGACCCTCACCCTGGACTCCGCCTCCAAGGTTTTGGATTTGTTGACTCCATGCTGAAAGTCTTTTAGGCCTTTTCCTGCATAAAGATTCTCCCTCTGACCTTAGAGACACCAGAATGAGCGATGCAGTTCAGAGGGGGTGGGATGAGGGCGATGCTTAGGCTAGAATTTAGGGTTTTATGGGAGAAGTTCATGTGCAGTGTGGCAGTGGTGCAAGTTTGTCCTCTCCCTGCCTAGTTCCCGCACTTCTCCCCCACCCCTCCGGGGGCCTAGACACTCCACCGGGGCCCTCCCTACTGTGCTGAGGCTGCCCCCCCCCCCCGCCCCCGCCAAAGCGCTCCTCTTCCTGCTCCAGCCACATCCCCTTGTGCCCTGGAGCTGGGGAGAAGGCAGAGGATGAAATGCATCAGTCCTGAGGTACCGGTGGCTGCCAGCCTAATTCTTCATCGTTCTGGGGATGTTTGCATTTTTAACAAGAACACTTGGCAATTGGAAGGAATTTTCAATGTCTCTCCATCTCTCCCTGGTGTGGATTCAATGCGATGATAAATGTAAAAACATTTAGTAAACTATAAAGTGCTAGGCAAACAAAAGGTAAAACAATTAAGGGGAAAGGAGGGGCTGCGGGAAGGATGGGGCTTGGGACACAGTCAGCCGTGAGGGAAGGAAGCAGGCGGACTGATCAGGAGGCTGGGACCAGAGGCAGGGAAGGGGGAGGAAGGAAGAGGAGAGGGGGGCCCTGGGCTCCTCTCCCTCCCCCTTGCCCGCCCTCCTCTCTCCTCCGATCTGCTCTCCCAGGCAGAGGAATGGAACCAGTAGGATCTTTTGGCCAGTTAAAGGTCAGCTCGTCCCGTAGGGACAGAGGGGCTCCTGTCTGGAGGCTGAGACACTGGCCCTGCGCCCAAGGGTGGGAAGGGAAGGCAGCAGCTCACAGCCCTGCCGTCCTCTTCCCTTGCTGGCTGGCCCGGGCCCGGAGCTGGGCGGCTGGAGCGGTCACCCGGGCAGACACAGCCTGTCCCGCTGTGTACTCCCCACTGTCACTGGGCTGCATCGCCCACAGGGACAGGAGAGTCAGTGGGGTGGCCCCGGGGCAGGAGCGGTGATGTTATCCTCACCCTGCTTCTCCTGGCTGGAGCACTTCTAAAAGGCTCTAGATTCTGGGGCCCAGAGGTAAATGCATTTTCTTCTGGCTAATTCTCTGGTTCATGAGAGGGAAGCCCAAGGCCTCTGTCTGTTCCCCTAGTTGCGTGCAAGTCACTGTGCTCCAGTTTCCACACGTGCTAGCTGGGATAAGGGCCCCAACCCCCAAGACTCTGGGGTGCTCAGGAGATGGCCCACGCTGGAGCCTGGGCGGTGGTTTGGCCATTTGCTGGAGCTGCGCTCGGGCTGGGGGATGGCCTTGTGGGCTGCAATGTGGTGCCCGGGGAGGCCCTGGACCAGGAGAGGCAGGATGACCCTGAGGTGCTAGAGCGCTCGAGCACGTGTGCTTTAGAGCCCAGCTGCCTGGTCCACACTGTGGAGTCTCCCGTCTGCAGCTGTGTGCCCTTGGTCAAACGATCACGCCTTCCTGTCGTCTTCATTTCCTTACCTGCAAACGGGATGGTGACGGTACTCACGTGATTGGGTTACCGTAGCAATTTTCATGAGAGGTAGTTTGTACTGAGGTTAGGACTGTGGCCTCTGGAGCCAAACTGTCCGGGTTCAAATCCTCTGCCACGATGCCATCCTCTTGGGGCCTCCGTTGACTCTGTTGTAACGTGGGGATTTGGTGACAAATCATTTCGAGCACCTTTCGGGGAGCGGGAGCTGCAGAGGGGCTGCCCGCTGTGTTCCCTCGTGAGTCTCTGTCACGTTGGTAGTGACCACGATCTCAGGGGTCTGCTGACAGGGCTCGGGAGGAGGCCCCTTGGCCTTGGGAGCCAGCTCGGGCTTTGCCACGTGCCGGTTACGATGCCGAGAACTTGATAGCCTCCATCTCATCTAACACTTGCAGCCACGTTGTGAGGTGGGCACTGTTATTATGCCTGGATGGGGGACTGGGGCACAGAGGGGTTAAGTGACCTGCCCAAGGTAGCCTCGCTAGTAGAGAGCGGATCTGATGTGGAACCCCGGTGCTAACTGCTATAGCGTCCTCAGCTGGCCGTCGTCCCCAAGGGTCTGTCCTGGGTGTCTGGTCCTGTGGCAGTACCTGGGTCCCACTGAGCTTGGGTGAGGGTCTGCTCGCTCTGCCCCCCACTTCTCACCACTGGACAGTCCAGATCTCCCCTGCCCTGCCTCTCAGTATGGGCGGGGGGCTTATACGCGGTGAGGCACGGAGTGCAGTACCCTGTGGCAGGTACCCAGCAGGGCTGCGGTGCCGGGAACAGCTGAGGCACATCCCTGATGTCCCCCTGTCCCCGCCCCCCCCCTCCCATACACAGGAGGGGCTGCTCACGCAGGACTGCCTCTGGTGAGGGGCTGGCCTCTCAAACTACAGACAGGGTGGTGTGTTGGAGGTGAGGTGAGGCCATTTCTGGAAGCTGCCCGCCTCTGCTATTTCGGGCCCACCAGGGGCGGGTTTAGGAGGAGTGGCCTAGTCCCTCTGGAGTCCACCGGGTGACTCAGAGTGGTGGGCGGGGGCACCGAGCCCAGCTCTTGGGGCAAAGGTCATCTCTGGCCTGGGCCCCACCTCGGCTCTCCCTGAAGTGAGAGGCGGTCGGTGCTGGGGTCAGAGCTCCGTTCCTCCGGAAAGCCCTCCAGGTGACCCTGACTTTACCCTCCATGTCAGGAATTGCTCTGTGTTTAACCCCTTCCTCACTGCCTGCATCCCTACCCTCTGAACCCTCGTGCAGGTTTCCAGTTGAAGGCGTGCAGACCCGTGGCACTCAGCATGCTGTTCCTTCCCTTCAGGGCGTCCCCTGTCAATCTCAGCAGCAAAATGAAGGCAGAAAACATGTGGGAACTTCTGATCTCTGCAGGCCGGCCCCCCCAGATCACAGAGCCCATCTCACACCCTCCTGCTGTAGAGAGGAAACTGAGGCTCAAGAGGGGAAGGGACCTGTCAAAGAGGGGGACATCCCTACAAGTGGAACCCTCCTTTCATGATCTCAGCCCACCCTGTTGCAGCCCCATTACGTGATGACCATACCGCATGCAGGGAGGTCAGCGCTCTAGCCCGGGGTCAGGAGATCGGAGCAAGGCTGGCGTGTGCATTCAGGTGTCAGCTGCAAATCCCTCCCACCCCTGGCTCCTCACCTTAGATGACGGGATGCTCACTGCCCCACAGGGTGGCCCATTTCCCTGGAGGATGGGGCCAGGAAGTCGGGTCAGAAACAGAAGGAGAGTGTGCCTCTGCGTGGTGGGCCTAGGCTGCGGTGACCGTGCTGCTCAGGACCATTTGGGCTCCCCTGCACTTAAGCCAGAAGGAGGGGGAGGTGATGAAAGGTGAAGAATCCAATGAAGAACCTTCTGAGCAGAGAAGTTTCCAGGCCTTGGGGCAGGTGGCCGGGGAGCATAGGATGAGTGCCTGTCGTTTTGGGGACTCCTTACTTTGGGAACAGAACCCCGTCGTGAGCCTGATGACCAACAGACTGATGTTGTCGTCTGCTTGGGTGGCCACTGCAAAGTACCACAGACTGTTTGCCGTAAACAATAGACATTTATTTTCTCACAGCTCTGGAGGCCAGAAGTCTGAGATCAAGGTGTGGGCAGGGTTGGTTTCTCCTGAGGCCTCGCTCCTTGGCTTGTTGACGGCCGTCTCCTGTTTGTGTCTTCACATGGTCTTCCCTCTGTGTGTGTCTGCGTCCTCACCTCCTCTTCCCTTAAGGACATCAGTCATATTGGATTAGGGCCGACCCTTATGACCTAATTTTAACTTAAGCGCCTCTTTAAAGGCCCTATCTCCAAGTACAGTCACATTCTGAGGTACTGGGGGTTAGGACTTCAGCATATGAATTTTGGGAGTGGGGACACAATTCAGCCCGTAACACCCAGGAAGGAGTTTTCTGGGTTGCCTGTAGTTGGATGCCTGGAGTCTTGGTCCTGAGTGAGGAGTAAGAGAAGGTCCAGGGTGGGTGGAGAGGAGAACAGTCTGGCCCCCCACCAGCCTCCCCCTCTCTGCCTCTCTCCAGTTTGGTCTGGAGCCTGCCAGCTCAGCGCTCTGGCTGGTACCACATTTCACAGCCTCCAGAAGCCCCATTAGCTCTTTGGCCTGAGTAATGAAGCCCCGTGCCCAGATCCCAGCTCCCTGTGGGTGGGAGCAGGGCTGTGTTTTTGCCTATGCTGCACAGAGCTGTCTCCAAATTCCTCCAGAGTGTTCCAGGGCAAGCCTTCCCGGAAGCAAGCGCGAGACCAAGGGGGTGTGGGCTGCCTTCCGATTCTGAGAAGCCCACAGGTTGACCAGGCCTGAATTATCTCATTGCCCACCCACTCCCCCCCACCTTTCCCCAAGCTCCTTGGACACTGAGTTGATTAGAGTTTCTCAAGACTTAAAAGAGGACGGGGGAATAGGGGCTGAGGCTGGATAAAGCAGCAGATTGCTCAGAGCCAAAAGGAGTAATGAAGGGAGAAATGACAAGTCTGCTGGCCTGGCTGAAGATGGCAAGGGGACTAATAACCACCCCTGCAGGATGCCCGGCAGCCCTTCTTTTGTTTCTGTGGGCAGCCCCGTCAGAGCCAGGGGCTGGTGACAAGGAGGCTTGGTTTTGTGCCCAAGCCTCTCACCCTCAGGCTCTGTGAGGAGAGGAATCCCCTTCCTTGGGGGAGAGATTCCAGCTCGGTAGGACACCCACCTCCTCTTCATGTTCTTTTGTCTGAGCTGGAGAAGAGCCTCCCTGATGGTAGCCAGGAGTCCCTAGCTTGTGGTAACTTTTCATGAGCTGGGCTTGTCCAAGGATTCTGATATTTTTTTTCTTTTGAGAGAAAGGAAAGAAGAAGGGAGAGAGACACACAAACAGGCAGAGAGTGAGGAGAGAGAAACAGGTGAGAGACATGGAGAGACAGACAGACTCAGACACACACTGGCCTGGGAGGCAGGAGATTTGGGTTTGGGTGTCCTTGGTAACTCCTTTTCTTTAGATCTTTTTTATTTCCTGTAAAATGAGGAAGTTGGAGTAGCAATTCTTTCCATTTCTTTGAGCTCATTACTCCTTTTTGTGACTTGTGAGGAGCTAAGATGGACTTAGCTTCCCTCTCTTGAGCTTGTAGTGGGAAGCAGCATTGCTCAGTGGCTGTATCAGTCAGGAGGGTCTTGGTTATGCTGCATAACAAACAGCCCCAAATTCTCAGTGGCTTAACCAACAAAAGTGTATTGCTTGCCCACGCTGCCTGTCCAGTGTGGATTGACAGGGGTCTTTGTTCATCTTACTTCCTCCAGGCTGATGGTGGCTTCATGGCATAGGTGCATCCATCACTGCTGCTGAAGTAGGCAGAGGACACTGTGACCTGCACGCTGCTTCTGTCTGGACATGACACACTTTCCTTCTGCTCACATTTCATTGGCCCAAACATGTCACACATCCATGCTTAGTTTCAAAGGGGGCAGGGAATTTGTGTGTGGAACAAAGTAGAAGTATCGTTGAACAGACTGATGTCTACTCTAGGGATTAAGACTGTGGAATTGAGGATCGGAAGATCGGTTCCAAGCTCTGTGGTTCATAATTGTGTTCCTTGGTCAGGTCACTTTGCCTCTCTGATGCCTCATCTGTAACATCGGTACAATAATAGTACTTTCCTTCCAGGGTTGTTGTCAAGGCTCAATGAGGTAACGTATGTGCAGTGTGAAAAGTAAGTGCCTGGTGTGTACTATGCTGGCAATAATTTGTGTCTATTATTATTATTATTGAAGTGCTGGAGGAAAGAAGATAGAGGTGTGATTTTGAATGTATACAAGCCCTCTCTTCTTAAGAAAAAACCCATATTCCCCTGGTCCCTCTACTCTCTGGGAACTGTCTGTAGCTGGTTCTGTTCTGGGAGCCCCACTCTTGGAAGTCAAGAGACTTGCCTCTGACACCAACTTGCTGTGTGACTTTGGAAAAGTTACTTTCCCTCTCTGGCTCTCAGTTTCCCTTATCAGTGAATTGAGGGGGGTTGATATGCAAGGAGACTTCCAGCTCTACAACTCTAATGATGACAGTGATGATGACAAAGGTAATGACTGGATGATAGCTAGCCTTGTGTTCTTACCCTGTGTATGTTCGCTTGGTTACTCCTCCCCAAATGCCTATAGGTGGCTGCTGTTTTGTAACCATTAGGCTGACCAAGCAGAACTTGTTAGGATGTGGTTTTAAAGCTTCCCCTGCGCCCGAATGCCATTAGGGTGAGTCCCGTGCCTTTTCTAGCCACACTCAGGTAATGGTATACAAGAGCCTCTGGGCAGTAATAACGACGCCCAGAGTGAACTTGGTGAACTTGGTGCTTCACCCAGAATTAGTTCTTCCGCCTTGTCTGCCCCTACCTTGCTTCAGCTGTGGATGGGAGGGGGTGGGGGTCGTTTCTGTAGGTTTTCTCTCTGTCTCCCTGACTGATGGGAAGAGAGGAAGGAGAGAAGGGATGGGAACATTTTGACTTGCCTGCACCCCTGTTAAGTGGAGACACAGGCACGGATGGTATGGCCTCTGAGCTCTTTGACGGTGGAAGCTTCCGGGTGACTGTTTCCTCCTGCAGCACTTCCGTGGATGTTTTGGAGCCCCTCCCCCCTTGAACTCCCCAAGAGTCTCTTCTCACCGTTTCCTTCGGGTGGGTGACTGCAGATCTGTCAGAGGCTCACCCTTTCCTCGGCCGAGCATCCCTCGCTCCCTCCACCTCCTCCTGTGGAGGTGTTTCAGCCCTCCAGGTGGCCCTCTAGGACAGGATGTGAGGCAGCCCCGGGCTGGATCTCTCCCCTTGGCCCGCAGGAGCCCTAAGGCGCCCTTGGGCTCAGCAAAGCTTGGGACTGAGGTGGCCAGCGCAGCCGCTGTCTCTGTTCCCTGGCTGGCCTCTCACCGTGTGGACTTCCAGGCCTGAGCTAGGCCCGTCTCTCACGTTTTCCAGCCCCAGCGGACCCGAGCTGAGCTGAGTAGACTCACCGAGGTGAGGGGAAAGCCCCTCCCTGGCAGGTGGTACTTGCAGCAAAACAACACTCTTCTCTCCAAGATTCCTCTTAGAATCACTCACTTTCTCATCCTTTCACTCCCTTGACATGGATGTGTGTGGGGGGCAGTTTAGAGCCACAGAACAGTTTTCAACCATCACTGTCTTAAAAATTTTTTTTAATAGCTAATATTATATATTCCCAATATAATATAATGAAGTGATATTACATTGATATAATTTAATATCATAACTTCGCCTATTTAAAGAGTAGAATGCAGTAGGTTTTCGTATATTTAGGGTGGTACAACCCGCACCATAATCTAATTTTAGAACATTATCACCCCCCTCGAAGAAACTTCATACTCATTAGCAGTCGCTCCCCACATCTGTACCCACCCCCAGCCCTAGTCCACTTTCTATCTCTATAGATTTGTCTGTTCTGCATATTTCATGTGAACAGAATTGTGGCCTTTCGTGGCCTTCTTTCACTCATGATGTTTTCAGGGTTCATCCAGTTTGCAGTGTGTATAGTTCATTTTGATTTGCTTTGTAATATTCCACTGTATGGCCATATACCACATCTTGTTTATACACACATCAGTGGATGAATATTTGCAGTTTCCACTTTTTGGCTATTATGAAGAATGCCGCTATGGGCATTCATGTATAAGTTTTTGCGTGGACTTACGTTTTCATTTCTCTTGGGTAGATACCTAGGAGTGGAATTGCTGGGTCATATAGTAACTCAATATTTAATCATTTGAGGAGCTGTCAGACTGTTTTCCAAAGTGACTGCACCATCTTACATTCCTCCCAGCCAGTGTATGAGGATTACAGTATCTCCACATCCTCACCAACACTTGTAGTTTTCTGTCTTTGGGATTCTAGCCATCCTGGTGGGTATAAAGTGGTATTTTATTATGGCTTTGATTTGCATTTCCCTAGTAATTAATGATGTTGAACATCTTTGTTAATTGGCTATCTTCTTTAAAGGAACATCTATTCACAACCTTTGCACATACTTAAAGTTAGATTTTTGTCTTTTTGTTATTAAGTTATAAGAGTTTTTTATATATTCTGGAAATATGTCCCTTATTAGATATATGATTTGCAAATATTGTCTCCTATCCAGTGGGTTGACTTTTCACTGTCTTGATGTCAGTCATCCCTTTTTACAAGCACTGCCTTACTTTTGGAACATGGCATTCATTTTCCTGGGGCCTCTGTCACAACTGAGACCCAAATAGTTCCACATACACCTGGTTGTGAGTGTTCCCATTTTACAGGAGAGAAAACTGCGGCAATCACAGAGAGCTTAGGGACCTTGTTCAGATAATACCCTTAGTAAATGGTGAAGGCAGGATTTGGACGGGAATGGGTGGGAGTCTGGAGTCGGTCAGGGATACTGCTTCCTATCGTTCTGTGACCTTGATCTGAAAGATGATACATCTATAGCCTGAAATGCTTTAGGCTGCTTCATCTGATCTCTTTCCAGCCCTGGAACTGGTGCCTCGACTGGTCTGGAACACCTGCCCCATTACACAGAGAGGGAGGCCAGGTTCCAGGTCCCTGGATGTCAGGACGGCACCAAAGCTCACGAGTTCTGCCTCCGGGCTGCCTCAGCCACCTGCGCGGCCCCGTTTCCCTTCATCTCCCAGGGCGAGGCAGGGTGGGGAAGGGTAGCAGAAGGCGGCCCCTTTGGAGGCGGTCACTGGGGACAACAGCCCTGTGCCCACCCTGGAAGAACACCTGAGCACCACGGTGAATGTTTACCCTTGACGTACTTTCACAGAGTGTGACATTGTTGTCTTCTGAACTTTTGGGTAAGATGTGGAGGAACCAGTAAAAAATGGGAGAGCAAGATTGCAGGTGGTCCCAAATTATTCAGGAAAAGCGTCCAAGGATCCCGAGTGATACATCTGCCCCTTGAGCAGAGGGTTTTAGGGGTGATTTTCTAAGCACAGGTGCTAACAGCCTGATTTTTTTTTTTTTTTTTTTTTGGTCATGCTGCACGGCTTATGGGATCTCAGTTCCCTGACCAGGGATTGAACCCAGGCCACAGCAGTGAAAGCGCCGAATCCTAACCGCTAGACCACCGGAGAACTCCCCCCGAGAGGCTGATTTTTGTTGGGAAGTCCTACTGGCTGCTGGAGGGGGCGGCCCTTCCGCTCTGGTCAGGGTCGGGGGGGGGGCGGTAAGGGCAGGGAGGGAGAAATTCAAAGCTGTTACTGAAAGCTTCAGCTTCTGTCCCTGTTCTATCACATCCTATAGTCCAAAGAGCTGGAGCTTAGACTGCAGCAGGAGGGGTTTGAACCAGCCACCTGGAAAAACTTCCCGACTGTGAAAGGGTAGATCAACTGTGGCAGGGAGGCTGGGCCCTTGTCCTCTTGGCCCGCTTGGGCAGAGATGTCGAGAAATAAGGGAAATGGGTCTCAGTGTGGAGTGGTGTACATAGAGACAGTGGCACAGGCAGGGTTGGGATGACTTCTTGAGGAGGATCTGGGTTTCTACTTTCCCAAGAGGGAGTCCTCTCCTGACCTGCTGGAACAATCAGAGTGCCGAGAATTTAAAGGTAGTGTCGGTCTGACCTTGTGGATAAAGACCACGACTCCACTGACCCAGCATCTGCCGGCCACCTGCTTAGCGCTGTTCCTGGTGGGGTGGGGTGGGGCTTGTGCCGATGCCCTTGGACCCTTAGCTGGCCCTGCTCTGGGAGGCAGCTGGCAGGCTTGAAGAGCAGTGTCTGCCCGTGGAACATTCAGTAAACCAATACCCTCCTGACTGAATGTGCCTTTGGTCCTCCGTAATCTCTGCCATCAGGTGGAGGTTGGAAGGCCGGAGCCACACTCGGAGCAGACGCAGAGCTCTTGGCCAGGGGCCTGAGCGGCACGTCTGCCCTCTTGCTGTGCTCAAATATCAAGCTCCAGGCCGGGGAAGAGGAGAACGTGCAGTCTTTCCCCCTCAACCACCCTCCCTGCTTCCGCTCCTGCCAGACGTGCAGACAAGTGCAAGTTAGCTGGGCTCGGCGAGACCCCAAGATACGGACTCTCACCACGTCCAAGAAAAGAAATACAAGCTTCCATTGATCAAATATTTTTGGGGACCCAACTAAAGCTGCTTTTCACCCATCATTCCCTGGCTCCCTCCCCTCCTTCTTCCTTCCCTCCCTTCCTTTTCTCTCTCCTTTCTTTCCCAAATGCTTATAGATCACCTACTAGATGGTGGGCCCTAGGCTAGCCCTGGTGCTATAGAAAGTCCTGCAGACAAGGGCAGGGAGGGGGTGCGTCCAGATCAGACAAGTGCACCGTCCACCGCGACCCACAGCCAAATGGAGAAGAATCGTGGCCAAGAGCCAGGCTTCTCAGGAGAGAAGAAGCTTCTGGGATGGTGGTGATCAGAGGTGGATGACTTTGCAGAGGGGCTGCATGTGTCCTGGGCCTGGGAGGGTAGATGGCAGTGAAAACAGAATTGCTTTTCAGATCTAGAAGTGGCATAACAACATTGCTTGAAGTCTAGAAAGTAGAGGGAAAGAAAGCAGTCAAATCACTCTGGCCTCCTTCTCACCACTGCCCCCCGTCCCATGGTGGGCTGGGTAGGATGTCAGTGGAAAGCAGGAGCTGGTGAAGATGGGAATGTTGGAGAAGGCGGAGGGAGGGTGAGGGGAGCCCCAAGGGAACCATATTTACGGGGTCCAGGAGGGGAGGACAAACCAGGAGATTAAGAGGAAAGACAGCACACAAAATCCTGCAGTGGATGGGTCCCTGGAGCCCAGATCTGTTGCCCGGTGGATGTGACTGAGTGATGGGTACTAAGAGAGAATGGAGCTGGTGAGAGTTGTCTTTCTGGATTCTTCTGGATTATTCCTTGTTGGACCTATTCAGGCCCTGGGTGCTCCTCCCTGCCTTTGGAGGCTGTGCCTGGCCCTCCTTCTCCTCGCCCAGGCCAGCTGGCCTGGAGCTGGCTCGTAGGCGCTAGCTGAGGCCGCTTTGCTTCTTGGCAAAGTTTAACTCCTTCACTAATGGTGCTGGCCTTCGGGCCCATCTCTCCACCAGCCTTTGAGAGGCAGCGCCCCCCCTGGAGCTTGTCTGTGTCTTGCCCATTCCTTCTGCCTACTAGCTGGTGCGCTTCTCTTCAGGCGACAGAGCCCGTCCCTTTTGGTCCACTCTCCCAGGCCCTGCTTTCTGTCCAATGGGGACCATTTATGGGAAAAGGTTTCAGTGGGTCTGGGATCTGGAGGATGATCCGTCCTCTCTCCTTTCATGGTTCCCCTCCCTCTACTTCCCCAGCTGCTCATGGGTGATTCATCCCCGTACATCTCTTTCTTCTCTATGCTCCTCCCCCTGCCAAGAGACCTTCTGAAATCCTGACAAAGTCGCTGAGCTCACATACCTTCAGTAATAGGCAGCCTCCACTGAGGTTGAGAAGGACAGTATCTTAGAGTGGCCTGAGAAGAGACAAAAGCCACATCCTTGGGAGGCAGTAGAGGCACCATAGTGGTTGAAAGCCTGGGCTCGGGACTCAGGCTGCCTGGGGTCAAGCCCAGCTCTGCCTCCTGCCCGCTGTTGACCCTGGGCAAATCATTTAGCCTTTCTGAGCCTTAGTGTTCTCCCCAGTAAAATGGGGACAAAGATATACCTCTCCTATAGGCTGAGAATGAAGTGAGATAACGGATGGGTGCCTAGCTCTGTGCCTATTCCCTAGTAAGCCATCAGTTGATGTTAGTTGTTACTGATACCACCACCTGACCTTGGGTGGTACTTTATGCAGTGCTTCCCTGAGTGCCAGTTTCGACCATCCCCGTTGTTGCACTGGACTTTGAACCCTGGCCTCTGGCTGCAGGTCTGTATTCTTCCTACTGAACCTTTCCCCTGGCATCACGCAAATGCCAGGCTCCATTCCTGTGTGAGCCGCTCCCTCTGCTCAGGGGTTGGGCCGTTTGCAGAGGTCCCTCAGACAGTTGGGGGCAGAGCAGGCCTAGCTCCGAGGGTCTTTCCAGGGTCCTAATCTCCACGGCACTGTTCATCAGTGATGGCCAGGCTGTGGGCCATGGTGATTGCTGGAGCGGCCATAAAGCTGCTTCTTTCTCCTCCATTTGAGAAAACATATCAGGATGCAAGAGAGTGAAAATGATGTGATTATAGGTGTAACCTTGAATCCACTGTATTGAAGAAGAAGAAAAAAAGAAAAAGCCAAATCATTTGTGTTCTTTGGTATGTGGACTGTCTGCATTAACATTCATTTATTCAGTCAACAAATATTTATTGAGTATCTACTGTGTGTCACTATTTAGTTGCTGAGGATACAGTAGTGAACAAAACAAAGATCCTTGCCCTTGTCATGATTGTATTCTAGTGGGAGAAGACAGACAATAAAACGTTTTTTAAAAAGACATTATGAGTACATCTGACCCGCGAATAACACAGATCTGAACTGTGTAGGCCCACTTATACACAGTTTTTTTTCAATAAATACCTGTATTTTTATTTATGGATCTTTGTGGGGGAAAGTTTGTGTTCAGTTAGAGATCACAATATGTGGAATCAAAAGAACTAGGGTTTGAGTCCTGATTCTATCCAAACTATTTCAGCTTCCTGCCCTTGGGTGAGTCATTTCTCAACTCTTTTGTTTTGGGGGCAGAGAAAGCAGTATGTGGATTTTTCAGTGTGAGGATGTGGGTGGTGAGTGGGTAGGGGCGGGTGGGTCAGTGCCCCTAACCCTGGCATTGTTCAAGGGTCAGCTGTAAGTGAGAGAGCATCTTAGAAGGTGATAAATACTCTGGGAAAAAAATATTACAGAGTAAGGGTGATTGGGAGTTGTTGGTGATGGGCGTCGAGCAGTGAGTTGAAATTTTTTAAAAAGCTGGTCAGGACTTCCCTGGTGGCGCAGTGGTTAAGAATCCACCTGCCAATGCAGGGGACATGGGTTCAAGTCCTGGTCCGGGAAGATCCCACATGCTGTGGAGCAACTAAGCCTGTGTGCCACAACTACTGAGCCTGCGCTCTAGAGCCCATGTGCCACAACTGCTGAAGCCCGTGTGCCACAACTACTGAAGCCCATGTGCCTAGAGCCCATACTCTGCAACAAGAGAAGCCACCGCAGTGAGAAGGCTGTGCACCACAATGAAGAGTAGCCCCCGCTTGCTGCAACTAGAGAAAGCCTGTGAGCAGCAATGAAGACCCAACAGCCGAAAAACAAAAAAATGCTGGTCAGCCTAAGCTTCACTGAGGCGGGGGCATATGAACAAAGAATTGAAGGAAGTGAGGGAGTCAGCCAAGCAAATCGCTGAGGAAGAGCATTCCAGGCAGGGGGAATAGCAAGTGCAAAGGTCCTGAGGCAGGAGCCCACCTAAGATGTTTGAGAAGCAGCAAAGGGGCCAATGTGACTGCAGTGAAGGTTGTAATAGGAGATGAGGTTAGAGGTAATGGGGACCAGATTATTTAGGGTCCGGTAACCACCATAAGGATCTGGCTTGTACCTGAGCAGTTTCATCTAATGACAAAGCATGGAGATCTTTTCATAATAACAAATAATAACAAAGAGCCTTCTCACTTTTTTCAAATAATTTTCAAATAATTTTTTCAAATAATAATTTTCAAACAAATAATAACAGAGCCTTCTCATTTTTTTCACCTGCATGACATTCCACTGTACAAAGGTTCTGTGTTTTATTTAACTAGCATTTTATTTAACTGTATTTAAGTAACATGGACATTTAGGTTGTTTCTAATCTTTTGCTGTTTTCAAAAATTCTGCAATGAGTAACGTTTTTATTTGTGCGTAACACCATTTCATTTGTGCAAGTCTGTCTGTAGGACAAATTTCTAGAAGTGGAATTGCTGGATGGAAGAAATATGCATATATAATTTTTTTTTTTTTTTTTTTTTTTGCGGTACGCGGGCCTCTCGCTGTTGTAGCCTCTCCCGTTGCGGAGCACAGGCTCCAGACTCACAGGCCCAGCAGCCATGGCTCACGGGCCCAGCCGCTCCACGGCATGTGGGATCTTCCCGGACCGGGGCACGAACCCGCGTCCCCTGCATCGGCAGGCGGACTCTCAACCACTGCGCCACCAGGGAAGCCCATATAATTTTGATAGCATCATACTGGCCTCCATAAGGGTTGTATTAATTGGCACTCCCAATCAGCAATTTGATTAGGCACTAGGAGGAAAATCTATATCTCCCTTCTCTATACACCCTCCACGTGTGAGGTTCTGTTAGGTGCCCATTATTTCCTTTCCTCCTCATGACCCTCCTGTGAGCTGAGTACTCTTGTTCCTATTTCACAGATGAGGAAACAGGCACAGAGAGGTTAAGTAACCTCCCGGTGTTTACACAGCCAGGAAGACATAGAGCTGGGATTCTGATGCCCACCATTCCTCACCATGGCTTCACGAGGGCAGGAGTTTGAGGCACCCTGCCTCCTGTCCCTCTGCTCCCTCTGCCCCACGCAAGTGGGCATGTGGACCTAACACTGCTGTGCCTGCATTTCGGAGACCCTTGCAGGCCAGTGGAAGGGTGGGAAGAGGCCAACCCGAGGGACCTGGAATCACACTGGGTGAGCTGGCCAACCCTGGCCTCCCCTTCTGTCCCTCCCATTGTCAGCCCCGGGGTGAGACCTGGGAGGCTGCGATCTGGCTAATTCTGCTCCAGGTGGGGAGCTCCCCACCGCGCCTGCTGGGTCAGCTTGCTCCAGGGATTGGGTTTCAGCATTTCACTGATGAAAATAAATCAGCCTCTTTATTGCCCTGCATGGCCCTCGGAACCTCTGCAGCCTGGCGTGTATTTCCCGACTTTCTGTAAGTCACTGTTTCTGTTCTAGCCCCCAGGGGCTCTCTGTCTGCTGCAGAAATAGCCTTGGACGAGTTTGGAGCCTGGAGCCACCCAGGCAAGACCAAGCAGAAGAGGAGCATCAGGTCCACAGAGAAAATGCCAGGTTGAGCATCTTCTCTGTGTTAGATCCTTGAGCATCTAGAGTTGGCCAGGTGTTCAGAGACCATCTATCTGGTTGTACTCTCCCATTGCACAGAGGAGTAAACTGAGGCCTGTCCACAATCACTCCTTAGTACTCTGGCCCTTTGACCGCCCCCCACCCCCAGTCTACTGCTGTTGCTGCCAGACAACACTTTCTCTAGGTCTGTGTACTGTGCAGTGGCCAGTTAGGGATTGGAGAGCGGAGTTGGAGAGAGTAAGTTTTAGCTGCGGCAGGCGGGGTGGGGGTCTGACTTCCAGGAAAGCTGTCTTGCTTTTGAGGCACATGAGATAGGGGAGCTGGTGGCAGGACTGGATTTTCTTGAGGTTGAGGAGAATCCTCCACCCCACACACCTGTCCAGATAGGGTGAGGGACCATGGTGCATGAACATGAAAGAACAGGCAGTGTCTAGAGGGTTCTGACAAAGCCCCAGCAGGTTCTGCATGCAAAGGGGCCTTGGGAGCCTTGCCAAACTCCCCCTTCTCCTGCCCTTCTTTTTTTTCTGCTCAAGCATTATTTGCACCTGCGAGACTCTCCTGCAGGGACATGGGGCATCCTGCCTCAGATGGCAGGCCAGCTGGACTGCCCTCCCACCCTCCAGGGCCAGGGCCTGGTCCAGCCCCAGCCGGCTTATCCAGGCTGCCGGTGGGGCCCCCTGGTTCTGGAAAGCAGTGCAGAGCTGTCAGTGGTTGGGAGCCAGGAGCTGCTGGCGGCCTTTCTCATCCTTTCTCATCGCGGACCATGTCTTTACATCCTTGCAGCTAGTCAATGCCCCGGTGCTCATTGGAGACTTTCGCCTGGTGGTGCTTCGATTGCTTAAAAAACTGTTAGCAGCAAAGTGTTCTTCAGTGTTTGTTCTCCTTCTCCAGGGGCAGGGAGATCAGATTTTGATATGAAAGCTCAAAGCTTCTCAGATCTTTCCTGCTTCCTTTCTGCCTCTCCGTCCCGCTTTTTCTGCACACTGCTTAACAGCCTTCAAGGGCCAGGCAGGCACTCTTCACAAGGCTAGAAAGAGGCCTGGGCTGGTTCCCTGTCTCCTGTCTCCTGTCCAGGCCTGTGCCCCATGGTGCTGTAGCCCCTGCGGATCAAGAGGGTCACTCCCAGCTTGTCCCCCTGCAGCAGCGCCTTCCGGCTTCTTGCCCGCACCTGCTTGTGTGTGAGCTTGCACACGAGTGCCGGGAGACCCCCACGGGGATGCCTACCCGAGCCTCGTTATACTCATGCACACGAGGGACCCGTCTGGGAAAGGAAGCAGAGACCACCCAGATCCCACACCCACCCCCATCCCCACACCCACTCAAAACAGAACCACAGAGAGCCCTCTGCAAACACCCAGCACTCGTGCACAGAACCCCGCAGACCCCTCGCCCCCCGCATACCCCACAGAGTGAAGGGAGCTGTCGTTATGAAGCACGGCCAGCCTGGTAACCAGTACTTAGGTGAGGTACTTCGTGGGCCTGTTAAGCACCACTGACATGGGATCGACCTTAAGTGCAAAGACGGGTTCATTGTGTGAGTGGTGAACCAGCTCTGAGGCAGTTCCCTACAAGTTTCCAGAAATGCTCTGAACCCTGGCAGCATCATTAGGATACAGGCATACAAATTCCCAGGGACCACTTTGATGGGGGCAGCACTCATTTGGATGGTGGGGTTTGGGCGGGTTGTTCTAAACCAACATTGTGATTTGATTGTTACCCTCCACTCCCTTCGTCCCACGGGGTCCTCCAAGCTCTCATCCTTTGCCCGTCCCTCTCCTTCTTCCTTCCTCCTTCCTCTCTGGGAAGTAGAAAGAACTTGAGCATCGGTGAGCCTGGCAGTGTGATCTTGATCAAGCCCCCGCCGCTAAGCCTCGGTCTCTTTTTCAGGGATCTACCTTGAAGGGCAGTTGTGGAAGCAAAGGAGAGAACATCCATTAACGTGCAAGCACGTAGTTCAAATGCACCCTCCCCGTTCCGTGGTGCTGTCTCATTCTTCCTGGCTCCCCAAGCCCACGGCCCCTCTCCCCACTCTCCCTCCGTCCTTCCCAAGTGAGGACTGCTACTGAAGTGGTGTCCAGGCCCCGGGGGGCAATCCGAGTGGGGAGAGGCAGGAGGGAGGTGAGTGG
The DNA here is from genome assembly GCF_951394435.1 of Stenella coeruleoalba. Taxonomy (NCBI): domain Eukaryota; kingdom Metazoa; phylum Chordata; class Mammalia; order Artiodactyla; family Delphinidae; genus Stenella; species Stenella coeruleoalba. The sequence goes on along the minus strand of NC_137151.1, from coordinate 108,524,121 downwards.
ACCTACCCTGACCCTTGCCCAGCTCAGCCATCTGCCCGGGAGTTGGCAATTCTCTTCCTGGGTGATCCTCTGGTGCGGAGGCTCCTGCCCAGCTCTCAGGGAACAGGCTCCTGAGCCTGGCCCTGTCCACTGCCTTCCTGAGGTACCATGTGGAGACCCTGGAAGGCTGGGGCCATGCGAGGGGGGCCTGAGTTCTGGGTCAGCCTGCCTTCCCTCTGTGCTGGGCGGTCCTGCGGGGGTCTGTGACTTGTTTCTATGTCACATCCTGCGCCACACCCAGCCCAGGCAGTGGCCTTTCCCCAGGGTCCTCCCTCGCCCCCCCAGACCTTTCACACCTTGAGCCTTGGGACGCCAGGCCTTTCTCCTCCTCCCTGTGTTCTGCTTAGAACCAGAAGTTTGAGAGTGCAAAGCTCATCTTGCTCTTTTCTCTCATTTTACCACTTTGGAAACTGAGGCCCAGGAAATGACTTGGCCAAGGTCACAAGGTGAGTTAGTGGCCCAGCTGGGACTGGGACCCAGGACTCCTGAGTCAGTCCCGAGCTCTGTCTCTCACACCCCAGACTCCTTCTGCCCTCAGTTTGTCTCGGGGTGTCTTGACTGTGGTACCATTGACATTGGACATGGGACTGTCCTGTGTGTTAGAGGATGTTCAGAAGCATCTCTACCCACTGGATGCCAATAGCATTTCTTCTAGATGTGACAACCCCAGATATTTCCAGCCATTGCCTCATGTTCCCTGGAGAGTACATCGCCTCGGGGGAGGACCACCGGTCTAGTTGTCTCCTCAGTCTCTTGTCTCTGGGACCTCACCTCTCACCCTCGTAGGGTGTGAGGTAGCCCTTCAGTGAAGACACTCTGTTCCGCTTCCTGCTTCTGTTCTCGGACTGGGTTTCTTAGAAACCAAAACACTCAGTCATTTTGTTCCTTACGAGAGAGAGCAAAAAACCAGGTCTGGAAAGATGCCACCCCTCCCTCCTCTTGGTCCTTGGTGTTGAAGCTATCTCTGAGGGGGGAGGGGGGTGACATTTTCAGGCATACTGTTGGCGGTAACTGATGCCGGGACAGACCCAGTGTTTGTTGATTGAACAACATCCCATCCTCAGAGTCTGGGATGTGAGACTCTTCTCTTTGCTGGACACTCGATGCCATGATATTTGAGCAGAGAAAGGACAGGCCAAATGATATGTCCTGAAGCTTAAGCACTGGGTGTGTTTCATCTGGGCCCAGTGAGCTAGGGTCACCGAGGTGCTGTTCAGGGTGGGCCGGGTAGGGAAGGAAGATTGGGAAGCAGATGTCGAGGTGATGGTGGTTGTATATACGTGGCTGCCTCATTTAGAGCGCCTCTGTGTGCTTTTTACCGTGCTGAGTGCTTTACACGCATTGTATCAGCCTTTGCAGTACTCTCTGAGATACCCATTTTATAGATAAAGAAACTGAAACTCAGAAAAATTAAGTAATTGGCCCAGGGTTGCACGAAGCTAGTAAGTAGTAGTGTCTGCATTTAAACCAGTGTCGGCTTGACCCCTAAGCCCGTGTTCTTAGCCACTGTGTTCCTGGCAGATGCTGAAGTGAAACGAGTCAGAAAGGCTGGGTATAAATTTAGGTTGCATTATTAAAGGCATGGTTTCCAGAAACTGGAAGGTGATAGGCCTGTGGTGCTCCTCGTAGGTCAGAGGGCCCACACGGGTCGTCCCTTGCTTCAGTGATAAGAACCACTGGTAACAAGTGCTCAGGTGGTGAGGAGAAGCAAAGAGAGGTACGGTGGGCTCGGGGGCTTTGCGGGTGGGAGTGGGGGAGGTTTGTTTGTCAAAGGAGACGCTCCGGAGGACTTGCACATCCCATTCGGTGTCCGAAGCTCTCATGTGGTTGAGATTTGGCTTGTCTGAGCCGCCCAATCAGGCACCACAAGGTTAGTGGAAAAGTCAGGGAGCTAAAATCTATCTGTTAGAGCCATGTAATGATGAAACGGGCTTCTGGAGTAAGGTCCCTATAATTGAAAACAGTGAAGTACAGCTAGGACCATTTTTTGCCAAACTTGGCTGCCTAGGATTCTCCACTGGAGAGTGTTCTACAATTCAGATTCCCAGGTCCCACCCCTGGCAATTCGGCCTCTGGAGGTCTGGGGTGGGGCCAGGGGGTCAGGGTTTTGATAAAACTCCCCAGAGCTTTCTGGTGCAGCCGGTCCCTGGATGGTAGCAGAGAACCATGGGATCGGGTTGCTACTTACAGAGACTGTTGTATGGTGGTGTTTCCAAAGTCTGGTACATTGGCCAGACTGGTAGTTATATATGAAATGATTTTAAGTCTATTTATTTTAAAGCATATTAGAAGAGGAAGTGTGTAGCTTTCACACCAAATCTGTGATATCGTGGATATTGATGCTTTGAACTACTTGGAAGTTAAATTTATTTTAAAAATTTTACAAAATCCTATCAAAATAATACTATGGATGGGATTCAGATGTGCAGATAAACATGAAGGTCGTATGCAAATAAAGTCTAGGTTAACACTGTTGTAAGGGTAGGGACTATTGGGCGGACTGGTTGACCATACCCTTTCAAGAGCCTGGGGTTTGTCAGTTAGTCCCAGAAGGCTCTATGGAGGTAAGAAGATAATTACGGTAGTTTGTCCAAACTGTGGTCTTACAACAGTCCTGTGCCGGGTAAACTGGAAGTCCTTCTGCCCCCAGTTTGGAGCCTGAGGCATGCAACCCCTCTTCTCCCTTCCCCATTCTTGATGGTTTCTGGGAAGTCTTTGACGCTGGGCTGGGGTGTTCGCCATCTCATCAGTGAAAATGCCGTTAAGATAAGGCAAGGGCCAGAATACAGAGAACCATTTTTGTTCTTATTTTTCTTCTTTACTCTCAGAAGGAAGCAACTAGTGATGCTGGCAATGGGGAGGGGGCTAGGGATGAGGTGTCTGCTCCGAAGAGGGAGAAGCAGGTGGCCTGCACCCGACATGCCTCCCCCTCCCGGGCCTGTGGTGCCCGACCTGTCTGTGAAAGGTCTGGGCGTCAGCGTGGGGTGGCTGCAGAAGCACTTTGGGGTGGCAAACTAACTGGGGCTCGGTCAAGGAGACACCGGGCTCGAAGCCACTGCTGGCCTGGCTGCAAATCCTAGGCCATCTCCTACTGCCTGTGGGAGTTGGGTTGGGCACTCAATCGAAACGCAAATAAGAGATGGAATTTGGTGTCCTGCTGTCAGTTAGGGACTACTGGTACTTTTCAGGGCACACCAGGCTGATGGTGGGGTCATTTGGGCAGCTCGTGTGGCTTCTAGCTGAGGGGGCTCTTTTGGATCTAGCTGCTTAGATGTGAGGGTAGACATCACCTACACTCCAAAAAGTTATCCTCTCCACCATTCGTGATTGTCATGGGTGGGAACAAACGGAATACCAGTAGCCAGTGACCTGGAGGCATCTCAGGTGGCCCGGCAGGTCAGTGTCCTGAGCCAGACACACACTCGCCTTCCCAAAGTCAGGCCTCAAGAACGGTCAAGGTTCCTGGGTCAGAATCCAGAGCTTTCCACTGCATATCTCACTTTGGGGCTCCCATCCCTCCCAGCATCCTGCGTGTGTGATACCCCAGGGTCATCTCTGGGAGATATAGGAGCTTGTGGGGGTTTTCCTCCTTTTATAAGCCAAGGAAGTGTCCTGGCTCCTAGACGCTGCCCTGCGGCGGGTGTGTGCTGGGTGGCGAGGAGGGAGAGAGAGAGGAAAAAAAAGATTTCCACCTTATTGTTCAGCAGCTGGAAAATTGTTGTCATCTGTTCTGCCTTTCATTTGCTGAGAATGGGGAAAAAATGTGGAAAAATTTGGGGAAATAAATCTCAATACCCTCATAGGAGCTCTCACCCTTCCCTCTCCCTCTCCCTCACGTCCCAGCCGCTTTTCTCCCACTTCTTCTCTGGGTCCTGGAGCCACAGTGGGTTTGGGACTGGGGCCGGGCCGGGGCAGTTCTGAGGCTGTGCTGGGCTGTGCTGGGCCTGGACGGGGCTGGGGCCATCGCTGGACTAGGATGGAGCTGGGGCCGGAGATGGGCTGGCCTGGCCACTTCTCACTCCATGTGGAGGGCTTGGGAAGCCACTGTGATGTCATTCAAGAGCTGCATAGCTACGGGATGATAAGTGAAGCCCTGGGGACCCAGCTGGCTGAAATTACAGACAGAGTTTTATCCCACTGGCTTCCTACAAGCCAGAGTGAGGCAGAGCAAGCCGAGCTGAGAGGGGGAGAGAGAGAGAGGGAGAGAGGGAGAGAGAGAGAGAGAGAGAGAGAGAGAGAGTGCGAGCGCGAGCTCCAGCGTGCGCGTGAGCGAGAGGCAGAGGGAGGGAGTGGTGTGTGTGTGTGTGTGTGTGTGTGCGCTCCAGAGCCACGGGCAGGGCAGGCAGGCGGCACTGGCTCCTCCCACCTCTGACAGTCCGAGGGAGCCCAAGTAGGACACAGACAGCGCTGGGAGCTGCAGCCATGGACGGATTATTTGAAACTTGAGGCACAAGGAGCAGAGATCAGTTCAGCGCGCTTCTTTTCCTTCCCCTCGCTCCCTCTCTGTCCAGAGGGTAAGTGTCTGCTGGGCGGCTGTTTCTCCGGTGTGTGTCCTCGTGTGGCTCTCCGCGGGATCCGGGGAGAGGGTGGAGGGTGGCTTCTGGGCCTGGGGGCTGGGGGCTGCCGTGGACCTGGACTGGGTAAGGGCGTGGGGCTGCGTGGGGCTGTGGCCTCTGGCGTTGCCTTTGGAGGCAGATGGGGCCGACCTGGCCACCTCCTTCCTGGACTCGCTGCCCTGGAATGTGTAAGAGCCGCCGCCTCAGGTCTGAGGGGTTGCTGCGTCGGAGGGGGGCAGTGGATCTGAGCGGCCTCACCCTTTGGGGTAGTGGTTCATGGCGGGAGCGAATGGGATGGGCAGAGGGCATGTGGCAGAGGCATGGACTCGCCCCTGAAACATTCCTGTTTATTCAGGACAGCACCCACACCCCCAGTTCTGTGGTCTGAACTTTGTGGCACCCTCGGGGCTGACCATTCCCCCACTGGCCTCCTGTGGGCTCCCATTCATGGCTTTCTCCCAACTTTGGCAGGGCTCTTGGCGGCTCGACTGTGCCCCTGGCCAGGAATCTCTGAGTGTCCAGGCGGGTGCCCTGGCCTGGCAAAGAAGGACGGCGGTTGTTGTGGGCTCAGGAGCTATTTTTACCATCCGGAGTGTGCCTGTGATATCTGCTGCCCGGATAGGCCGAGGGAGGGGCCTGGGAGTGCCAGGCTCTGGTTATGGTGCCTGGCGTGGGAGCTGAAGTCCAGGCTGGAGTCAGGAGGCTGGTCTGCAAGTTCACGTTCACCCCACTGGCGTGGGCTGGCCCGTGACCGGGCCGGTCACTCACCCTCCAGGCCCTGGTCCCTTGGGTCTGAAAGAAAGGTCACCGTGAGGTTTTCTGTGCCTACTCCCCTCTCTCTGGAGGAATGCAAGTAAGATGGTATCTGTGTAAAGTGTGTGGGTCCTTCCTGAGGAGGCCCTGGGGACACATCTCTCATCATCACTTGACCCAGCTCCGTATCTTATATCGTGAGGTTCTGGGTCTGCAGCCACAGCTGGAGAGTGCCCCCGCCCCCCAGGCTCCTCCAGCGTCTTCACCTTGAAGCACCATTAGGGGGAAGAGCGCTGTACTTTGAAGCAGGGAGGCGAGTCTGTAGCCCTCGAGCTGGGTGACCTCGGGGGGGGGTTCCCGGAGCCTACGGAACCTCATTGTCCTGTAAGATGAGGGGTGGGCAGTGGATTAACTGAGTCCTCAAGGCACGTCAGCTCCCCAAACCCCATGGCTTTTAAAAAGCTCTCACGGCTCAGCTGGTCCCGGGAGCCACGGGCAGGAGCCGCTGGTGGGAGGCGGCTCTGGTTTCCATTTCTGTTTGGATGGTGACTTTCTCCATCTTCTGAAATTCAGACGGGGGCTCCGTCTGGGCCCTGGGCTTAGTGCCTCCCTCCTTCTTTCTTGCCTCGTCAGATTGGTGGAGGCGGCCAGGTGTGGACCCTCCCTGGGTCCACAGAGGCAGATTTTGGGGTGACCCTGGTGAGGTCCCTTGTACAGGGGACAGAGCCACCTGTGTAAAGATTGACAGCAGCCCTGGGAAGAATCTTGTTCTCTTCTCTCCAGTATCTGAAAATGCAGTGGCTTCCCTCTGAGTGCTGCTAAACAGGAAGAAAGACAGGTGCCTGCCACACCCGGACTCATCCGTCCCTGCCCACAGGGCCCCGTGCTTGTCAGTGTGGCACCAGTGGACACTTCCCACTGTGAACCTGAGTCCCTGAGGTTGCACCTGTCACCTGCCCGCTTTGCCTCTCAGAGGCTGTGTCTCCTCTCTGTGGTTCCCCTGCAGAGACTCGGTCTTCAACCCCTAATTCTGAAGCTCTTCAGAGCCCCCGAGGAAGCCCTTTCCTATGTAGAGAAGTTCTAGAACTCTCTGTGAGCTGTGTTTCGAACAAAGGGCTGCCTCAGGCCCTGGCTGGCTGCGAGGGTTGCGCAGGGAGGTCAGCATGTGTGGAGTCCGGGTCTGTCACAGATGGGCCACAGGAGGTCCCTGCTGCCGTTGCCTGGGCGTCTCAGGAGGACCCCCAGGCCATGCTCGAGCCATGGGGCTGAGGTTCCCCACAGCTCTCTCCATCCTCCACCCCTCCTCACACACCTCCCCTGGGTGTCCATCACCCCTCTGAAATTATGTACAAAATTTGTATTTGGGCATTCTGGGGGGAATTCTTCAGATACCGCGGGGCGTCCTCGGCTAGGAAAGCGAATGTCCACTGGACTGGGCTAGCGCGTGGCTGAGGCGTCCTGTGGGGGATGCCATAGGGTGGGCTCTGGCTCGGCCAATCTACAAGGACTTGCACGGGGCCCAGCCTGTGCTACCAACACCCGTCTTTCATGATATTCTGGCTGCGGTGTGTCTCTTCCCTTTGGGAGAAGCTCGAGGTCCACCTGGAGTCCCTGATTTTCCACTTCTCTGGGTGGCAGTGGGAGAACAGTATCTCAGTGGCTGACAGGACTGTATAAAGCTTTAGTTAATGTTCTGCAAGAAGCCTGATGGAACACCTCACGCGTTCCAGGCCCTGCGCTCCGTAGGGCCATCCTGTATAGCTGTGTGACCTGTGCATTGAACCCAAGAGGCACTGTTGACGTAGACCGCATTGTGAATGGTGCTCTCTGCGAACCAGGGACTGGAGGAGACAGAGAAAGAGGTCAAGGCCTTCCTCAAGGAACTTAGTGGGGACGACAAACGTGGTCGACAGTAGTGTCTGTCCAGTGGGTGACCAGTGTTACAGTCATGGGAACAGTGCAGTGGGAACAGGAAAAAGGTTTATCTGAGTCTGGCGGACTGTAGGAAAGGGGTAAGGCCAGGGGAGGCTTCCCAGAGAGGTTCACAGTGAGCCTGAAGGAGGAGGAAGAGGTTTGCCAGGGAGGTTGGGAGTTGCGGGAGCAGGATGGGGAAGGGCCTTTCAGGAGCGGGAACAGCGTGTGCGAGGCACAGGGTGCGAAAGAGCATGTGAATAGTGTGAGTAGCGTGGGGCGTGTTTGGAGTGTTGAGGACAGTGAAGGGGAGGCTTCAAAAGGCAGGTGGGGGCCAGATGATAAAAGGTCTGCATGGCCGGCAAGGGGAGAGGTTAGCGTGCCTGTGGATGTGCCAGGCCTAGCTCAAGGTGCTCAGCGCCTGAATCCTGTCACTCAGCAAACCTGCAAGTAAGCATCTGAATCTTTACCTGATGGGCTCGGAGGCCGGGCTCCGCGTGGTGAAGGAGGTTTAGTGGTTAACACAAGCTGAATTAGCCGTTAAGATGGGGGCCATCCTTCTGAGTGAGCTGGTGAGGGGGTGGGGCGGGAGGGGCCCTTCCGCTCTGCTTCCTCTCCAGAACTGCATCCCTCTGGCCTCCCTGGTACCCTTCCTCTGGCTTTCACACGTTGCTTCTCAGTAGCCGCCCCGCCCCCCCCCCCCCCAGCCTCAGCCCACCTCCCCACCCCGTGGCTGGGGAAGAGGTCGTGGCTAAAGGGATAACACACCCAGAACTTGCTCTCCTGGCTGCGTCCTGGCCAAGCTTCACTGTTTGTCAAAGCTCACCTACCTGCCCGACACACGTGGTTTTTGATGCCTCATTCCCACGTTTAAGGAGCCGAGAGTCCCTCCTGGCTTCCTGGGGCCCCCGTCTGCCTCTAAACCGCCTGTGTCCAGGGTGGGCACCATGCCTCTTCCTGTTGGCATGGCATTGATTTTCCTCCACGTTGGTTGGTCATCACTGCTCCGGGTAATGTATTGTAATGAGCTGTTATTCTGCTGGACGTGGACCCAAAGGACTTTTTATCATGAAGGGCCCCATCTTGAAGACCTTAATAAATCATTCACTGTGCACAACGGGTCTGCTCTTGGACAGGGAGGGGTCTCTCGTCACTGAGTCACTTTCTTGCAGTCCACCAGGCTGGCACCCTTGACTTTTCCCGGTTGGCCTGTCTGTTCTGACACCTAAATAAGTGACATCTCCCCACTTGACATTAGTGAGAGAAGCGGAGGTCCTTAACCTTAGGGCTCAAAACACTGACCACCTGGGTCAAGGTTTCCCAAGATGTTACCCAGAAGCCCCTGAGAGCTAGTTAAAATGCTGATTCTTGGCCCTACCCTAGATCTATGCCTGAAAATCTTTGGAGATGGGATCCTGGAATCTACATTTTTTTAACAATCCCTGGAGGAGATTCTTATGAACATCAAAATTAGACAGCAACTGCCCAGACCCTTTATCACTTTAGCATCCCATGTTTATTTCTTGTGTTCCTTTTGAAGTGTGTGGGATGGACACATCTTTCCTTTCCTGCGTACTGGCCTGTGCTGTGCTTCCAGCTACACCCGAACTTCCGCAGTTCACTGGAGGGAGCCTAGGGGGTAGGGAGTAGAGAGTAGGTCCACGTCCAAGTCAGCTGGGGATTTTCCTCAGAGCTTTCCAGAAGCATGACACGCACATCTGGATTACGGCCGCCGTGGAATAAGGGCCCCTTGCTGCAATCCAGCTCAGCGTTGAGGGTGGAGTCCAGGGCTTGGAGCAGCTGCTGGGAAGAGCCAGGCGTAATCAGACAAAGCAAGCAGGGCCTTGAAGAGACTTCTCCACTTCCCTAGAGAAATGGGCAGGATGTCCAGGCTGGCCCGGGCTGGGGGCCTGGGAGCTCAGCCCCCTGGGCTGCCTATACCTTGTGTTTCTCCTTCTCAGCACCCGCAGCTCCACCCAGGCAGGTCCCTCCCTCTATCCCCTGCTCCCTCCCACTGGGTGTCCAACTCCCTCTCATCTGAGATGTTTTTACCTGAACTGGCTGGGCCCATAGAGGCTGCTGGGACTTCAAGATGGATCTGGTGGCCCCTTAAGAGCCTTGAAGCCATCTCCCCTCACCTCTCGAAGTCCCCTCTCCTCCTCCCCCACTCTGTTTCACTCCTCTTTGCTCTGCCCGCCTCTCTCTTTTGCCCTTCCTGCCTTAATAGATTGAAACCGACATGGTGTTCCGGCTTCTTGCGGTCCTGGTAAATAGCTCTTAATGTGGACGTGGTTGATGGGGAGAAGGGGATGACAAGCGTGTTGTATGGCGTGAGGGATGTGGGCTCTTTCCTTCACTCCTGATGGGAGCAGCAGGTGTTCGTGCCCCTCAGGTGCACTGGGATTTCAGCAGAGCCCTCACGGGGGCTGACAGACCTAGGAGGGGCCTGGGTGTCCTCAGTTTCTCCTCTTGATTTGAAAAGGAAGATGACCCAGTGCAGGTGTAGCACAGCCTGGAGCGTGCTGCCAGCACTGGGCATCAGGAGCAGCCGGCCCCTTCTCTGAGATCAGGAACAGGCATTTCCACTTGTACTTGGCAAATGGGATTCAATTAAACAGTCTACACTTCTTCGATTTTCTTACTAAGCCTTAGTTGCCTGGCAGTTATCATCCTGATGTTGTTCCTGTGAACAGTAGCCCATGTCGGGGTAAATGACGTCGTGGCAGAATAAATTTGATATTGGCATTTTCAAAGTCAGCGAAGAGTAAGGCGTGGCCCAGAGGGCCAAGATATCAGGTAGTGGTAATCAGTGTGAATTCTCCCTCCCTGTCTTGGAAGATGTTTTTTTTGTTTTTTTTTTTTGCGGTACGCGGGCCTCTCACTGTTGTGGCGTCTCCCGTTGCGGAGCACAGGCTCCGGACGCGCAGGCTCAGCGGCCATGGCCCACGGGCCCAGCCGCTCCGCAGCATGTGGGATCTTCCCGGACCAGGGCACGAACCCGTGTCCCCTGCATCGGCAGGCGGACTCTCAACCACTGCGCCACCAGGCAAGCCCGGAAGATGCTTTCTTGTCTCTCTTGCCAACAGCTTTTCTTTTGTGAACCCTAGTGAGATGCTGGGGTGGGTTTGCTTTCTCCTAGGAAGGAATGCTCTCAGATCTGCTCTGGCTTGCACCCAGTGGTTCTCATTGCCTTCTGAGTATAAATGGGAGGGCGTTGGACACTCCACCCTTTGCTTTGCTCCTCCCCGCTGCTTCCCGGCCTATGTGCGCATGGACCTGGGAGATGAGGGGCTTCAGGGGATGGAGGAGATCCCAGGCCCAGGAGAAATACTCTGTCATCTCACTGTGTGGGCTGGAGAGTAGGGCCAGGGCCTAGGAATGGGCCAGCAGCTTTCTGGGTACAGTGAGAAGGAAAGACAGCTCTTCGGACTGCCACTAAATGGTGTGAGGGGCCCATCCTCACGGGAACCACCCTCCAAAATCTGAGTGGATGAGAGCCTTCTGTCTGCAATACTTTTCTCCTCTGGAAACAGCCAGCCAGAGTCTCTTTTTTGTGTGTAGAACATGGAGCCCGGTTCTTTGGAAGGCCAAAGGGGCAGCTTCTCATCTGCATTTCGGCCCCTTTAGGGATGATGCCATGTGAGTTGGGAGAGGCAGCATGTGTATAACTGCATCTTAGTAGCCTTTTGGGGTCCCGGAACACGGGGCAGGTTTTCGGAGAATCAGACCTTTCTCAGCCAAAACCCATTTCCAGTTCAGACCGGCGCCATCGCTGTGAGCCCTGGGCTGCGGCAACACTCTGGCCCGGTGTCACTTGGGGCCTGCTGCTGGCTGAGACCCCAAAGCCCCAGGGAAAACTGGGGGCAGAGAGATGGTTCTGGAGGGTTAAGTGAATGGGCAGAGCCTCCAGCCCCCAGGGGCTGCGTGTGGACGATGTGCCTTGTCGGGCATGTCGGTGCTGGTGCTGGGGTGACGTCACTTGGTTGGCCTGTGGTTTGTTGTGTGTGTGTGTTGATCAGGATGTTCCTGTTTTGCGGTTGTCTGATCACTTGTTTTTGGCCGTGGACTTCTGGATGAGTGTTTATTTTTAGAGGCTGCCACTTCTGGCCTGAGGGCTGATCCTTGGGCATGGTAGGAGCTTGTATTTTCTGAAATGTTTGTGGCTTTAAATTTCAGTATTTATTTTGGGGTATTGCTACTTTCTATGTGTTTATTCTGTGGGTGCGTGTGTGTGTGATACGACAGTGCAGAATAATAAAAAATTGTGTGGTCTGTGAAGTTCTGCTTTAGCTTTGATTTTAATTTAGTTTTTTAAAAAATTTTAAATTAGTTCTGATTTAAAATCCCAGCTTTACCAAGTACTATGTGTCTGCAAATAAATGGTTTCACGTCTCAGTTTCTCCGTCTTTAAAATAGGCATAACAACCCTGACTCACAGGATTAGAAATAACGTATGTGTAAACGTAGCAAAGTGTTCCCTGAATGTTACTGTTAACATTAGTATTTGTGTATTCGTATCCACACCTGCTCTTTCTGACCGCGGTGCTGGGGCTGTCTGGTGTACTCCGTGAGTGCACGCGTCTGGGTGTTTTTGATTTGGGTGATTTCTGGTGGGAGTGTGTGTCTCTGGATGTCTTTTGGTTTTCTGTGTGTGAGTGTGTGTGTGATTGTTGGTGTCTGGGCTGGAGTTTGGGAGGGGGCTTTTTTTCTTGCCAGTTGGGGGCCTGCCTTGGAGGGGGAGGAAGGGAGGGGTGTGTGTGTGTGTGTGTGTGTGTGTGTGTGTGTGTGTGTGTCAAGGCTGGAAGCTGGACTGCTGACTGTACAGGGTGTGAAATCACTGAGTTCCTCTGGGCAGGGAAGTTCTTCGTTCCTGAGTCAGCCCTTTGGCCTCTAGCCACCCAGCGCTCACTTTTTCCTTTCAGAGAAAGTATTGCTCACGGGGTCCCCAGAGCATCTGAGATGCTCCCCAGAGCATCTCAGACAAAGTGGCACAGGGGGCACCTCTCCCTGCTGAAAACCTCTACTTTTGTGTCCTCAACCCCTAAGATGCTCCCTCCACCCTTGGCCCCTGAAGCTCCTTTCCAGAACGTCCACGGGCCCTGGCATTCAGAGGGAAACTGTGTCCTCCTTAACACCGGGCCTGCCGCCTTTGCTGGACCCCATCTCAGCCCAACACCCCAGGCCCTTGGGAAACGAGCGCAGTGCCGCATCCAGGCTTTGGACCGGGGCATCTTGCCCCCAGGACCCCGGCCCAACCCTGGACTCCACTGCCTGGCCCTGACCCTGGGTGCAGGGGAGGGCTCTGCTCGGAAGCTTGGGGAAAGAGTTCTTTTGTCCTTTTGCCCTCTGCCACCTTGGCTCTATCTCGGGGTGCTGAGAGGATTCCCTTTGGGGATCCAGGGAAGGGAAGCTTTCAGCTGCTTTCCTCGGGAGAATAGAAGATGTCCCGCCTCCCACTGACATCTGCTGTCTGTCTCCCCTCTGGTCCCTCCCTTGTAGAGGTTGTGGGCCACACGCAGGGACCCCTGGACGGGAGCCTGTACGCCAAAGTGAAGAAGAAGGACTCCCTGCACGGCAGCACCGGGGCCGTCAACGCCACGCGGCCTGCTCTGTCGGCTACCCCCAACCACGTGGAGCACACCCTCTCCGTGAGCAGCGACTCGGGCAACTCCACAGCCTCCACCAAGACAGACAAGACCGATGAGCCTGCCCCCGGCCCCTCCAGCGCCCCTGCTTCCCTGAGTCCCGAGGAGAAGCGCGAGCTGGACCGCCTGCTCAGCGGCTTTGGCTTGGAGCGAGAGAAGCAAGGCACCATGTACCACACTCAGCATCTCCGGTCCCGCCTGGCGGGGGGCCCTGCTGCTCCCTCCTCCGGCCGCCATGTCGTCCCGGCCCAGGTTCACGTCAATGGCAGGGCCTTGGCATCTGAGCGGGAGACAGACATCCTGGATGATGAGCTGCCCAACCAGGATGGGCACAGCGTGGGCAGCATGGGCACACTGTCCTCCCTGGATGGGGTCACTAACACCAGTGAGGGGGGCTACCCGGAGGCCCTGTCTCCACTGACCAACGGTCTGGACAAGCCCTACCCCGTGGAACCTATAGTCAATGGCGGGGGATACCCCTATGAGTCTGCCAGCCGGGCAGTTCCTGCCCAAGCTGGCCACCCTGCCCCCATGCGACCCTCCTACTCTGCACAGGAGAGTTTAGCTGGCTACCAGCGGGAGGGGCCCCACCCAGCCTGGCCACAGTCAATGACCACCTCCCACTATGGCCATGACCCCAGCGGTATGTTCCGCTCTCAGTCCTTTCCGGAAACCAAGCCCCAGCTGCCCCCAGCTCCAGCCCGGGGCGGGAGCAGCCGGGAGGCTGTGCAGAGGGGCCTGAATTCCTGGCAGCCTCAGCCACCTCCTCGCCAGCAGGAAAGAGCCCACTTGGAGAGCCTCGGGCTCAGCAGGCCCAGTCCCCAGCCATTGGCAGAGCCCCCCATGCCTGGCCTTCCCGAGTTCCCGCGGGCGGCCTCCCAGCAGGAGATCGAGCAGTCCATCGAAGCCCTCAATATGCTGATGCTGGACCTGGAGCCAGCCACGGCGGCCGCCCCACTGCACAAGTCCCAGAGTGTCCCTGGGGCCTGGCCCGGCGCTTCCCCGCTCTCCTCCCAGCCCCTCGCTGGCTCTTCCTCCCAGTCCCATCCACTGACCCAGTCCAGATCTGGCTACATCCCCAGTGGGCATTCCTTGGGCACCCCTGAGTCTGCTCCCCGGGCCTCCCTGGAGTCTGTCCCTCCTGGCAGGCCTTACTCACCTTATGATTATCAGCCATGTCTAACGGGGCCCAACCAGAGTTACCGTCCAAAGAGCCCAGCTGCCTCCTCCTCGTCTGCCTTCCTTCCAAACACCCAGAGCTCTCCGGGTCCTCAGCTGCCCCCAGTCTCTCTCCCTGGCCTCACCACTCAGCCTCAGCTTCCACCGAAGGAGGTGACTTCAGACCCATCCCGAACCCCAGAGGAGGAGCCATTGAACCTGGAGGGGCTTGTGGCCCACCGGGTAGCAGGTAAGAGCCTCAGGGGCCATGAGTTCTGGGTATCCCCTCCTTATTGCCTCCACACCTTCCCTCAGGTCGTGGCTGGTGTTGCTGGAGCGAGGTGCAGGCCCAGCCATCACGCCTTAGCGGGTGCTGCTTTGGCCTGGGGAAGAGGCTGTCAGGAGCCCACATGACAGCCATCCCTTCCTGCATTCGTTGCCTGTTAGGCTCCAAGCCAGGCACTGAGGTTCAAAGATCAGGAATTTTCGGTCTAGTGAGGGAGCAGGTACACAGACAGATAATTCTAACAGAGAGCAATGTGTGCTACAACAGAAGTGGGGAACAAAGCCCCAGAGCCTGGGAAAGCAAGGTTTCCCACCTAGGGCAATCAGGGAAAGCTTCCTGGAGGTGGTGACTCCAGGGCTGGAGTACAAATTTTCTAGGCAGAGAGGAGATGCTCTCTGCAGCTGCCTGCAGTGGAGAAGGCCTGGAGAAGGTTGGAGGGAGGCCTCTGTGGACTCCAGTTCCCTTTTGAGCCCTCCCAGAGGCACAGCAATGCCTGAGAGGGTGTCCTGAAGCCCTTGGGCTCCATCTGAGTGTTCAACCCTGGTGTGTCCTTTCAGGATATTTCTCCGTTTCTGGGGAGGCCAAGGTCCATCTTCTTGTTCAGCTGTCCTGCTAGTCCTTGCTTTAGGACCAGCTCTGTATGGGAAGCGGGCACTGAGAAACAGAGCCCTATTTCCTATCAGAGAATGGACTTATTCTCCAGAGAGAGGAGACAGAGTGGGGCAACCAGATGAGCTTACTGGGGAGATAAAGACAAGAAATGGCAGCGTGTCCAGGGCCATGTTGGGAGGGGCAGGAAGGGCTCCCTTCCTTCCCTCTGGCCTAAGCCTGTGACCATTCCACGGGGGCAGCCAAACTGGGCGGGAAATCCTTTGAGTTGGTTTTATTGTGGAGGTGAAGCCCAGACCAGGGTGGACCAGAGCCTGGGGCGAGGGGGACCTTGTGCCAAGCCCCTCAGCTGACAGGGTGGTGGGTAGTCAGGGAGCAGAAGGGGAGCCTGGGCAACTGACTCTGCCTTCTGTCCCTTTTCCTAAATTTAGGGGAAGCTGAGTCACCATGCCAGCTACAGGGAGGAAGGGAGACGCCGTCCCTGAGGATGGATGGTGGGTTTAGGGAAGTAGCTGGGGCCAGGCCAGTTGGCTGTTGGGTTTGAGTCCAGGACCTGGTGTGGTGGCATGGACTCCCTGCTCCTGTATTTCAGAGCAGAGCACAGCCCCCAGTTCAACTACTGGTAACTTGAAATTGGCCATGATGGCAGTATTCACACTATGGAAATTGGCAACCAAGGACTTCCCCTGCCCTGGTAGCATCACATCATTGTCTTTACCCAAGAGTCAAAACATAAGATGAGTAGCTCTATAACCCGAGGGGTGAAATGCTCCATGGGGGTCCCCGTGGGGCTGGTGTCTTCTACTTTTGTCTACATCTGGGCCCATGAGATAAGGAGTACCTGGCTTGTCAGCAGAAACCATTTTCCTCCTGGTTTTGTTGAAGGGAGAGGAATGGGCCCTCTCAATATTTTACAGAGTTGGGGTGGTGGCCTGAGGAATAGTGACACTCTAGTCTAATAATGGGCAGGATCCAAGGGGCTTTTCTCTGGGGGAGCAGGATGAGTTTCCTCCTTTTCACAGAACCTTCTGTATAGCTCTCCCAGAGCTTGCTCAGAAGGAAGCCATACTTTAATGGCCCTAGAAGGATGTCCATCTTGTAGTGGCTTTCACCTCATCCTTTTCTCTCCTACCAGTTTCTGAGGTCTTGCCTCTCAACCTCCATATCCTGTAGCTGCTCAGGTTTTGGCTGCCAAGAAGTCCTATGGAGGGAGGGATATTGTTGGCACAGTACCTGTGTCCTCCAACCCTGCTGTCATCTCCTCCACCAACTGTGAGTGACTCAGTCAGGAGAAGGGATAAGAGCTGTAGAGGGGACAGTTATATTTGGTCTCCAGGGCTACAAAGGACCTCTTGGGTCCATGCCCTGTCATGAACAGTATTTCTTATGTCAGCAGGTCCTGCTTGCACAACTTCTTCAGTAGCCCTATCCGCAGTGCTGTGTAGATAAAGATGCACCGGCAGGATTAATTTGTAGAACAGTCCAGGAGCCAAGGGATAGACTTTCAGCACTGCCTTTTTCTTCTCATTTTACATTCTTCTGCAAGAAGCTGGAATGTAAGCTTCAACATGAGTAACCTCAGATCCGAGGGAGAACCTCTATATGGTCATCAGTATGATCTGGTTTCTCCTGGCCTTTCTCCCTCAAGTCTGCTCTTTTTCCTTGGCTGTCAACTGAGGCTGTTATACCTCAGTTCCATGTCCTTGGTTCATCCCACTTTGATCCAACTACTCCTTACGTCTTATTTCAGCTTAGCGCTCAGAGTATGTAGGGTTAGTTTTCTTAACTTGACAAAGGGTAGGTACTGTAGCACATGTCACACTTTCTTGTGAAACATTAGAATTAGAAGCATTCCCATTACCCCAGGGACAAAATAAAGATGCCTGTTATCACCACTATCATTTAACATTGTACTGGATATCCCAGCCAGTGCAATAAGACAAGAAAAGGAAATAAGAGTCATAGTTGTTGAGTCCAATCAAGTTATCTTATGATCCTGATTCTGTGACTGTACTGATCTCAGGTGTCTCTAGAGGTAGAGATTTCAATGCATATTGGAAATCAGAAGTTGATCTTATCCTTAAGGAGTCTAGAGTTTAGAAAGGGGAAAAAGAACTGGAACTTTAAAATGAAGTTATTTGTAATAAGAGAGGTATGAAGAAAGTTCTGTGGGAATGAAGAAAAAGGGAAGCTCACTATCAGCTGGAGAGATTGGGGAGGCTCTTTGTTGAGTGTGGCTTTTACAGAGCCTTGGAAGATGGGTAGGACTTTGAAAATGGGTGAGGTCGTTGGAGAGAGAGGGCTCATAATGAAGATAGGAAAACTTAAGGCATGTTTGAAGAATAGAGTGGATTGAGAGCATATAGGCAGTGTGAGAGAGAGTCAAGAAAGGTAGCCTGGGGCCTGCGTCTGTTTGGTTGTAATACCAGACTAAGGAGCCTGAATCTTACCTAGTGGCAGTGTAGGAAGCCATTACTGTGTTTAGGAGAGGATGCCATGATCAGGGCTGTAGTTTAGGAAGATGTATCTGGTGGGTCTGGGCAGAAAGGATACAAAAAGGGAGAGACTTTGAGCTGGGAGATGCTAGGAGCTTATTAGCTAACCTAGGTGATGGGGGCTGAGTTAGGGTGCTGACCATGGAAATGAAAAAAAAGAGATGGGTGCCAAGGATGCTGTGGTGGGATGAGAACTGATGCATTTACAAGTTGATTGGATGTAGTAGGTGAAGAAGAGGAAGACATCAAAGATAATTCTGAGGCTCCATGAATAGAAACAGAATGATGGTTCCATTAATAAGCCAGAAGTTAGCGGGAGGAGCAGGTCTGGTGTAAGATGAAGACCTCAGTGTTAGATATGTTGAATTTGAGTGACAGTGGAGCCTCCAGGTAGAGATGTATGGAAGGCAATCAGACATCGGAATTGGAGCTCAAAAGAGTGGAAAGAGCTATAGATTTGGGAGTCATTCTCACAAAGGTAAAGGTTAAAGCTTTGGGCATGGATGAGGTCTCGATATGTCAGAGGGCATGGAGAGAAAAGGACTTAGAATGAGATGGCCACGAGGGAATGGAGGTCATACGGGGGACTAAGAACAAATGTTCAGGACAGAGAGAGGACACTAGGACAGCCGGTCATCACAGAAGTCAGAATAGTAAAGGGTTTCCAGGAGGAGGGGTGGGAGGTTAGCAATATCACTGTGGAGAGAGCATGACGAGAAGGACTCAGGAAACTTCACTGGGCTTTTGCCAATTAGGCGGCCCCAGTGATTTTCAAAGGCATATTTTCAATAGAGTGGTGGTGACAGAAACCAGACAGGGATTGAGGAGTGAGAGATGAGAGGGTGCAGACAGCATATCAGCCCCTCTTCTGAGTGGCTTTGTGATAAGAGGGAAGAGGGTGGTAGCTAAAGAGGGTAGCCAGATACTGAGAGCTTCTTTCTGTGAATATAGGAGCCATGAGAATGTTTTTAGAGGGGGAGGAGGGAGAGGTTGAATATGGAGGGAAGAGGGAGAAGAAAAAGATTGAAGAGAAAGAAATTGATAGACTAGGTCTCTAAGGAGGTAAGGGGAGTTAGGCTTAGGAACCCAGGTGGATAATTTAGGCTCAACCAGGAGGTGAGGTACCTCTTCATGAAATAAGAATAGAGGATGGATACAGATATAGGGAGATATTGGTGTCAAGCCTTGGGAGCTTGAATTGAGAACCCGATTTTTATATGTCATCATGGAAATAGGAGTTGAGATCAAGGCCCATTCCATCATTCATTCAATGTGTGCTCTTAATCCATGCTACATGCTAGCCTAGGTTCTGGAAAAATGGTGGTAAACAAAAGAGATAAAGATCCTTTTTTTAAGAGGTGGAAATGGACAATAAACAAATATACATATAGTATGTCAGATGGGTGATAAGCACCATAGAGATAAAATAAAGCAGTGAAATGCCAAGGAGGGGTGAAGGGTTGTGGGGGGTGGTGGTAGGATGTTCAGGGAAAAGGCTTCCCTGGGCAGGGAGGGAATGTGCCAGATGGAATAGCAAGTGCAAAGGTCCTGAGGCGGGAGTGTGCCTGATATGGGGAAAGTAGGGGGCCCGAAATCAGAGAGGGAATGAGCATGGGGACCAGCTTCCTGTGGGCCTTGTAGGTGATCATAAGACCTCTGGCTTACACTCTGCATGGTGTGAGAAGCCTTAGGAAGGATTTGGGCAGAGGAGTGACTTCACCTGACTTTCTCTAAACACATCAGTGTGGCCAGGATGGAAGGAGGGAGACCAGTTAGCATGCTGGTGCTTTTGATCAGGATGGTGTCTGGAGATGGTGAGACACACTCAGATTGTAGACGTATTTTGGAGGTGTCGCCATCGAGATTTACAGAGAGACTAGACATGGGATGTGAGAGAAGGAAAAGTCAAGGTTTCTGGCCTGAGCACCTAAAGGATGGAGTTGCTCTTTATTGAGATGGAGAAGGACGTGGGAAGAGCAGGCTTAGAGGGGATATCAGAAGTGTGAGTTTGGCCACATTAGATTTGAGGTGCTCATGAAATGTCCAAGACAGTTGGATGTATGAGTCGGGAGTTTATGAGGGAGAGATTGGAGCTTAGAAATGTGGGAGTTGTCAGTATATGATGTCATGTGAAGTAAGGCACTGCATGATATCGCCTAGCGGGGTGAGCACAGATAGAGAAGGGTTGAGTTCTGGAGCCTTGAACATTTAGCAATTTGAGGCAGGAGGAGGAACCGGCAAAGAAACTGGTATGGAGCAGCATTTGAAGTGGAGGAAACTCAAAGGGTGTGGTTCTCTGGAAGCCAGGAAAGGGTGATGTTGGTCACTGCATGGCCCCTGTGTTGTGAGATCGATTGGAGTCAGCTGGGGGGAATAAAAGGACCTCACAGGTCCTTACAGGTCCTTACGGTGCATCCTCATCTTAAGGACTTTTCGGTGGTACTCAGCAGTTTGGGGCAGGAGTAGAAAATCCTAAGTGGCTCCCGTGGAAGAGGGTTACTAAGAGGGGTGTGATGGAAGAATGAAGGGCCGAGGGATGCCCCGATGCTCAGGAAGATGACCCTCGGGCTCAGACTGGCAGGGTCACTGCCGAACCCAGGAAGAAGCAGGTGACCGTGAGAGGAGAAAGGTCCTGGGATGAGGTCGTGTTGACCGTGAGGGCGGGTGAGGTATGGGGCCACAGGACTGAAATCTCCTGGTCCCAGGCTGGCACCTTCCTGCTCCATGCTGGGGTTGGAAAAGAGAGAGGTGGGTGGCGTCCTGCTGGACAGCAGAAAGTCCACCTGCCCTTTGGAGAAGCGAGACCCTAGATCCACCCTCTCATCTTGTCTGACACCCTGCCCGCCCCCCTCCAGCCTGTGGCCAGAACCCAGACTCAGAACACTGACTAACCTTGATTTTCTCTTTGTCTTTGTTTTGTTTCGTCTTGTTCAATGCCTTGTCCCTGGCGTTCTTCGTGTGTCCCGTGTCCATCTGTCCCCTGTGCCGTGGGCGTGGTGCCTTCCTTGCCTGGTGTCCTCCCCCCCCGCCCCCCCTCCCTGCTTGCCTCCCTGCTGCCGGCTCCCCGGGGTGGGGTGGGGAGCAGCGTACAATGCCAGGCTGCAGGGCACTGGGCAGAGTGTCGGCTCCGGGCACCCTCCTCTCCACCGGCTCCGATCTTCCTCTCTCTCTGGTTGGTTCCTCTCCCCGCTTCCCCCTTTATGACTTACCTGAGCTCTCCGTTTCTTTCTTTTCCCTTCTTCCTTCATGCGCTGCTCCTCCACATTTTTGCCCACTTTCTTCTACTTCCTCGTTTCCCATTTCCTCCTCACTTTCCTTCCTCTCCTTCTGTTCTCTCCGTCTCTTTCTTCTCTTTGTCCCCCACCTCTTCTCTCACTGCCCCCTTCTTCCTCCTGCCTCCCTCCTCTCTGCATGAGTGGGTGCTCCCACTTCTGCATGGACACGGCCTGATGCTTCCAGCCTTGGCCTTCCCTGCTGGGAACAGGGTCCGGGGTGACTAGGTGAACTTTCAGCCCCCCCGTGGGCACACAGGCCTTTGCAACAAGGGTGCTCAGTGAGCGTTTGGGACAGCCCGGCTCCCCAGCTACCTTGGCCAGATCACCTGGGCTGCCCGGCCAGAGCCTCAGCAGGAGCCAGGCCGAGCTCTGCGTGGACCAGCGGGCACAAGGCGCAGAGTGGTGCCCTGCCACCTGCTGCGCTGTCCATTCTGGAGTACAGCACTCCCTGGGGACAGGGCACCCCCTCTGACCTCATCCTGAATCTCTGATCCTAGGACCCATGGCCAAGAGTCAGAAGCCCTGGGTGTGGTCCTGGCTTTTCCTGTGACCTCCTCTGTGACACTCCCGGGGAAGTCTCTGAATTGCTCAGAGCTCTGTCTCCCAGTGTGACACGTGGAGGATCGTAGCCTTGCCACGTGCCTTTTGCATGGTGGCTTGATGTGCCCCAACATGGTGGACCCCCCATCAAAGTCACGTTGCTCTGTTAGAGGGCGATGTCATCCACTGGCGTCTCCCACCAGCTCTCGGACACACAACCCCTAGACTTCTAGCTCTGGGGAGGGAATCACCTCATCCTTTCTCTGCTCCTCAGAGCCCAGAGGCCCAGGGCAGGGAGAAGACGATGTGCTCAGGCTTACCCCAGGCCGTGGCCTTGAGCAGTTCCGGGAAAAGCCTTGGGGGTGGAGTGGGGTGGGAACTGTTGACTCCCAGTGGCAATATCTGGTGCTCTCGCGGCCCCTTCTTCTCCCAGTCCGTGGATAATGGGGAGATGGTTCTAGCAGAATGCCTCCTGTCCCCCTCCTCTCCTGTCCCTCCACCTTTTCTCGGCCCAGTGGTGGGGAGTGCGGTGTTCGGTGGGGCCTGGGGGTTTGGGCAGTTCTGGGGGGTCCTGAGGGGAGCTGGCATGGCTTGCCCTGGGGCTGCTAGTGTGGTTGCCGTGTGGCTTTCTGGTGCCCTGGCCCAGCAGGTGGCCTCCCGGATCCCCTCCCTTCTGGAGCCCCAGGCAAGCAGTCGGACACCCAGCCCCGCCACCTGGAGCTGAGGAATCCAGATTTTTGGAAATTGGAAGGCTGGAAAGAAGAGCTGGGTCTGTCGGGGTGGAAGCGGCCAGTCCTGGGGCGGGTAGGGGAGGCATGTGATGAAGCCTGACACCAGGGCATATGTCCATGGAACTCGGGGGTGGTGGGCAGCCGTGCTCCATCTATTAACCAGGTGTATTGATGTGTGTTAGGGCTACAGCCCCTGGAATTGCCCGTGTGTGTGTGTGTGTGTGTGTGTGTGTGTGTGTGTGTGTGTGTCTGTGTGTGTGATGAAGGGGATTCACGGCCTCGGTTCCAGCCCACTTTAGGGGAGCCTAGGAGCCAGCTGTTCCCCCGAGCACAACGCCATCCTGGGGAGCAGAGTGAGGACCCCGGGAGATGGGGCTGCTCCGGCCCCTTGCTCTTCAGGTCTGGTGGTCAATGTGGAGGCCCCGGGCTGAGGTGACCGCTGTCCTCCAGGAGGAGGGGAAGGTCCGATGCCCACAGTGTGTGACATCCCTTGGAGGATGACAAAGGGCTTCTGGATGTAACGCGTTATTATCCCAAAGGCCACTTTCTGGCCGCTCCTCGTGCTGCCGGGGCTGGAGGGCTGGACCCACCAGCTTTCCTGGGAGGACCTTCCAGAGTCCCTTGCCTGCCTCTCTTTCCCCCTTTCTTCGTGAGCTTCCTCTGGCCCCCGTTCTCCTGCTGGGGAAGGGCTGAGTGTGGAGGTTCTGAGGGTGACTGTGACCCACCACTGTTCCTGCCAGGCTAAGGCTGCGTGCGCCCACACGTGTCTGTACGTGTGTGTACGCGTGTGCCTGTGTGTGTGCAGGGAGCGGGGCACGTAGACGGAGGCCCTGAGAGTGGGGCCGGGGCCAGGAGACCAAGAAAGTCCTGGGGTCAGGGGTGGGGGAGGGGAGGAGGCCGGTGGGGAGTGCGGGTCTATTTTTATTATCCGTCAGCTTCTGGGACATGAGGGAGTGGTGTTCTCTCTCTGACACTGGCTGTCAGCTTGTGTCCAGACGTCCCAACTTGGCTGAGGAACAATGGGGCTCTCTTCTCTCCCCTCTGCCATGGCCCGTCTCCCCTCCCGTAGAGAGAGACAAGAGAGAGGGAACATGGCTCTCCAGGCGCTCCGGGGCAGATCTGGGACTGCCAAGGCGGACAACAGTGGGACACTGTGTTCAAACAATGTGAGAGGCCCAGGCTGGCCACTGGGGCCGTGGGTGCTCTACGGGAGAGGGGCTGTCCCCGTGGGAGTGGTATGCCGGGTCTTCCCCCTTCTGCAGCGGGAGGCTCTGCCCTGCAGGACCCTAGCTCTTTGGACGGCAACCTGTCCATGCCCCCTGCCTCTGGACAGAGCCGGTCCCACTCCAGTGGTGGTGGAGAGGCGGCTTGGAGAGGTGTGATTACCCTCAAGTGTCTGACTGCCTTGGGCCAGGTCTCGCATCCTCCAAAGCCCAGAAGCCCCTCCAACGGTCCCGCCTCTTCTCTGGGCGCTGCAACCCTCTGCATCCCCAGAATGTGGGGGATGTTCTGGGTGCATCGGGGAGAATGCTCTCTGTCCCTCTGGGAGACTTAGGGCCTCGCATTGAAACAGACCCAGTTTTCAAGGGCAGATATCGGATCCCCAAACAGGGAAACTGGCCACCCCTTGCAGAGGCACGGGGACCTGCCAGAAAGAGGCTGCGGGTCTGGGCCAGCCGGAACTGAGAGCAGCCCTAATGCGTTTCTTTTAACCTTGGGGCTGAAGTTGGTTCCAAACCCCAAGGGCCTTTCCCAAATGGGCCTCCTTTGTCACGATTATTATTAGAAAATCAATGGCTACGTCTCTTTCTCTCTAATGTTTTTGCCAGGAGTGGAAGCAGCAGCGGCTTTGGACCAAGCTGCCCCAGAGGCCTGAGGGGGAAGGGGGCTCGACGGTGGGGGGAGCACGGCCAGGGACAGGGCCGGTCAGGGTGCTTCTCTGAGGGCTGGCAGCCTGGGATTGCTGGAGGGTCCCGGCTGCTGCCCCACCCTTTAGAGCCAGGCCCCGTCTTTCATCCGTGTTGATGATCATAGCAGCCCCTGGTTAGGTAGGACTCTGCGACCCCCATTTTTCTATTCTGAAAATAAAGGTCCTTCGAGGCAAGGGGTTTATTTGCTTTCAGTAAAGCAGTCGTGAGTCTGGTTTACTGTCTTTAGCCAGGGCTCTTTTTTCCTCGGTTGAGATGGTAGGCAGGTTGCCTCTGATTAACGAAGAGCCCGAAGTGGAGCCTCAGAACATCCCCACCCCCCCCGAAAAATAAAGAACACCGCCCCACCCAGCTACCTTCTGCACTTACATGTGCTCTCCAGATGGGGCTCCTAATCAGGAGATGATATGAGTGCAAGACTTGGAGTGAGGGTGTAAGTGTTTGCGAGTGTGTGTCCATCCCTAGACTTGGCAGCCGGCAGCCTGCTGTTCATGACAAGTGGGGAGGCTTCCAGCCTGTGCTCGTCATGACAGCCTTAGTGGCTGCTCCAGGCTGGAGCTGAAGGGCCCCCAGGGCCACGCAGACCCCGCTGCGGAGGGTACATGGTGATTCCGTCTGAATGAGGGTGACGTCTGCTTGGCTGAGCTGGCGTGTCCCTGCGGCCAGCTGTGTGTGCGTGTGCGTGTGCGTGTGTGTGTGTGTGTGTTGCGTGCGTGTGTGCCACGAGGCGGTTGGTCTGCCCACAAGTGCTGGCCTGAGGCTGCTGTGGCCAGGGTCTCACAAGACCTTTGATAAGTCCCAGCACCTCTTCTCACCTGCCCCCTCGGGTGGTGGTGAAAGGAGGGCTGGGAATTTCCTCCTGCAGGACAATGAGGGCAAGGGGCCCGCCCTCAGGCTGGGTCTTGGCCTCTGGGCCCCGGGGAATGAGTTCTCTAGGATTCTGGAGCCAGCTCAGTGAGGCAATGGGTTTCGTGCGGCAGCCCAGCTGTGGGAAGAGGGAGTGGGAAGGGAGGAGGGTGAGATTAACAACATCCCCAGGCCTGCGGAATGGAAGGGAAGCGCACAGAAGCAGATGGGGCGCATGGCGTCGGGCTCTTTGCCTGCTGCTCTGCTGGGAGAGGCAGGCTGGAACCTGGGCCATCTTTGGGGCAGGAGAAGGGTGAACAGATAAGGGGCCAGCGTAAAGGAAGCGGGAAGGAGCTTTCAGAGGTGCACTGGTTGAGGGTTGGGCCCTCCCAGAGAAGGCCAGCAGTGTTCCGGGGGCCGGCTGGGGCTGGGGACACTGTGACAAGACTTAGTCATTCCTTGATTTCTTCTCGCGAGCGCCATTTGCAAGATGATGCATCATTCATTCTTTCCAAAAGTCTTCCCCACGGGCCTGGTGTTGCTTGTTGGTTGATGCAGTCGCCTTGGAGACTGATTCTCCTCCCTCCACCTTCCCTCTTTTGCCTGGAAGCTCTGGCCCTCTGCCTCCGGGGCTTGGAAGAAGTTGACATCTGTTTCTTGTATCAGTCCTTTGTGCTCTGGGCCCCAACCCTGTGCAGAGTGGAGATTCTTGGTGAAGGCCAGCCAATCTAAGCCGATCCCCCACCCTGCAGAGAAACCGGGGTGTGGGCAGAGGGAGGCTGGTGGGAGGATGTGCTGAGGGGAGACAAGCCCAGCTCCAGCTGGGCCCCTGGGCTAAGATGCACTGCCTTCTCTGGGGGAGTTAGGCCCGAGGGATCCTTTCCCCCACATTATGCTCAGTGCTCTCTATGCCCTGCCATTCCTCCCAGGGGTGCAAGCTCGGGAGAAGCAGCCTGCAGAGCCCCCAGCACCTCTCCGGAGGCGGGCAGCCAGCGATGGGCAGTACGAGAACCAGTCGCCAGAACCTGCATCGCCCCGTAGTCCTGGGGTTCGCTCCCCTGTCCAGTGCGTCTCCCCAGAGCTGGCTCTCACCATCGCTCTCAATCCTGGAGGGCGGCCCAAAGAGGTGAGTCCTGGGGCCGTATCCTGGGGCCACAGAGGGTAGTGGAGCCCACCTGAACTATTGAGGAACTTGATGGTTAACTGGGCAGCAATGACCTGTCAGTAAACTCAGTAATCTTTCCTCCCTGCATCCTCAGCCTAGGTCTCCTCTCAGGCTTGTGGAATCTGGAGCCCATTTCCTTCCCTAAATAGCTTTTATGCCCCTACTTCTTCCATGAACACTGAGACTGAGGTTCCCTTCTTGATTCCTAAAGGGCCCCCCTAGAAGGGTGGTAAGGATCCTGGGTATGACGTAGGTGACCACAGTCTCTAAACTCCAAGCCAGATCCTAGAGACTGACTTTGTTTTTGAGCCCTTTCTAGACGTGTGGTTTTCTCGGGAGATCAAATTTCAATGTCAATTGTTTGTATTTCTGAGACGTTCAGTAGTTTGAGGAAGTAGGTCTTAAACTTTAGCGAGCGTAACAATCACCAGGGAATCTACTAAAAATGTAGGTCCCCCAAGTCCCCCTCCAGAGATTCTAGCCTATTAGACCAGGGATGGGACCCAAGAATCTGCATTTTAAACACGCACCCTGGAAGATTCTGATGCGAGTGGCCCATATTTGATACAATCCAGGTTAACAAGTCATTCTGGATATAAATGGCGTTTGGACATCTTTTCTCTCTCGCCTTCAGTAACCTGCCCCCAGCGCCTTCTCTTTGGCCCTGTTGTGAAATATTCCCAAGGCAGGTGCTGCTGGACCATGGCCTTGCAAAGAGCCACTTTTCTATTCTCTTGGCTGCAAGGAGTTTGGGCTCACGGATGGCGAGGATCTCCCTTTGACCTCTGTGTTTACCAGGGGAGGGCGGTGGTCAGGCTGGTTAACTGGGAGCCCCTCCTCCTCAGGGTCACAGCCACTGTTTTCCTCCCTTGTTCTTCCGCAGCCCCATTTGCACAGCTACAAGGAGGCCTTTGAGGAGATGGAGAGAACCTCCCCGACCAGCCCACCGTCCAGTGGGGGTAAGAACTTCACACTCAGCCTGCCTTCCCTGGGTCCCCTCTGGCCTGTGTAAGCACCCAGGTTTGGGGGTGCTGGCAAAGTTGGGAGGGGCCAGAACCTGCCGCTTCCCATCCCTATGGCTCATTTTACTCCAGCTTCCCTCCCCCGCTTCTATTCTTTTCTGCCGTCCACGCTCACACGTCTAAGGATGCAGCAGCCGCAGTCCTGGGATCCGGACTGACCTACTGTGGGGCCCGTGGGCTCCCACCTTACGGGGTTTGCTGGTTGCTGAGAGTCTTCGCATCCTATATGCAAAACATCCCCCATCCTAAAGGGACTCTTTGTGCCCTGCTGGTGTGTCTCTGAGACACCCCTTGACCTTCTTGCTTCTGATCCCCATTTTTGTCTGCATCCAGGCACCTCTTCCACTTCAGGCAACCTATTGAGGTTCCACCGAGGAAAGAAAGGCTCAGAAGCCTCAGGCTGACCGTATCCCCATCTCACTCATCCCTTGGCTTCCAGACAGGAGCCTTTAGTCTGTACCCCTCTGATGCTCTCACAGGAGAGGCGAATCCCTGAAGGGCAGAGACATTTGTACCCAAAGAGAAGACCTGGGTGAGCCCAGGAGAGGGGCAGTGTTCCTTTCTGTGGTAGAAGAGACATGAGGAGGAGCTGGAGGAGGCCTGGGAAAGCAGTGATGGAAAGCAGTACCAGGCTGTGAAGGACTCAGGGTCCCTGTGAGAGGCCTGGGTCGGCAGAGGTAGAGAGGCTGGCGATGCTCCAGGATCAGGTTGGGTGGGCGCTGCCCAGGCTATTCACTTGTCCCGCTGAGAGGGGAGGAGGGTGAGGACGGGGGAGTTGGAGCTGGCCATGCGTTCTCCTGGTGGTCGGCTGTCCCGCAGAGGGGAGGAATGTGACACTGGTACCTGGCCCCTGCACCAACAGAACTCGTGTTGGCTACCATCTTGGACACGCAGGAGGCTGAAGCTATGAGTGGATGCCATGGCTGTCCCTAGAGCAGTGCTGTCCAGTGGAAAAATAACATGAGCCATGATCGCACTGGAGAATTTACTAATAGCTCTATTGAAGAACATACAGGAAACTGGAGAAATTAATTGTAATGATTTTTAAATTTAACTCAAAATATCCAAAGTATTATAATTTCAATAGGTAAATCGAAATAAAAATATTAATGAGATATCTTACAATCTTTTTAAATAAAATCTAAAAAGACGCTGGTGAAATTAATTTTAATAATAGATTTTATTTAATCCCAAGGATCTAAACTATCATTTCAACATGTAATCAGTATAAAGAGATATTTCACATTCTTGTTTCATACAAGTTTGAAATCGCTGTGTGTTTTGCACTTACAACTTTGTTTAGACTGGCCACACTGCCTGTGCTCCATAGTCCCAAGTGGCTCATGGCTACCATATTTGGACAGTGCAAGCCCAGGGCAATCTGCTCGAGATAGCTCTGTGCCTTTTATGACTCGTGGAATGTCTCTCCCTGGTCTTAACCCCCCACCTTCACACCTGCTCCAATTCCCTGTGGGTCCAAATAGCCAGGATCCTGGCCAGCACCCTGTTTGGGATGAAGCCATCTGGGCTGGGCTAGAGTTGGGTTCTGCCACATGTTTCTGTTCGCATTCTTCTTTCCCTCCCCTTCTCCCCTTGGCCAACCCCGAGAGAGCCCCGGGCAGGGAGGATAAGTTAGAGGTTTCCTCCATGCCCAGAGGCGGAGAAATGCGAGGAATTCTTCTCTCAGGAAGCCAAGCCTTGCCTGGCTTCAGGGCCACCCACTTGTCTGCCTCAGACGGGCCAGATGCCTGGGGACTGAGGACAGGAGTGATTAGGGAGTTGGAGGTGCTGAGGGGAGCCTAGAGAAACCTCCCACCGCCTCTGTCCCCTTGTCCCCTTCACCTCCTTTCACTGGTCCACCTGTGCCTCTGCTGCACCCGCTGGGCAAACACATGCAAACTTGTGGGCCGAAGGGGCTTCGTGGTCATTCCACGGACAGTGGTCTCTGAGGCTGGGCTCATTCTTCCATAATTAATCACATTCAAAGTTGCAAGATACCTCTGTGCGTGTGTGTGTGTGTGTGTGTGTGTGTGTGTGTAAAATGAGAGAAAGAGGGATACACGGGGGCATGCAGGCCTAGACCTACGCCATGGCTAGGTGTTTGTGTCTGTACGTATTTGTCCCCTCTGCTGTATTTGTCTGTTGGGCATCTCAGGGTTAGGGTGGCGCATAGGGGTGGGCCACCCGTCTGGACTCCTGCGATGCCTCTCTATTCCCACAGACACCTATGTACACACCGGCATGTGCACACGTAAGTTATTTAAATTGCTTTCATTGGGAGATTATATTTGGGGGCTTAGTTTCCTACAGGTCTCCCTGTCTTTGGGGAGAGGGAGGAGGCGCCACGGAGGGTCCTGGAGCTGCTGTGTGCGACCTGGGCACCCAAGGGGCACAGCTGGTCTGTTGAGGCCGTCGGTGTGGGGCAGGCAGTCTTGGGGTCTGGCACACCTGTGCGGCTGCATGTCCTCAGCAGCTATGGCCTCTGCAGGGTCCCGAGAGCTGCGGCCGGAGACACAGAGCTCATTTCTTTACTTCTCCTCAGAGGTGTGTTAGGAGACGTGGCAGCTGCCGCTGAGAAATCTCGTGACTGGGCACAGCAACCACCCTGCAGCTCAGCTCGGAGTCCGGCCATGTCCTTGGCTAATGGGAGAAAGCCTGACTGCCCTTTCTGACCTTGTGTGTCATGTGACACTTCCAACCCAGACGGGCGGCTTGGGAGGGAGCTGGGCTCCTGCGGGGTGGTGGTGCTCTTGGCCAAGGACTGTAGAGATGGGGCTTCTCCCTCTTCCAGACACTGAGGTTTGGCGGTCAAGAGAGCCCCCTGCTGAGAAATTCTCCCTTCGTGGGGCTTGCAAGAGACCTGTTTGTCTGGGGGCCAAAGACCTGTGGCCGAGGGCGAGCCTGGGGACTCAGGGTTGGTTCTGCTGGTGGTCCCTTCTCCTCCTTCTGTCCTTTATATGTTGTGCTGTCTTGACACTCCATTTTCTTTAAGTCCATCTGCCTGTGTGCCTGTGTGTGTGTGCGTGTGTGTGTGTGTGTTTGTGCGTGCCTGTTTGTTTGGGGGTGGGTAGGGAAAGTGAGAGAAGGGGGTTAGAGAGAGAATAACAGGGAAAGGCAGAGGGCACCCGAGAAACCAACGTGTATGTTATAAACCACGGCCATGCGGAGGGACCGTAGCAAAGGAACTCAGGGCCTAGGGATAGAAGTTACTTTCTGGAGGTTGAGGGGCAGGGCCACTTGCTGACTTCCTTTAGCCTTTACACTGTGGAGAAACACAGAGACAGGAGAGGCAGTGGAGCCGCAGCAGCGTCCCCGGGGCTGGGGCTGGTTCGTCCGCTCAGCCTTCGGCTGCCCACCCTCCCCGACATGCCCAGACTCAGGAGGGGGCCTCTCCCCAGCCCATCACCTGCGCTCACTCCTGGGGTCTCGCCTCTTCTTCTCGGCGCAGTGCGCTCCCCTCCAGGTCTGGCCAAGACACCTCTGTCTGCTCTGGGCCTGAAGCCCCATAACCCAGCCAGCATCCTGCTGCACCCCACCGGCGGTGAGTGGTTCCAGTGGGAAGGGAGGTGGTCGGGGAGGCTGGAGGGAGGAGTGGGGGGTTGGAGGACCCCTGTGGTCCTGGGCAGGGCCCAGAGGTGGTGGGTTCTCAGGACCCTTCTGGAAACAAGGTGGCAGCCTAGCTCTGTGTCTATGATGAGATCAGGCCTCGGTGGGGCTCTCTGTGTGGGGTTTGAGGGGGACGGATACCTCTGTAGCCTTCCTGCCATTGCCTGGTGGGGTCAGTGCCGTTCCCAGCATCCTCTGACATGGGGGTTTGGAGGCCTGCCCTGTTTCCCTGGAGTCGGTTAGGTCTCTGCCGGAAGCCTGGCTTCCACCCCGCAGCGTCCAGGCGCTCGTGTACACGCACACACCCCCGGCTCACACCTCGTCACACTTCCCGGCTCCTCTCCTCCCTGTGGGGAAGGGGCAAGTGGGGGCCCTGGGCCCTCAGTGGCCGTTTCCAACAGGCTGAGCCCAGAAACTTGCTCCCCAGACTCTGGTTTGGGGGCTGGGCTGGGACTCTGGGGACAGCTTTGCTTCTTTTCCTTAGTCACCAAAAGACTGATCCAGCCAGGTGGGCGGGCAGTGGCGTGCAGGTGTGACCCACGCAGACACAGCAGGGCACAGCCTCCCTCTCAGGATGTGTCTGCGTGGCCAGGGACACCAGGTCACTGGGAGGGGGGCTGCCTGTCACCAGGCCAGCACACTCCTGCTTGAGGCACGGGAGCTGTGACAAGGACACCGGGCCTGCTGTTCCCAAGAGCGAAGGCCTCTCTCAGCGGTGCGCCCTGAGTGCCTTGCCACCCTGGAGCCCCGGGGCCCCGTCTGGGTGGACCGCACCCCTCACCCTGCGGCCCTTCTGGAGAGTCCATCTCTGCCCCCGTCTCACCCCTGCTTTCCCACCTCCCTTTTCTCGCAAAGTCTCTCTCTCAAGAAATAAGCTGTTAATGCATCTCTCTCTCTCCTTTTTGCTCTTCCTCTCCATCACCTGCCTCTCCTTCCTCCTCACCTCTCTTCCCATCTTCCCTCAGACGAGGATGAGGGGAAGGTGGTGAGAGAGCTTTCGGAAGGTAAGTGTGGCGTCGCCGTGCTGCTGCTTCGCGCTCTCCGGGTCTGGGAATGGCTTTTCACTCCGTTTGCTCTGCCTGACGTGGGGGGCCAGCTCTCATCTCTGATCAGGTCTCATGTGACTGAGCACAGAGCCCCCTGGTCCCCACCCCTGTGCTGAGCTGTCACTCCGGATGCTGACTGAGGCGCTCACGGCCGCAGAGCGCGGGTCCAGGCACGGACAGTGTCCAGGCGCTACTGCGGTGCCACCTTGCCGACAAAACAGCCCTCCCACGGCGGTGCTTCCGCCCGCCTGCCCGGGGTGCAGCGAGCCCCTTCAGAGGGCGGGTTTCTCTTATCCCGTTTCCCGGGTGAGCCCCACATTTATAGCTCAGAGCACGGTTTCTCAGCCTCGGCACTACCGACGCTTAGGGCCGGACAGTTCTTAGTTGTGGGGCTGCCATGTGCATTGTAGGATGTTTACAGCATCCCTGGCCTCTACCTCCTGCACGCCAGTAGCAGGCACCCAGTTCGACAGTCAAAATGGCTCAAACATGGCAGAGAACCACTCCCGGTTCAGAGCTACTGTCTTGGAGCCACGAGTTGCCTTCTTGAAGCCCTTGCCTGGTTTCATATCAACACAGACGGTAGGACGTCTGTCTTTCTGGGATCTTGGATGACTTTGGGGATTTTGGAAAAGCTATGGACTCACCCCTATACAGATGCCTCCGGATATCCGTGCACATAATTGTGACAGGTTCAAGGAGTTAGCACATCTGTGTCCTGGCTTAACCCCTGATTTAGATGAACTCGCATCGCACGCAGAGAAGCAGAGAGGGGATGTAAGCGGGTTGAAGGCCTTTAATTTATTAGGAACGTAACTCAAATGATGCCTCAGAGCAGCAGGTGGAATGAGGGGAATGCCGGCCTGTGCGGCCTGGGTGGCCTGGGCATCCATGTCCCCGTCTCTACCGGGCTTGCTGGGACGAGGTGGGCTCCACTGAGCACCTTCCAGCTTGGATGTGTTAGACGTTCTGACTTCTCACCTTGGCCCTGGAGCTGTGTGGCCTGGTTTCTTTAAACACTCCGTCCGGTTTCTTTCTTTCTTCCTTTTTTTTTGACTGTGCCAAGGCTTGTGGGATCTTAGTTCTCCAACCAGGGACTGAACCTGGGCCCTCAGCAGTGAGAGCACAGAGTCCTAACCACTGGATCGCCAGGGAATTCCTCCATCTGGTTTCTTAAGCCCACTTCCCACTTCCCTTTGCACTCATTACCTTGATTTTCTATCCCCCAATTGGGCATGGGCTGTGCCCCTCTGAATCTGCCATCACCCAGAAAAGATGGCTGGAGTTTCCCATAAAGCTTTGCTCACCTCTAGCCAGCCAGAGTTCTGGCAACAATGCCAGGCTGCCTGGGGGGTGCAGAACAAGGCAGCCCCCCCCAACAGCAGATCCCAGAATGGGGAGAGCCACAGCGGGGCCTCACCCCCAGTCAACCTCATACCCAGGGAGAGGACCTCCCCCAGGCTGGTGGCTGACTGCTGGTTCCCAACAGGAGTATAGAATCAGCTGGGGCCTGGAGCCAGTGTTCGTGTGCTGTGTTCCAGGTGCACACCCACACAGGAGCTCTTGGGTCCCTTCGTGGTTGCTGATCTCCACAGCAAACCACACACTTTCCAGTGGGAAGGTCTGAGGGTGACAGGCCCTGGCTGTGTGTTCCCCACTTTGGGGTAACACTTCAACAGATCGGAAGTGACACCTGACCCTTGCACCTTATGAGAGAATCTAGGCCTACAGGGCCCCGAGCCCTCTGACCCTCTTCCATCTGTCCTGGAGCCACAGAGTTTGCAGGGGAAGGTTCTTAGGGCTCGACTCTACCACACCCATCATTTTCACAGATGTGGAGCTGAGGTCTGTGTTGTGGGGTGAGGGTGGGGCAACTTCCCAAGCTCACAGTTAAGAGGAAGCAGGGCCGAGACTGGACTTACTGGTCTCCTGTCTCCTAATCAAGGGGCTGTTTCAAAGCCCTCCTCCTGCCTCCAGGCACCATGCCCTGGGATTCTAGCATGGGGATCGGAATTGTTGTCCATCCCCCCTCCCTGGGGAGGGAGGTGGGTGGAGGCAGGGGACATTCTGTTTTTCCTGACTCACGCATCACCTCCCGGGTCAGACGTTGCTGACCCTCTGAAGCACTGTTTGATTTCCCTGCCGATACTCTGATGGGAAATTCAGAAAAAGATGCTTGTGAGGAAAAATAATCAGAGACAGACAGACTTATTCAGCTGGGGGAAAAAAAGACTTTAGGGGAGTCTGTTCCGTTCAGTGTGCCGTGCTAAATGCTTTACATTCATTCATTCCGTCATTCGTTGATTCAACAAATATTTTGTGTGCCTCCTACGTGCCAGGCACTCTGGAGATATAATGATAAGCGTACTATGATTCCTAATCTCGTGGAGGAAATTCATGAACCGGCGCCAGAATTAAATTATCACCGAGAATTAAGTATTGAGATAAGCGCTCCGGAGCGAAGGGATACAGTTTTATGAGACCCTGGCTCATAAAAGAAGTAAGATGGGAGGGTGAGTAACATTAACTCAGTGACACTGGGATGGGAGAAGAGCATTCCATGTAGAGGTAAAGGGCATGTGCAAAGGCCCTGGGGTGGGAGGGACAGCATGCTCCATGGAGCAAGGGCGGGGAGTGTGGTACAGAGTGAGGGTCAGCAGGCAGGGGCGGGACTGTGTGGGTCATTGTCACATCATCTTGTTTAATAATCACAGAAGCACTGTGAGGAAGGTGGCAGGAACCCCAGTTTGCTGATGAGGAGATGACATGTACGGATGTTAAATGACTTGTCCAGGCCCCGACAGTCAATTGGGGGCACGGCTGAGAGCCTACGCTGGATCAGCCCGTGGAGGCTGCCCCTTGCCATGTGATCGTACGGGGCACAACCTCTAAACATAAACAGTGTCTTTACTGGGTACCCTTCTCCATGAAGAAAGGAGAAGAAGAAAGCCTGTAACAGTAAAGGCATGATATCCTCAAGATATCAAGGATATCTTCCCAGTGGGGAAACAGGGAAAGAAATTGCTGAACCTTCTTTCCTGGAGGAACGGGAACAGGGAACATTCAGCTTAGGTTCTGTCTGTTCAGATGATTAGACGGGATGGATGTGGCACAAAGGAAGACAGTGGACTAGGAATGGCCCCTCTGGGGATCCTTCCTGCTCTGAGATCCTCGGTGATGGGTGCACTGTGGCATCTGGGTACTTTTGGGCAGCGCTGTGCAACACAGATTTACTGAGCACCTACTGTGTGCCAGGTCCTGTGCTAGGTACTGAGGGCTTAAAGATGAGTGAGCTAGCCTGGTAAAGACAGATATCTCTGCATAAGGTAGAAGTGCTGAGCTGGGGGAGGAACGGGGTGTGATGGGAGCTCAGAGGAGGGCTGTGTGGCCCCATCTCAGAGTTTGGAATTCTAACTCTTGAGCTCCTGGATTGGGCCTCGGAGGGTTTACTTCCTCCCTACCCCGCATCTGCACGTCTTCATTTCACTTGGAGCGGGCAGGCCCTTTCTCTCCAGGCAAAGAACCTTTTCTGGGAGGCAGGAAATGCACTTCAGGGTGTGGGTGAAGAGCTGACAGTGCCCCCAGCCTGGTGGGGCTAAGTCACTCAGCCTCATGTCCAGCTCCTCTCAGCCTCCAACAGCCACTTGGAATGGGTTTGGGCTCCAGGAATGTTCTACACGAAGCACCCTCCCTGGCCCCTCCTCTCCTGCCCTTCCCAGTTCCCGTTGCCTCTGGGTGCAGCTGCTTGGGATCGGCAGAGAGGAGGAAAGCAGCAGGAGAGAGGGTAGAGGGAGGCAGGCACAGGCACGGCTCGGGTACAGGTGGGCAACGGTGGGGCTGCTTATAAGCCGGCGTTGCAACTAGTGGAAAGAATTAGAAGGGACTTTCCTTCTCTTGTCACTCGATCCTAGCTGGGCAGGTGAGTATTCTCATTCCCATTTTACACATGAGAAAACTGAGTCCCAGAAACGTTCAGCAGCCTGCTCCAGGTCACCCCTCCAGTAAGTGAAAGAAGGGGGAGCCCACAGGTTGTATGTTGTACTGAGGTAGGGAGGATGGGGACAGACAGGAAAAGGGAGGTATTTTCAATATGGAAATCTGAGTCTGAAAACTTGGGAAAATGGATGTTTTGGCCCAAAAGGTTGGTTTTGAACAGTTCTGGAGATGGACTTGGAAAATCAGATATCTTCCCAAAGATCCCTCCTGCTCTGGGTTCATGAGGAAGAGAGACTGAGTGAATCTCTACCCCTGATTTGGGCCTGGAAGGTCAGCCAACCAAGGAAGAGGATGGGGGTAGAGAGTAAGGTGAGAGCAGAGCCAGGCGGGCTGGGCCTGAAATCCGCAGGCTGCGAGCCTCAGAGCAAAGCCCCCAGGCTCGTTGGCCACCTCAACTCATAGGGCTGTTTCCAGCCTTCGTGGTGGGAATGGCTTCTGGTGCTTCTTCCTGGGTAAGCAGTCCTGTCCTCCAGGTTCAGATGCTGAGTCCTCTGAGAGCTCCTCTGTAGCTTAGGATCTGATGGGAGTGGGGGCGGGGCTCACGAGCCTCATGCCTTAGGGATGTGGCCATCCTGTAGGATCTCAGGTTTTCTAATATCTCCAGACTTTCTAACATACAGTCCCATTGATGTTCTGTGCAAGCTACACTCAGGCTCCTGTCACTACGACTGGGCCAGAAGGAGTTGGTGGGGACGCAGCCTTGAGTGATGGCAAACAGAGCAGATGGGAGTCAGCATCTGTGGTCCCAGGCTTGGCACGGTCCTGTCTCTGGCACCAGGTGGTGTGGGCGGCCTTACCTCAGTTCTGCTGCTGGTAAAAGCAGTATGCGTACTTTTGTACAGGATGGGGTGCTTATGTGAGTTGGGAATATAATATGAGTTGCTTACCCACTTCAGGTCTTGGCAGGAAACAGCTGGCTCATTCCAATGGGGCAACCGAGGAGACAATGGACTATTTAGAAGGTCTGGGCAAACCGACGAGAGATGGTGAAGCACCCCGCCACCGGGTGGCCCTCCTAGCAGGAGGTGGGAGCCATCCGCCCGCCAGGCCTGGAGGACAGGAGGGAGCCGGAGGAGAGGGCCCCCGACTGGAGCTGGGATCTTGGGTGGAAGATGCAGCCCTGGCACTTTGACCTTCTCTCCTCACCACCCCCCATCCCCTCCTAGTCTCTCCTACTAGCCAGCGGCCGAAGGTCAAAGCCATGGGGAGCCCTGAGGCGGGGGGTCTGGGGGGTGCGGTCGGTAAAAGCTGGCCTGCAGGGACACAGAGCAGGTTGGGGAGTGGATCAGAAGGACATGGCAGGTGGAAAAGATCACCGACTTCAGGGCTCACCACGTGCATTTTAGCTTGACCTTTTGGGGTCAGCAAGAATTCAAGAGAAGGAGAAAAAGGAATGTGTGCCTTTTAGGTCTTAGTTATTGTGCACCTCTGTGTGGGTGGGGCGGAGGGTTAAGGTCACACATCTACTAGTTTGTGGGACAGAAACTTATTGAGGACTTACTGTGTGCCAGGCACTGCAAATACAGATCAGCAAGGAGCCCGGGGTTGCCAGGGAGCAGATGGATCCCCTTGCCATCTCTGGGTGGGAGAGAAGGGTGCTAAGCGCTGCGGGCACCAGCGTGAAGCCGAGAGCCTGGAGGTGTCCAGGAGTTTTCAGAGAGTGACCCCGGGGTGAGGGATGGGCAGGGAAGGTGGGCTCTGGCCTTGGGTCACAATTGCCATTTCTGTGGGCGTGAGGGGTCCTGTCTGAGGTCTCTTCTGTCAGAGTTACCCCAGAGCATGAAGCCAGCCCCGCAAGGCTAAAGACACTGAAATTCTCGGCTCCCTGATTTTCACCTGGCGGTATGTGCAGGGCCCAAGAGCAGGACCTGGGCCAGACTGCCTGCGTTCCTAGGCCAATTCTGCCACAGTCTACATGTGGCCCAGGCAAGACCCTTACATTCTCCAAATTCTACTCTCCTCATACAGTTGTTTGCTATTTTTACTATTATTAATAGCCCTGTGGAGCTGGGTCTTCTCTGGCTGATGGGCTGGAGTTCTGGGTAGCAGCCAACTCTGGGTGTCCCAGGAGGCTGTGGCCCCTCTAGGCCACCCAGAGACAGCATTGAGAGTCAGGAGATGGTAGCCGTGGCCGCTGATTGGCTGTGTGTTCTGGGGCAAATCGCTCCACCTCTCTGGGCTGAGCAGACAGGTTACATCAGGAGCCAGCAGTCTGTGGCCAAATCCGGCCCATCATGTATTTTTGTAAAGAAAGTTTTATTGTAACACAGCCACGCTCATCGCTTAATGTATTGTCTGTGGCTGTTCGCGCGATAGCAACAGCAGAACTGAGCAGCTGTGAGAGAGACCGTCTGGCCCTCTAAACCTGAAATATTTACTGCCGGGCGCTTTTCAAAAAAAGTGTGCTGCCCGTCTCTTTGCTCCAGCAGGGCCTCAGGCTTGGACGGCATGGCATCATTGCCTTTGGAGGGGCTGTGGCCTGGGGTTCTGTGGGGTGGGTGGGTGGCCCGGCCTGGATGAGGGGGTTTTTGAGGGCGTCTTGTTGGCCTCAGCCCACGTGGACTCTATCTCTGGGTGCCGAGGTGGTTGGTCCTGTGTCACCCTGGGCTGGGTCCCTGGAATAGGCTGCCCCATGCCTGTCGCTTTGCAGACCTCTTGCCCCAGCCCCATTCACTGTTGCTGTTGGTTGGAGGGAACTCCGTGTGGAAACTAAAAGATACACTGGCAGCCTCTGGCTGGAGACCGCAGGCCTCCTCCGTAAAGGGTCCTGTTCTAAAGGACCATCCTCTCCCTGGGTCCCCAGGCCTCTGGGCCTGGATGCAGGATATCAGGCCTGGAAGTCACCTCAGAGACCAGGGCCTGTAACGGCCCTGGTCTCTGAGGTGACTTCCAGGCCTGATATCCAGGCCCTGTAACGGCCCCATAACGCCTTGGTGATTGGGCTCCTTCCAAAGTAAAGCTTTCTTTGGGCTGAGGGGAGGGGGCGATTCTCTGACTCAGTGGTCAGCACAGTCCGGCTGCAGAGGCTCCAGGGGCCTGCCCCCTGCCTCCGCCCCCAGGGCTGCACAGACTCTGCAGTTCTTCCATTTCTGAGGCTGGTTTCAGCGGATGCCCTAATTGTGGGCAGAGGGTAGGTGTGTGCTCAGATCATGTTCCCCCTGGGACGTCCTCAGGGACGGTGCCAGGTTTGGAGGTGGTAGGAACGTCATCTATCCCTGATCCTGTCCCTGGAGAAGCCCAGAGTGCCCTGATTCTTCTTCCTGTTTGATAACAAGTTAGTCTGGGGGCTGGCTTCAGAGGCCGGGATCGGGGGCCGGGAGGGGCGCACAGCACTGGGCGGGGTGGTGGCCCGGGAGACCCGAGTCCTGGTTGTACCTCCAGCCGCTTCACTCTCCAGGCCTCAGCGTCTGCATCTGCAAAATGACTTTTCTGGCACTTGCTCCTCCCCCTCCCCCGCCTAGCCTTCCTCTCAGGCCATTCTGAACACCAAGTGGGATAATGATGTCAGTCTCGGGAGGAATGCTAAGTGTGTCAGGCAAGGTGGGTGGGTGTGTCTTGGCATGCAGGGGCTGGGCGTGACTCACCCGCACAGGCCTGTTGCTAGGCCAGCAAGCCTGTTTCTGGATTCTGGGTGTGGGGAGGAGCCAGCATGAGCCCTGGCGCTGTCCCGAGATGCACGGCTGGGCTGGAGCTTGGGGTCCACGAAGAGCTCAGACTCCAGCGGTGCCTGGGGAGCCTAGAAGGGCCTGGGGGCCTGGGTAGCAGGTCATAGAAAAGAAGCAGCTAGAGGGGATACCAGTGAAGGATGGGCATCCTGGCTTTAGGAGGGAGGATTCTGTGATGGCTGTGTTTTGGGGTCCATTTCTGGGAAGATTCTCAGAACGAGGCCCCGGTTAAAGGTTCCTTGAGGACTCTCACAGCTTCTCCAAGATGCTGGGAAGAGGGTGGGCCTGGGAAGGCAGAAGCCCTGGAGAATTGCCCTTTGCCTGCTTGGCTGTCCTTTTGGGGTTGTCCCCATAGGCCCTGGGGAAAGGGGCTCCCTGGAGGTTGGGTGGGGTCCGCACTGCACCCCTGTGGATCCAGACTCAGTCCCTGTCCCCTTGCCCCTTCCAGAGCCCCGAAGCTATGTGGAGTCGGTGGTGCGGACGGCAGTGGCTGGCCCCCGGACTCAGGATCCTGAGCCCAAGAGCTTTAGCGCCCCGGTTGCCCAGGCCTATGGCCGCGAGACACCCCTGAGGAACGGGACCCTGGGAGGCTCCTTTGTCTCCCCCAGCCCCCTTTCCACCAGCAGCCCCATCCTCAGCGCTGACAGGTAAGTGGGGAGGAAGATCCAGGCCTGGGACAGCACAGATGAGGCCTCTTGGATCTGTCTAGGGCGTGCACAGGCAGAAATCACATCCAGGTTGCTGCTCCTGGGAAACTAGCTCATCGGGGTGCATGGTGAGAGCGTCCCCTGAGTGCCAACTCCCCAGGGAGAGTATGAAGTGAACCAGGCATAGTCCTTACCCCAGGTTTATTTATTTATTTTTTAAAGTTTTTTAAAAATAAATTTATTTATTTCATTTATTTATTTTTGGCTGTGTTGGGGTCTTCGTTGCTGCGTGCAGGCTTTCTCTAGTTGTGGTGAGCAAGGGCTACTCTTCGTTGCGGTGCGTGGGCTTCTCATTTTGGTGGCTTCTCTTGTGGCTGAGCACGGGCCCTAGGCACGTGGGCTTCGGTAGTTGTGGCTCACGGGCTCTAGAGCGCAGACTCAGTAGTTGTGGCGCAAGGGCTTAGTTGCTCCGCGACATGTGGGGTCTTCCCGGACCAGGGCTCGAACCCGTGTCCCCTGCGTTGGCAAGCGGACTCTTAACCACTGCGCCACCAGAGAAGCACTTTTTTTTAATTTAAAAAAAATTTTTATTTTTATTTTTTGGCCACACGTGGCATGCGAGATCTTACTTCCCAACCAGGGATGGACCCTGTGCCCCATGCAGTGCAAATGTGGAGTCTTAACCACTGGACTGCCAGGGAAGTCCCCTTCCCCCAGGTTTAAAATTGAACACGAGTAATTACTATGTGGTGAGTGCTTCCTACGTGCCAGGCGTTTTGCTAAGTGCTTTCTGTTTAAACCTCACAGCAATCCTGTGAGGTAGGTACTATTATTATTCACACTTCTCAGAAGAGGAAACTGAGGCAGAGAGACATAAAGTAGCTTATTCAAGGTCCTACAGCTACATAATAGCAAAAATAGGATTCAAACCGAAGGTGTCTGGCTCCGGAACCCACATCTCTATCCTTCCCCACAGACCTGCATTATGGTGCCTGACGGTCACGGGGTGAGAGTCAGATGTGCCCAGAGCAGATGTTTAAGCCACGAGCTCAGAGCGAGAGGCCGCTATTTCTGCCTTGGGATGCAGAGAGGGTCTCTGGGGGCTGAAAGTATTTGTGCTGAGGCCAGAAGGATGAGCAGGGGTTGAAAGGTGAAGGGGGAGGGAATGGTCCTTCCAGAAGGACAGCACAGCAAGGACAGAGCCGGGGGGTGTGGAGGTGTTGGGCGTGGCGGCCTCGGGCACGCAGCTGCTGGTGAGGGGTTGCTGTAGGGTGAGAGGAGGGATGTCTTGGCGGATGGCTGGCTGGCGTTCTGAGGCGGGTCAGACAGAAAGGGTAGCCTGAAATTTCCCAGAGAGTGAGGCTCCTGTGTTTGGGGTGCAGTGAGAAGCTGCTTGACTGGGGGTGGTGGTGAGGCTTTATGATGGGGAGACAGGGAAGACAACATAGGAGAGGGACCCTGAGAGGAGCCTAGGCAGGGCAAAGGGTGCCAGGCGGTGAGGGGGCCCCAGAGAGCCTGCCTGGAGGCTGGAACTCGCCTCCAGGAGGGGAGCCTGCCCCTACCATCCCTTCCCATGTCCACTGCCCTTCCCAGCCCGGGACCCCACGGGGCCCGGTCACTGTCCAGCCACCTCTTCACAATTCTGCATGTGGAGGGGTGTGCCAAGCTTGCGGTGTACCTGCACTGGTCCAGCGTAATGCACCCCTCCTGGGTCGGGGCGCGGGGCGTGGGTGAGCAGAGGCACTTTTCTTCTGGAGGCTAAGAATTTGAAACCTCAAGCCAAGCACACACACCCCAGTCCACCTTACCCCTCCCCAGCCTCCTGATGGGTCCATTTTTGGAAAGGTCTGCCCCTGGGCAGAAGCTGCATTCTTCTTTTAGAGGAAAGGAGATTTTACTCGCCTCTCCAGCCACCCTTGCTGATATTCAGGGAGTGCTGACATTAGGAAGTTTTCACCATTTCTCACTCCTCAAATTCCTCCTGCAGTAGGCCTCAGGAACCCAGCTTCTCCTCCAGAACTCCAT
Source organism: Stenella coeruleoalba (assembly GCF_951394435.1). Classification (NCBI taxonomy): domain Eukaryota; kingdom Metazoa; phylum Chordata; class Mammalia; order Artiodactyla; family Delphinidae; genus Stenella; species Stenella coeruleoalba. The sequence continues at coordinate 108,482,177 of NC_137151.1, read as the reverse complement.
TTCCATGTCCCCAGCCCCCGCTGTGCAGCCTGACCTATCCCCCCATTCCTCAGAATCCAGGTTATTCTGTACCGAAGTGGTGTTCCACTTTGGCCCCTTCTGGGATGCGAGGTAGACTTTGTCCTGGCCTGGCCCCTGCCCTTCTCCCTGCCCTTGGCTCGTGCCTAGCCCTCCCACCTCACATCACCCAGGGGACCTGAGCTTATCCAACCTGGCCCAGGGTGTGGCCGGCCAGCCTCCAGACTCCTTCCAGTCTGCGGCTCCAGGCTTTGGAGCATCCTCTTATGTAAGAACCTTCCCCACCCCCCTGCCCCAGGGGCTGCTGGTGCAGAATTTGCCTGCTGCCTCCCTGCAGCTGCTGCTTATGCGTGGTCTCTGTCAACCTTTGTCTCTCCTGCCATATCATCGAGGAATAGAAGTTTGGGTCTGGAAGGAATCAGAGTCATCTAACCTATTTCCCTCATTTTACATGTGGGAAAACTTTTAACAAACAGAATCCAGGTTTCCCAACTCACAGGCCATGGACTTGTATCAATACTTAACTTCAGAGGAGAACCTTTGACTGTGGCCATTCCCCCGGGGTACAGTGCCCTCTGAACTGACTTTTATCAGTCTTAGAATTGAGAGCGACCTCTGAGCTCATCTCATGTAACCTCCCAATGGAGGAAATTTCCTCCACAGCATTTGGGTCAAGAGGTTGGTCAGTCTCTGCTTAAATGCTCCTAATGATGGGAGCCTCATTACCATGTAAAGCGGCCTGCTCCATTGGTGGCCAGATCCAGTGGCTAGAATGCAGATCTTATAATGAGCTGAAATCTCCTGTGAGATTTCTTCATCTTTGCTGTTTTGGAGCTACCCAGGAGTGGATGCCCAGTTACACTCTCAGTGTTTAGAGATGCTGATAGCACACCTGGGGAAACTGAGTCAAGGTAGGATACTTCCAGTAGGAACAGGATCCAAGTGGTTTAACCCCCTCTCCAGTGTTCAGTTTCTGTGATGCTGGAGGGGGCAACAGGACAGCCACCTTCAGTTTCGATAGGAGAGATCTCGCTCTGACCTGTGGTTGAGCAGTCAGGGTGGTGCTTGAGGATACATGGGCTTTGGAGTTAGACACAGCTGAGTTGAAATCCTGGTCTATTATGAGCTGTGTGGGTGTGAGCCTATTGGTTAACCTCTCTGAGCCTCAGTTTTTTCTTCTGATGTCCGTAGGGTGACGTATCAAAGCCCTAACTTTCCTGTGCGTGTGAGGGGAGCTTTTATTGTCTTATTAGTGGTTGGAGGGAGGGCTGAGGGTTCACTGAAAGCCTGTCCTTCATTAAATGCCATTTGGTGACATCTTGACCTGCCCCGTCTCTCTCTAGCACTTCAGTGGGGAGCTTCCCATCAGGGGAGAGCAGCGACCAGGGCCCGCGGACACCCACCCAGCCTCTGCTGGATTCTGGCTTCCGCTCCGGCAGCCTGGGCCAGCCCAGCCCTTCGGCTCAGAGAAGCTACCAGAGCTCTTCTCCTCTCCCGACTGCGGGCAGCATCTACAGCAGCCCCGACTACTCACTTCAGCCGTTCAGCTCCCTGGAAAGCCAGGCCCGGTCTCAGTTCGGTGTGGCGGGTGTCCAGATGGTACCTGGGAGCCCTCAGGCACGGCACAGGACAGTGGGCACCAACACTCCCTCTAGTCCTGGCTTTGTCCGCCGGGCCGTGAATCCTGCCATGGCTGCCCCCAGCAGCCCCAGTTTGACCCACCGCCAGGTGATGGGTCCACCCGGAACTGGTTTCCATGGTAACACGGTCTCCAGCCCCCAGAGCAGTGCAGCAACCACTCCGGGAAGCCCCAGCCTGGGTCGGCACCCTGGGGCCCACCAGGTTTCAAGCCTCCATGGCAATGTGGCCACCACTCCAGGGAGCCCCAGCCTGGGCCGGCACCCTGGGGCCCACCAAGGCAACCTGGCCTCCAGTCTCCATGGCAACGCAGTAGCCAGCCCCGGAAGCCCCAGCCTGGGCCGTCACTTGGGAGGGTCTGGATCTGTGGTTTCCGGCAGCCCCAGCTTGGACCAGCAGGTGGCCTATGGTGGCTACTCCACCCCTGAGGACCGGAGACCCACGTTGTCCCGACAGAGCAGCGCCTCGGGCTACCAGGCCCCTTCCACGCCCTCCTTTCCTGTGTCCCCTGCCTACTACCCCGGCCTGAGCAACCCCGCCGCCTCCCCCTCGCCAGATTCAGCAGCCTTCCGGCAAGGGAGCCCAACACCGGCCTTGCCAGAGAAGCGGAGGATGTCCATGGGAGACCGAGCGGGCAGCCTCCCCAACTATGCCACCGTCAACGGGAAGGTGTCCTCCTCGCCTGTCGCCAGCGGCATGTCCAGTCCCAGCGGGGGCAGCGCCGTCTCTTTCTCCCACACTCTGCCCGACTTCTCCAAGTACTCCATGCCAGGTGCGCCCTCCTTCCACGTCATCTCTCCCGTTGACAGATGAAGCCCAGCAGTTAGGGTACCTGTGCTAGTCTCTGTTCTGACATCTCCTTGGCAGACACAACCTCGGGTGGGTCACCAACTTCTGGGCCTCAGACGCCTTCCCCGTGTAATGGGAGTTGGAGCCGTGGTCGTGGCAGCCTTCCCTGTGTAATGGGAGTTGGAGCCGTGGTCGTGGCAGCCTTACCTGTGTAATGGGAGTTGGAGCTGTGGTCGTGGCAGCCTTCCCTGTGTAATGGGAGTTGGAGCCATGGTCGTGGCAGCAGTGGGGGCAGGGATGAGGAGGTAGATGCGGTGATGGCACTGCTGTTACAATGATCTTCACCATCATCGTAGCCACCACCACTTGTTGAGCACATGCTCTGTGCCAGGCTCTGAGCCAAGGACTAGGACTATCTCATCAGTCCTCACGGCCACCTGGCAAAGTGGGTATGATTTTGCCCAATTTGCACATTACTTTTCCAGCCCACAGCACGGTTCCCACCTTTTGATCCCCACTTTGCGCACATCACTAATAATAGATCTGGCAGCCGGAGCGATATGGCACAAGGCCGAGGGTTAAGCATTTTTACTGGAGTCTAGTTTCTATCAACCCGGCTTCGCTGAAGCCCACGCAGTCTTGCACACTGAATTCTTCTCTCATCGTCAGAACTGGGCATCTTTTGCCTCCACTGAGAGGGCTCATTTTCTAAACAAAAAGGTCAGGGTGTCAGCTGATCTGCAGCTTCTCAGCCAGATCTCCAACCTGACTATGTACAGAGCAGCCCTGGAGCCCTGGGACATTCAAGGAAGACTTAGAATGCTGCAGGCAGCCTGGGATGGGCCCCAGCTGCCCAGATTCTCAGTATCACTCCCAGGTCCTGCCCTGAGCCTGCCAAACGACACTGCACACCCCTGCTTCCTGCTGCTCGCCAGAGACATCTGGTTCCCAGCCCCAGTTCTTGGAGGATGCAGAACTTCTAGTAGTTGGGACATTTCCTGTTTCCCACCATCTTCCTTGCTTAAAATAGCCATGGGAGTCAACACAGGAAGGCACATGGGGCTGTAGCCACCTCTGACAGCTCGTTAGACAGGCCCCAGCAGCCCCAGGGCCTGGGGCTTTGGAGCCGAGAGAGGCAGCTTGCACAGTTGTACAGCCCAGCTGCCTAGCCCAGAGGCCCTGCTAAGTGCACAGCTGCCAGGAAAAGGAGCTGACCTACCCCATCTCCGTCCTCCAGAAACAGATCCCAGAAGCCTAGCAGAGTGTAAATGACAAGTTGAAATTGACTAAGCATCAGACACACAGCCTAACACACATCTCTGGTCTGTGCCCTGAACTTCACAGCACCGTGAGCACAGGCTCCTCTGTTCCAGCCTCTCACTGACGAAAGGAGTGGAAACATGCAGATTTGGAATATTCTTTTTCACCCTTTTCCCCATCCTCCCTTTGTTTTCTTTGGTGCCAAAAGATGAAGGAAGAGGTTGGAGAGTGAGACCCACATGTGCTAATACCCAGCCAGGAAGATATGGTGTAGCTGGCACCAAACTGGTTGCTGCATCTTCTTACCTGGGAAGGTCTTACAAAAGCCTTTCTGTGGACCATCTGTGTGACTTGGGCAAGTTGCTCTCCCTCTCTGAACCTCACATTCCTCACTTGTAAAGTAATAGGTTGGATAAGGTGCTCTCTGAGCTCCTCCAGAACCTAACATTCTATGAAAGCATCCCTCGTCTGCAGAGGGTCTGGGGTGGGGATGTCTGCCAGAGAATGAGGTCTGTGACACTCAGATGGCCTCTTAATTCTAGGCCAACCCTTCTCCTATTTGTCCCAGGCAGGGCAGGAGCAATCTTTTTGCTCTACCTGAGGCAGAACCCGTGCTTTCCATATGGGAAGTGAGGCGGAGCTTGGGGAAAGTGGACAGAAATGTGTTTTTCTGCTCTCATCCTCAAGGTTGTTATGATAGAGTTGGGAAATTGAGCCCATGGAGAAAGGGACTAAGCAGGTGGGAGGGAAACTTCGGGAAGGGTTTAGTCTGAATCTTCTAGAGAAAGGGGGAGATGGGATGGAGTAGGGCTCTCGCTGGCTTGGTGAGAATGCTGTTCAGTCTCTTCAACAGGAGGGCAGCTCCGTGAGCCACGGTGGTTGTTGGAAGACAGGGGGAGGATGTGAAAGCAGGTCAAGGCCCCTCCCAGCAATGCTCTGATGATGTCTGAGCAGACCAGCTCTCTGTGTTAGTTTCCTAGGTCAGCCATAGCAAAGGACCACACACTAGGTGGCTTAAGACAACAGAAATTTATCCTCTCACAGTAGCTGAGGCTGGAAATCCCAAATCAAGGTATTGGCAGGACTGGTTCCTTCTGGAGACTCTGAGGGAGACTGTGTTCTAATCTCAGCTTCTCATGGTGGCTGGCAGTCTTGGGGTCCCTTGGCTTGAAGGTGCATCTTCCTAATCTCTGCCTCCATCTTCACATGACACTCTCCCCTTGTGTCTCCCTGTCCCTTTCCTTCTTTTTATAAGGACACCAGTCATATCGGATTGGGGTCCACTCTAATCCAGCACGACTGCATCTTATCTTGTTTACATCTGCAAAGACCCTATTTCCAAATAAGGTCCCATTCACAGGTACTGGGGGTTGAGTCCAACATACCTTTTTGGGGGACAGAGATGGAGACTCATAACACCTTCTTTCCCTCTCCTTCTCCTTTAGACAACAGCCCTGAGACGCGGGCGAAAGTGAAATTTGTCCAGGACACTTCCAAGTATTGGTACAAGCCCGAGATCTCCAGAGAGCAGGGTAAGTGCTGGGTGGTGCTGAAGGTCCTGGGGTCCATCTGAGGCCACAGCTGGCGGCTGCCTACCTTGTCTTCCCTGGGCAAGGGACATAAGCAGACTCATTCCTCTTTGCAGTAGGTGGTGGTCACAGAGAGGAGCTGGGACCAAGGTTGGACAGGAAGAGGCACCTCCCCACAGTGAAGCGTTGGGCAGCAGAAGCAGTGGTTGTAGCTGTTTCCTTAAAAGCAGCAAAGTCTTGGTTTTCCAGGACAAAATGAAAGGCTGGCCGAGATACTGTGAAACCTTAGCTCTCCATCTGCATGATGTGGGAGATTGTTGCCCATTTTACAGAAAAATACATAGTTGGGATTGTGGGGATGGAGATGAGAGGCCTCAGCCCCTAGGGGAAGTCTGTGTGGATGTAGGGCAGGGTGACCTCCAGCCAGGGGTCAGAGCCGGACAGTTTTCTTGGAACGACCCCATCTATTCGTTTACTCACTGTATGGGCTGCTTTTGTGCTGTGATGGCAGCGATGAGTAGTGCCTGCAAAGCCTGAAATATTTACTGTCTGGCTATTTATAGAAAAACTTTGCTGACTCTAGTGTAGGAGGACCCTTAGGAGTGTTTACATTTTAACTTTAAGGACTCTCATCTCACCTGAGAAAGAAAGAGGTTCAAGACCTGATGAGACTTAAGCCAGTGCATCAGTTTCTCATTTCCCCTTCTCTCCTCCCGATTCAGCCATAGCCCTCCTTAAGGACCAGGAGCCAGGGGCTTTCATCATCCGAGACAGCCACTCCTTCCGAGGAGCCTATGGGCTGGCCATGAAGGTGTCTTCGCCCCCTCCGACCATCATGCAGCAGAATAAAAAAGGTAACACCAGCTTGTCCACTGGGGCCTCAGGACTAGGTGGTCCCTACAGTCTCTTTAGGTCCTGAGCTGCCAGAGGACGAGGGGTGGCTATGTGGGGTGGGCAGGTCTCTTAATTCTCATGGGAGCTGGTCCCTTCTAATCAGACGCTTCAGAAGAGCAGGTCTTGGGCTTGGTGATGATTGAGGTCAGAGAACAGGGAAGCAAGATGACTGGGACCCTGTGATTGAGTTTCCTTGAGGGGTGGGCTAGCAGTGGTGGTCTCTCCATCCCAGGGCTCTGGCCGTGTTATCGCTGTGACCCTTTCTCCATCACAGCCCAGCACACTGGAGAAGTTGGAAGTAGTGCTGGGAGGTGGCGGAAGGACACCGTGGGCAGTGACGCATCCACGTTTCTTTCTCTTCGTCCCAGGGGACATGACCCATGAGCTCGTGAGGCATTTCCTGATAGAGACGAGCCCCAGAGGAGTCAAGCTCAAGGGCTGCCCCAACGAGCCAAACTTCGGTGAGCTGTCCCCGCCTCCGTCCCCACGGTCTCAGGCCTGTCCCAGGCTCCCCGCTGCAGCGTCTGCCCGTCACCCTTGTCATAGACGCAGCAGAGAAATGCACGGCGACTCCCTTCCTCTGTGCTGTGGCGCCTTCACTCTGCCAGATTTCTTTCTGTATTTGTCCTACCCCGCGGAAACTTGTTATCATTACCACTGGAGTAACAACTATAACAACAGTTGCCTTTATCCACTACCTACTATGTAGGTACCCTATATCACTTAGTAGGTACCTTATATCACTTCTGGTCTCCCGACCATCCTGCGTGGTAGGTGTCATCGTCCCATTTTACACACGAGGGAACTGAGATTTATCCAGGGACACACAGCTAATAAGTTACTGAGTGGGGATTTGATCCCATCATCCTCTGACACTTCTGCTGCACTCTCCTGAGTGGAGCCCTGGCAGCTGGAGGGACTTAGGAGAGATGCTGAGAGTAACTTTCGATAAAGAAAAGTTGTGGGGGGCTTCCCTGGTGGCGCAGTGGTTGAGAGTCCGCCTGCCGATGCAGGGGACGCAGGTTCGTGCCCCGGTCCGGGAAGATCCCATGTGCCGCGGAGCGGCTGGGCCCATGAGCCATGGCCGCTAAGCCTGCGCGTCCAGAGCCTGTGCTCCGCAACGGGAGAGGCCACAGCAGTGAGAGGCCCGCGTACCGCAAAAAAAAAAAAAGAAAAGGAAAAGTTGTGGGGCAACCGTCTGACGGCTAGAGTGAGCCTTTAGAGTTTTCTCCCTTGGATCTTTCTGTCAAAGAGGGAATGAATTTTCAGTTTTGTGGAGGGGATGAGGGAGAGGTAAGAACGAAGCTAAAGATTATGGACAGTGGGATGGGGTGGGTGTGCTTCCTCAGTGCCCCCGACGTGCTCCCAGTAACGCTGCCTCTGCCGGCTGTCTCCCTCCCTGCAGGATCTCTGTCTGCCCTGGTCTACCAGCACTCCATCATCCCGCTGGCTCTGCCCTGTAAGCTGGTCATTCCAAACCGAGGTAGGAACCTGAGACTCCTCGCCCTCCAAGCGCACCCTTGTGCTGGCCTCCTTCACGTCTCTGCCCAGCCAGCTGCTCCAGAACATGCGCCAGGCTTGGAGGAAACGGGTCATGTTGCCAATCTTGGGAAACTCAAAACCACTCTCCTCTTTATTTTTTCTAATAAAAAAGAAGGGAAAGTTCATTAAAAATCTTAATTCCAGAAACACACATAATTGACTTGCCAGATTGTTCCAGAGAAAATTCTCTGGAGGCTTTAAGAATTCATACTTGAATCCTGAGAATTACGACTCATCCCAGGGGAGGAAATAGAAGCAGGAGACAGCCATGGGGAGGACCGTGTCCGGAGGGTGAGATGGGCATCAGTGGGCAGGGCCGAGGGAGGGGGGAGGGAAAGGCAGAGGTAGGTCATGGGGCATCCAGGTGTGGGAGGGCGGTCTGAATGGAGAGGAGAGAGCACACTCGAGGGACCTCTTAGGGATCCACATGGCGTGGGAAGGAGACAGGAAGCCCAAGATGTCCCTGGAGTTTCTAGTCTGCATGGCTGAGAGGGTGTTCCCTCGCTGAGGGGACATCGAGCTAATGGGAGGAGCAAGCCCTCTTTTGATTGTGGGAAGTACAAATAGAATTCAAGAGCTTTAGGACCTATAGGGCGAGAATTTGAGTGAGACACTGCGGCTGGCAAAAGAGATTTTAGCTCCTCTTAGAGAGGTGTCCCAGCCTCGGAGGAAGGCGGATGGACACCCCAAACCTTTCGACAGCACAGGCTTCCATTATGTAGCCCCAGATACACGGGGCTCCCGCGAGGGGAGGGGAATATGCCTGGCCCTGAACTCGAGGTCTAGGAACTGGTAACTGGGGTGCCTTCTCCCCATGCTCTCTGTCCACTAATAGGATATTCGGAATTGTGTCTGGGACTTGCTTTCAGTCTCTCTTGGAGGTCCTGGGGTTATGTCCATAATTAAAACCTCCAATATTATTTGGCAATATCTACGTATCCAATTCGATTCATTGAATTATTAATGATAATTGACCACTATTATCAACTTAAAAGTTCAAATACTATTTCAATAGCCCTATTAACCACATGATTTAGACACTAATTAAATTATATTTCTAAGGAATTTAGCAAAGTAATTTAATAATTATAACACTGCTCTTTATTTACATTGTATAAACCAGTAGTTCTCACAGTACGGTCCCCAGACCAGCAGCATCGGCACCCCTGGGAACTTGTTCAAAATGTAGCTATTCTCAAGCCCCTCCAATCAGAAGCTTTAGGGTGGTGCCCAGAAATCTGTGTTTTAACAAGCCTGCACACCAACGTCTGAGAAATGCTGGTATAAACACTACTCAGTTCTTATTAGTTGGGCATTTACTGATCTACACATAAGATACGTCCATGCAGAACAACCATACCAGTTGCCACTTGAAGGCTTGCTTTATGTCAACGACTAGACTAACACTGTACACGGAACATCTCAAAAACCCAGGGAAGTGGGCGCTCTCATCATCACCTCCGTTTTATACATACTTGGCAAGTGACTGGGTGAGCATCTGAACCCTGCTCTGTTGGACTCCACAGCTCCCAGCCAGTGTGCTGAATACTTAGAGCAATCACTGGACATTCAAACTGGACACACGTGCTGACTGCCAGGGCTTATTATGAGAAGCGGTATCCGTTGCACAAAGTATTTGCAGAGCTAGCCTGAGGCCCAGCCAACCTTGTGCTTCTTTCCAGCTCTGCAGTTTTAATTACCAGCTGAATTAAATTTTTGTCTCAGACCCCACAGATGAATCAAAAGATAGCTCGGGCCCTGCCAACTCAACCACTGACCTGCTGAAGCAAGGGGCAGGTGAGTGGCCACCCCAGACGGGATCCCTGCCCAGGCCTTTCCTCCTCCGGGCCCTGTACCCTCCTGCAGGTGCAGGCTGGATATCTCTCCCAGACCCAGATGTCTCTGGGAAGACCACATTTCTGTGTGCAGATGCCTCGGCCCAAGGCTGGCCTGAAATTCATCTGCTCTCTTCTTCCCAAAGAGAGGACCTGGGGATGGTTCCCACCCACTTCGGCCCCCATGACACCTCCTTGGGTGGGTTTCTTCCAGCCTGCAACGTGCTCTTCGTAAACTCTGTGGACATGGAGTCACTCACTGGGCCACAGGCCATCTCCAAAGCCACTTCTGAGACACTGGCTACTGACCCCACGCCGGCTGCCACCATCGTCCACTTCAAAGTTTCTGCCCAGGGAATCACACTGACTGACAACCAGAGAAAGTAAGATTCTTTTTTTTTTTTTCCCAAAGATGGTGTTTTTTTGTTTGTTTGTTTTTGTTTTTTATTAATTAATTAATTAATATTTGGCTGCTTTGGGTCTTTGTTGCTGAGCGCGGACTTTTCTTTTTAGTTGCGGTGAGCGGGGGCTACTCTTCGTTGCGGCGCGTGGGCTTCTCTTGTTGCCGAGCACAGGTTCTAGGCGCGCAGGCTTCAGTAGTTGTGGCACGCAAGCTCAGTAGTTGTGGCTCGCGGGCTCTAGAGCGCAGGCTCAGTAGTTGTGGTGCACGGGCTTAGTTGCTCCGCGGCATGTGGGATCTTCCCAGACTAGGGATTGAACCCATGTCCCCTGCATTGGCAGGCGGATTCTTAACCACTGCGCCACCAGGGAAGCCCAGTAAGATTCTTCTAATTGCTTCTGTGTTGGGCTCCCCCCAACCCTGTGACCCATCCATCCATCCACTTTCTCACCCCCTCACCAATTGATCCATCCATTCCTGCATCTATTCATCCCCCATTTATCTTCGCCCACCCATTTATCCCTTCACTAATTTGTCTCCCTCTATCCATCATCCATCCATCCATCCTTCCTTCCTTCCTTCCACAAATATGCCTGCACTTGTTATACAGCTGTAAATGCAACTGATAAAAGTCCCTGCTTTCTAGAGCAGAGGCCCTTCCTCTCACGCTCTCTCCCCAGCCCCTTTTCTTCCTCCTCCAGAGTTCCCCCGTTTCTCATTCCTCAATGCCAGTTTCTTCCTTCTTTTCCTAGCCTCTAGCATTTGAGACATGTTTCTATGAGACATCTCTCTGTCCCTATGCATGGCTTTATGTCCCCAAAGGGAGCAGCCCAGGCCATCATGCTCAGAAGGGAAAGGCTGTGTCGACCTGTGACAGCCACAGGTGGTGGCCTGACCTGAAGGAGGCGTCACTTCAGCACTCATTCTCTGTTTATCTGATGTGTGTGCCACAGGCTCTTCTTCAGACGCCACTACCCCCTCAACACCATCACCTTCTGTGACCTGGATCCACAGGAGAGGAAGTAAGTCTCTTGTAGACACTTGCCTTCCCAGCCATCTTTCGAACACTGAAGTCTGTGTGTATGCACTCCTGTGTGTGTGTATGCACTCCTGTGTGTGTGTGTGTGTGTGTGTGTGTGTGTGTGTGCATTCTTGGCTCAATTTGAAGATCTGCGCATGCCTGTGGGACCGTGAGTAGCTGTGTTGGCATCTTTTTGAGTTTTTCCCGCCACCAGTTTGAAGCCTCTCCCAGGGACCAAACGCCTGCTTCTACCCCTCTGACCCTGAAGCTGCTTCTCTCCACGTTGGGGAAAGCTCCTTGGGAGGCAGGCCGCAGTGCTCTCTCCGCTGTGAATGCCCTGATGCGTGGTCTTTGGAGGCTCCCGCCCCCCTGGCACAGGGGCTCTGCCTTCCCCAGGGGTCCAGGCACACCCGGGGCTGGGCTCTGAGGGAGAAGTGGTGGTTTACGCTGTGCCGTCATTCTCTCCGCAGGTGGATGAAGACGGAGGGAGGTTCCCCTGCTAAGTAAGTACGCTTCTCCCCACCCGGCTGGCTGGTCTTCGTGCTCCTTGGCTGGGGCAGAGGTGGTGCGGGAGTGGGTTTAGGATCCAGGAACAGGACGTAGGCAAAGGGCAGCTCTGGAGAAAAGCTTGCCCAGGCAGCCAGGTCTTTGGCCTTCTCCTGCCTCGAGACCAAAGGCCCAGCCTCCAGTCTTGTCCCCTTCCCTCTCTCAGGACCAGACCCGCAGGGGTCTAAGGAAGGGATCTGAAAGCTGAGTTTTATTGGAGGTGACGGCAGTGGGGCAGGGGTTGTTTAAATGATCTTTTCTGCCACAATCCTGGCATCCTTGATTCCCATTCCTGCTCTCTTGGCGGACTTCTGTGCGTGACGTGGCTGGGCTAGACCTCCACGTCAGACCGCGGGAGTCCAGTAGGTCTGAATTCCTTCCGAAATTCCACTGATGGCCCTGGGGTCCTTTGGTCAATTTTCCATCTATTTGGCATTTCGTAAGTGCTTCCAGGGAACTAACTCAGCCCTGGGAAAATTCAGACCAACCAGAGGGCTGATTCTGCCCTCGGGTGCCTGATGGTAGCACAGTAGGTAAGAGAAGTGTATAAGCAGGCTAAGGTGCTGCAGTGGTTTTCAAGCTGTGTTCCAAGGAACGCTAGGTTCCTCAGGTTGTAACTGAGCCGCTATGAGGGGAGGTACGATTTGCAGTTATTTATCAGGATGAATCGGAGTTTTCTCAGTAAAACCAAAACAAAGTATAGGAATAACCTGGGTACTGAAGCTGACATAAGACTGTCACTATGCTCTATAATTCCACCTTTTACTTCGTTGGGCTCACCCAAACAGCCCCATTTTTTTCTCACTGATTGACTTTATCATAGGTAAACGTTACGCTATTGAATTGATCCATTTATTGCCATAAGTACTGCTGTCACCTTTACATATCCAGACCTCATATAAGATTGGCTTTAGAAAAAGAAAACTTTCACTATTAAAAAGAAATCAAAACCACTGCTGATTTGGGAAGGTTTGGGGAAAGAACCCTTGTTTAAAAATAAGCTGGGGGCTTCCCTGGTGGCACAGTGGTTGAGAGTCCGCCTGCCGATGCAGGGGACACGGGTTCGTGCCCCGGTCCAGGAAGATCCCACATGCCGCGGAGCAGCTGGGCCCGTGAGCCATGGCCACTGAGCCTGTGCGTCCGGAGCCTGTGCTCTGCAATGGGAGAGGCCACAACAGTGAGACGCCCGAGTACTGCAAAAAAAAAAAAAATAAATAGGTCTTATACGACAGGTAGAAATGGGTGTGGGAGCAGGAGAGAGCTGATTTCATGGGCATGGGGCTGGAGAGGCCACCAGATTGCAAGCTCCCTGAAGGTACGACTGTATCTGCCGTGTGGGAGGGGCTGATAGATATTTAGTAAGGAAATGAAAGGATGGAGGCAGGGAGGAGGAGAGCGAGGAGGAGGCCCAGTGAGGCCACTGTGGTCCAGATGCGTGGAACTGACCAGGGTCAGCACGATGAAAGCTCCTTCTGGGGGTGTCCATGTAACCGCAAGTGGGGTCTGGCTGCTCCCCTTTCAAAAGCCAATACAGAGGCCAGGTTGGTGGAAAGGAAAGTTTGCTTCATTTTGGATGCCAGCAATCACGGGGGAGGGTGGATGCGGCCCCCACCCCACCCCCACTGACAACCAGGGGGCAAGAGCTTTTATAGACGGGGGGAGGGGGCTACATGCCCCCTTAACTGGCCATGATGTAGTTGATTTCTTCCACCTGGTGGGAGTTTCAGTATCTACAAGACAGCTCACAGGATATGTCTCAGGATATTATCTATAGGCCTTGAGAAGGAACTAAAGGTCCTTAACTATGCTTAGTGACTAAACTACTATTATTTAGTCTTGTCGGACTGGTTTCCTTTGTTTCTGCATTTTCTCTGATTAAACTTATTCTCTGGCTAAAGTTTTTCCACAGATGAAAGGCAGGCAGAAGACATGGGGGGCAAGGACCATAGGGTCCTGCTCTGTTTCATCCAGAGGGGCCATGTGGGATGGAGGAGACCTCTCCTGGCTCAAGGTCACATGAAGAGTTAGCAGCTCAGCTGAAAAGAGGCCCCCGTGTGCAGTCCTCTCAAAGCTTATCTCAGCCTCCCCTGGGGCTCATGGGGTCACTGGGCTCTCCAAGTCCCTGCCGCCAGCCAGGAGGCCAGAGCTCTGCGTTTGAAGGGTCTTGTCTTACTCACTACCCGGCCCTCCGAGGGGGAGATGCATCCGGGACAGAAGCGGGCTGGTCCCAGGCCTGGAGATTCATCCTTGAGGAGTAGCTTTTGTGCTGAGCTTCCTTCTGACTCGCCCTTGTGGGGGCCCAGGAGAGCTCAGGGCTGGACGAGGGTGAGGCAGGCGAGATGCCTCAGGCCCCCAGTTTAAGGAGGTGCTCGCTCTGGGTGCTTGTAAGCGCTCCTCTCTGCCCTTGGGGGCCGAGGTTTCTTGCCGCATCCATTCCCCCAAGCAGAGGAAGGACTTGGGCTACTGTTGAGTTGGCCCTGAGGCCCACAGAGCTGAAATAAACATGAAGGGAGGGCAGGCGGGCAGTGTTCAGGCCTGAGAGGTGGGCCGGTTCTCCATCCTGGCCTGGAGAGGGGGCTCCGGGGGGGTGATCCACGGGCCCAGGCTTCCCCACCACTTGGGTAGACTGTTACCCTAGGCCTCTGACCTGATTGTCCCCAGCCCCTGAAACACATTTGGGTACAGCAAAACTGTGGGGAGCCCTGTGTGTGTGTGGGGGGGGGGGCGGTAAGCCAGTCCCAACTCTGCTAATTTTAGCTGCTGTGGTCCGTCCAGTCCTGGGAGAGGGGTTTCCATCGGAATCTCCAGCTGTCCCGATTTTCCCATCCAGCAATGTGCTGGCTGGGAGGGGACCTGAGCTCACATTCTGTTCTTCCGCGCTCGTATTTTTAACTCTGTTTTGCACAGAGAGAACGCTCAGTCACTCCAGTCCTGGTATGAGGAGTGGGGTTTGCGGGGGAACAGGTGTGGGGTCCCCCTCCCCCTCCCATTCTCTGGAGAAGTGTGTGTGCATGTGTGTGTGTAGTGGGGGACGGTGGCCCCTCGTCCTTTGGTCTCTGACCTTCTGTGGTGTCCGAGGCAGGCGGGCCCTTTGACAGGCAGACGGCACTTTGCTTCTGTGTTGTGTGTAAGAACATTCGGCTAGGGGTGTGGCAGGGATGGGCTGAGAGAAGCTGGTCTAGGAATGTCCCATTTTATTTTTGGTCTCATCCTCCCCCTCTTACTGTCGGGTCTTGTCACTCACCTCCAGCACCTCTTCCCCCTGCTCCCCGCCCACAAAGGGGAATTTCTGCTGACCCTGAACAAGTGACGTGCTGTCTCCAGGCGTTGGTTTTCTTGTTGGTGAAGGAGAGGAAGGATTCTCTCGCATGCTCCACCCTCAGTGCCCAGTGCTCAGGGAGGTGGGGAAAGATGGGGAAGGGAGCAAAGATGAGCTTGCTTTCCTGGGCGCCTCCCCCAGGCCTGGGGTTCCTCCTGACCCCCCCCCCCCACCTGTCACCCATCTCCCGCCCCTGCAGGCTCTTCGGCTTTGTGGCCCGGAAACAGGGCAGCACCACGGACAACGCCTGCCACCTCTTTGCTGAGCTTGACCCCAACCAGCCGGCCTCCGCCATCGTCAACTTTGTCTCCAAGGTCATGCTGAGTGCCGGCCAGAAGAGATGAACTCCCCCCTCCCCTTGCCCGGGGCCGGGGCAGTGGGGATGGGTATGTGGGGAAGGGACCTGTGCATCCTGACCATCCTTGAATCCAGAAGGAGGAATTTGGGCCAATTTTGGAGAAGGAGAGAAGAAAGTGTCATGTGGGGAGAGGGAAGTGAATTGAGCGGGGAGGGGGAGAGAGAGAGAAAGAAGGAAAAAGATGGAGGAGAATAACTCGGATTCCCCCGGGGAGATGGATACTGCAAAACCCCCAGAGCCTCCCAAACTAACCAGGTCCACCTAACTCCCCCTCCACCCTCCGAGAGGATGGAACTCCTCAAGAGAGGCAGAATGAACCTCTCTGGAGATCCACATTTTGGGGGGAAATGGAAAAGCTCTTTCTTCCTAACCCAACTGCTTTGCAAGGAGAAGAAATCCTATCAAGAGAATATTTTTCTGTCCACCTCTAGGGTAGATCACCAAACCAAAAAGAGCCACCATGAGACATCCAGTGGCGGAACTTTTGCTTTTGAAAGTATCTCGGACCTGAGGCCCCTAAGGTCTCTTTGCTCTGCCTCTGATGTACAGTTTGTGGGTGTCTTTATGGGGTGTATATATGGCCACACCCACATCCTCACACACTGATTTCTGTTTGCCTCTCAGCTTGAAGTAGAAACAGGTATACTTGTCCGTGTCCCCTGTGTTTGCACACACAAGTGCATACTGTCCAAAGAAAGTTAGAGTGGGGGGTGACAGGGCAGCAGGGAGTGGGCATAAGCCCCCTTCCCCAGGAACACCCAGGATTGTGGGTAATGGACGCTCTCTTGGTCCCTGCACCTGCTCTAACAGCCTTGGGTGCCGCCAACCCCTTCTCCTCGACGGAGACCCCCACGGAGTGGGTCTGGCCACGCTGCAACGTTACCCCTGATCTGCCTCCACCAGGAAGCTGGAGCATTGGTTTGAGGAGATGGGGACTTGTGCGTCCGGAGCTCTGGGGAAGAGATCCCTCAGGAAGGGAGGCTGCTGAGCTCTAGACCCTTCCCCGAGGCGTGTGGCCCAGCCCCGGGGTGGGCAGGTGGCTCCCGCCAGCTCCAGCCCTCAGCCCCTTCTTGGGTTTCGTGCCCCAGACCAGCCTTTCTCAGACTTGCTTATGTGCATGTTGCCTTTTTGGGTGCTGGTGATTGAGCCTTCCCGCTCTGCCCTGCCCTGTTCTGTCCTGCAGGGTCCCCATGTGGGGGCTCATCCTGGGAACCTGCTTCTATAAGCCCTGCTCGGCGAGGCCCAGGAGAGACCCCTGCAGTTCCTGTGCTCCCTCTGCAAGGGATCGGGGGTCTGACTTTTGCTGGACCGCCCAGGGGAGCTGGTCAGTTCTGGGGGAGGCTGCCTGCACACCACATGGCCTGCCTGCGATACCAAAGCCTTGCCCTTCCCCCTTCTGCCTTGGTTTCCCCCCAGAGCCCAGCTGCCGCGGAGCAGAGGGCAGAAGGCGCACATTTAGGCCGAAGGGCTGAGAGTCCAGCTGGGCGACTGGGCGCTCCCTGACCACCACCCAAGTGCTCTAAGCCAGACGGGAAATCCACCAGGACTCCATCCTTGAGTAGCTTCTTAAGCCCCTGGGTTCCCTAGAGAGAGGCATTGTACTGATATATAAATATATATAATATATATGTGAGACATACTGACAGAATCTGTAAGCTAATGAAATATAAGAAAAGGTTAAAAAAAAAAAGAATAGGTAAATTGACAAGAAGTATTTATTATTTCCCCATCTAGCTTTATTGCCTCCCTGGCATAATCCAGTCCCCATCCCTCTTTGTACCTATAAGTGAAGCCTGAAAGGTAGGGGCCTTTATCCTTGGAGCAATCAGGGGTCTCCTTGCCCTGGCCTTGGCCTTCCCTAGACTCTGACTAGGGCTCAGCGGGGAGGGGGTGCACGTGCTCCATCCCCTTCACCCCCCTTATTTTTGGCAAGCTGGGCCCGGCTGTCAGCTCCCAGAGATGAGGGCTTAGCAGCCCGCCTCCCTGCAGGCCCGAGCGGGTGTGTGAGCCTGCAGGGGACACGGGTGTGTGTGGTGGATGTGGGTGACGTGTGCGTCTTGTATTTTTTTTCTCTTCCAAGAAGCTGTATCTGTGTGGATGTTCTGTTTCAGGGAGTTGGAAAGGAGAGCGTCTGAAGATGGTGGGGAGTAGCCCCCTGCTTCCCAAAGATTGAAACCTTGTTCTTGGTGACCAAGACTCCCCCAAAGGGCTCTTCCTTCTGAGGCTTTCAAGCCAGACACCGCGGTTTCCCCTCTCTCATTCCCTACCTAACCCCAACTCTCTTCCCAGACAGAAGAGGATATTCCACCTCTTCCTTTGTAAATATCTTGATCTCCCACTGGACAGCCCGGGAACTCTCTCCTCCTGGTCTGCACGGCCGGGAGGAACATCAGACCCTTCATGTGAGTCTGGGGTCAGCCTTCACACGTGCTTTCCCACCGCCCACCAGCAGCCCACCCCACTCAGGCCTGAGCCGTGTGTGACTCTGGGAAGGACTCGAGATGCTGGGGAGCTGATCAACTCCCCCGACCCAACATCCTTCTGGAAAGAGTCAGTTTCCGAGAGTGTGGCCTGTCCAGAAGAACGATGGGGAAGGGTACCCCGATCTCCACCGTGGTCTCACCTTTGGGTCAGACACTGCTTGGGATAACCCTCCCGTGTCTCACAGGTTAGGCCCGTGCACCTTGCACACGTGCGCACACACACACACACACACAACCACAGCACTGCAGTACGTTCTTGCCAAAGATTTCCTTTAAAAGAAAGCACTTTTAATAATTATTGTTGTTATTGTGAGAATGTTTATCCTTGTTTCTCCCCATCCCTTTCCCCAACCTTTTTTGCTGTTGTTTATTGTTGAATCTGTTTGTCAGCCAGGAGAGTGCCGTCTGGTCTTGAAAGTGGGCTGGGGAGTGGGGGATGGGAAAGGGTCTGGGAGGAGTTGGCAAGAGAGCGCCGGAGGCTGGAGAGGCCTGGTCAGCTCGTGATGCAGGGATGCAGACCCCAGGCAAGCTCAGGCCCCAGCCCCAGGCCCAGCCTGTGTCTTGCTGTGCATCCAGGCCTCTGAGGCAGCCGAGGCCTTACCGGAGCTGCCCTGTACGGTGTCTGGAGGAAACAGGGGGCAGGGAAGTGACAGCCCTCCAATTCAGCAGGGAGAGAGGCCCAGCAAGGTCCCCGTGGCCCTTCCCAGATGGAGCGAGAGGGGAGGACTGAGCATGGGAATAGTGGAGAGGTAAGCCCAGAGGGGAAATGGGGAGGAAGGGAACAGTTGGATGGAGTTCCAGGGCCGAGCGGATGCCTCTGCCCTGCGATCGTGGTGTTCTGGCTCCCTCCTCTAGCCAGGTGTTCCAGGGACAGAGACATTGCGTCCTAGGCTTGGGAAAGGCCCTTTGACCCAGGTCCTCATCGGAGCCTCTTCCGCAGCAGCTCCAAATGCTTGCAGACTGCCAGGATGCGTTCTTCCCTGGCAGGGTTTTGAGGGATCCCTGGGTGTGTCAGAGACAGGCAGCATAGGGGTGGGGGGACCTGGTCGCTCTGTGATCGTAAGAGGGAGCCCAAGGGGCACGTGCGAGTCTCTGTAAAGGGGCTCCCGAGGGAGATGAGCCGAACATCTTTCTGCCCACTTGGGTGGGCCGAGCAGAGGTTGGGCAGGCCCCTGGTGCCACCCAGGGGTCTGTGGACGAGTCTGTGTGTGGAACAGTGTCCGTGGCCCCCTCCCTGGACGTTCGTTCATCACCCCCGCCTCCCGGCTCTTCTCCCCCGCTTTGGTCTTCCCAGCTTCAGGATCTGGATCTGGGGGGGGGGATCAAGGAGGCCGATGCCCTTTCCGAGGGCTGCCTCCTGCCCCTACATCTCCCCATCCTCGGGATCCTTGGAGATGCTGGGGGCAGAGTCCAGGGGCTACTTTTCACCCGGGTCGAGGCCCCGGAATCCCGAGACTGGAGTGCCCTGGCCAGTGGTAACACAGAACGTGTGCGCGCGCGTGTGCAAGTGTGGGTGTATGTGTGTGCGTTTTTTGCTTGTCTCTTTAGGGAACTTAGGAGTCGGGTCGGAGGTGGTTGGCAATGGGATGTCAAGTTCACTATCACCCAGCGGCGGAAGGAATCAGGAGGCAGGGCTCGTAGGGCCCCTGATTGGGGGAATCTCAGTGTCGGTGACGGTGGGATCAACCACACGGGGTGGCGCTCCTCTGTCCTCAGATGTTGAAGTGTTGGAGGACCTCTGTTTATTTCCCACGCTTGGACTTTTCCCAGCTGCGAGGTAATTGTAGAGGGATAGCCCACTTTTGTTTCTAATCAGTGTTCCACAGCTTGAGACTCTCCTGCGTGTCCACATGTGGCTCATGTGTGTGACATCTGTGCGTGCATGCTGTGTTTCCCCACCTTTCCCCTCTCTGACATGTCATGCAAAACAAATGTAAGAAACTCCTCACTCCATCCCCTCCTGCCTCCCAGACCCTATGCAGGAAAACCTAATAACCCAGCATCCTCCAGATGCCCTGGCTGTGTATTTATATAGATGGAAATATACTTTCTATTTTGTATCATCGTGCCTATAATCTCTGTCACCTTGTATAAACCCTGATGTATGCTACTTACCCTGGATATGAATGTATTGTACACTGATGCTGTCCCACTCCTGTACAGCTGCTTTGTTTCTTTGCAATCCATGGTATGGCTTTATAAATGATAAAGTGAAAGAAAAATCTGTGCCGTTAACTAGCTGTGTTGTTTGGAAAGGGGATCTGTCAGGTCTCCAGTGGGTAAAAAGGGGCCTCACCCAGGCTCCGGATATGTGGTGGGCTTCAGGGATGCCGGTGGCGGACGACTTACCCCAAATCCTCCCAGGGCTTCCCTACCATCCAGGTCTTGGGTCTGCTTACAATGAGTTTTTCATCTGGACTGTTTTAGCTAGAAGACAAACTCACATCAAAATGGTTTAAGGAGGGCCTTCCCTGGTGGCGCAGTGGTTGAGAGTCCGCCTGCCGATGCAAGGGACGCGGGTTCGTGCCCCGGTCCGGGAAGATCCCACATGCCGCGGAGTGGCTAAGCCCGTGAGCCATGGCCGCTGAGCCTGCGCGTCCGGAGCCTGTGCTCCGCAACGGGAGAGGCCACAACAGTGAGAGGCCCGCGTACCGCAAAAATAAATAAATAAATAAAATGGTTTAAGGAAAAAAAAAGGAATTTGGTGGCACACATAACCGAGAAGTCCAAGCACAGCTGGTTCCAGGGGCTCAAATGGCAGAATCAGGAATTTGTCTCTATTACTCGGTTCTGAGTTGGCCTAATTCTCAGGCAAGCTCTATCCCAGGGGTGGTACCACCGGATGCTCCAGGATATGGCCACTCGAGGCTCCAGGCTTTCATCCTACCGGTAAAAAGAGAGCTCTTTTCTCCCAGTGCTTTCAACAAAAACCTGGGACAAATGCTCATTGGCTCTGATAGACCCTGCTGGGGTCATATGACTAATTCTGAACCAACCGCTCCATCTGGATCTGGGTCACATGACTGCCTCTGGAGCCTTCTGAACCACGGGGACTGAGAACGGGGCAGTGGCTGATCCCTAGAAGGGTGAGATTTATCAGAGGAAGGGGGAATAGAGGCTGCCAGGCAAAACCAGTGGCTGCCCATCAGATGGCAGGTGTGTATCTCACCTGGACTCCAGGCCCAGTGGTCCTAGGTAAACTCTTGTCAATTCAGAAAGTTTGAGGTGAAGCATGCTAGCACAGTACAGTGTTCCTTGGGAGATCGCAAATACTCATGTGACAGCTGCAGTTCCTCATCGAGCTGATCTGAGCTCGGATGAGCTGATTTGGGAGAGTGTGTGTCGAGACCCGCACGCGACCAGCACAGTGAGTGCCGTGACACATGGCAGTCTTCTAAAGCTGTGTGGTCTCAGGATTCCTTTACAGTCTTAAAAAAATTAAGGACCCCAAAGAGCTTTTGTTCACCTGGATTATCTCTTTCCATATTTACCATATTATAAATTAAAGCTGAGAACATTTAAAAAATGTTCACATTGGGCTTCCCTGGTGGCGCAGTGGTTGGGAGTCCGCCTGCCGATGCAGGGGACACGGGTTCGTGCCCTGGTCCGGGAAGATCCCACATGCCGCGGAGCGGCTGGGCCCGTGAGCCATGGCCGCTGAGCCTGCGCATCCGGAGCCTGTGCTCCGCAACGGGAGAGGCCACAACAGTGAGAGGCCCACGTACAGCAAAAAAAAGAAAAAAAAAAAAATGTTCACTAATTCACTTCCACAACAATGTTAAACTCACTACATTAACATAAATAGCTTTTTAATGAAAACTTATATTTTCTAAAACAAAAAGGATTGGATGAGAAGGGTAACACTGTTTTGCAGTTTTGAAAAGCCCCCTTCACGCCTGGCTTCACAGAAGCCAGCTGGATTCTCCTGTCTGCTCCTGCATTCCCTTTGTTGTGATATCACACATATGTACCTCTGGAAAACTCCACCATACACTCGTGGGAAAATGAGAGTGAAAAAGACAGATAACAGCTTAGTATTATTAAGAAATTAGTTTCGATAGTGGTTACTTTACACAACATCTGAAAGGGTCTCAGGGATCTCTGAGGCCCCAGGCTATACTTTGGGAACTGCTGCTCTGAAGGACAAAGACACGTGGAGCACGGACACCCTGCCTGTGATGGTGGACTAACATGTACTGCACCTCTCCCGTGTGCTAGGCTTCGTCCTGCCTAATCTTCCCAATGAACCCCTGAGGCAGGTGTTGTTATACCCAAGTGACAAACAAGGAAACTGAGGTCGTGAGAGGCCACATAGCTTCTAACTGGCAGAGATGATGCTTCTCACTACTAGTGACAGCTGGCGTTTAGCACACCTGCTAAGTGCCAGGGCTGGCACTGAGCACGTATGTGTATTTTCTCATGCACACACACACAGTGAGATAAGGGCTGTGTCCCTGTCTTCATTTTATAGAGAAAGAAACAGATTCAAAGGGGTTCAGAGAATGCCCGAAATCACAAAGTTACCAAGGGGCAGAGCCAGGCTATGAACCCAGGCGAGCTGACTTCCCAGCTCATGCCTCTTCCTCTGCTCTCAGGGTTTGCACCAGGAGGGAAAGACAGACTGATGAGTGACGGGCAGGCAGGAAAGCAAATTGACGGCATTGGTCAGACAGGGATTCTAGGCCTGGGCAGTGGTGCTGGCTTGCCGGGGAGTGGCCCAGGGCTCCTGTTGCGTGATGGCGGAGGGCACAACTAGCTGTGGAGCGATGTGGCTACCTGAGGCTGGGCCTGGCACAGGGGATGAGAGAGCTAGGTCTGTGCGCTGGGCTGATCTAGCCTGGCTTTGAGGGAACTGAACAGCGAGGCAGGGTGGGGGCCAGCTGTGCTCCCAGTGCCCAGAGGAAGAGGAAATGGGCTGGAGCTGCAGCGGGAGGGGCAGGGAGGTGAGCGCTCATGACCCATCTCAGCACACTGAAGACCCAAAGGACCTTTTCATTTCTTGTAAAGTGTGTGGTCCAGGCACCGTCAGCATCGCCTCGGTGGAGAGCTTATTAGAAAGGCAGGATCTCTGGTCCCACCTCAGACCTGCAGGTCAGAATCTGCATGTTAACAAGACCCCCAGGAAACTGCGCAGGCACTGAAGTCCCAGCAGCCCGGGCGGGTCTCACACAACTGGGACTTGACCCCAGGGCTTGCCTCAGCAGCTCCTGAAAGATCAGGACTGAAGTGCTCTTGTCTGGGTCTACACTGGGGGACAGCGGTGGGGCCCGCCTTGCTGCTGGGGTTCTGGAGTCTCTGCGGAGACTGGGGCCAGGTAGGGGTGAGGCCTGGCCCTGGCGAGCAGGAACTCCTGTTGCAGCAGATGGACATGCAGGGTATGAGCAGAGTCACACCCGGGAAGAGTCAGCTGAGGAGAGGGCAGGAGGGGCATAGGGGTGGGGCTGCGGGCCGTAGGTGAGGCGTCTCACACTCAGTCTCAGACTTGGCTGAAAAGTACCGAAGCCCGGGTCCCACCCAGAGGTTCCGAGTGAATTGGTCTGAGGACCAGCTGGGGCGCTGGGGTTTTTCATCTCTCCCCAGGGATTGTACAGGCAGCCAGGGCACAGAAGCACTCCTTAAATGGACTCTTCCGTGGCAGGTGTGTGTGTACCGGAGACGGACAGGGAGGAGAGCAGAGTGTGGAGATTGGCTTGGGCTTCCCCACGGCCAGCCCTTCCCCACGTCCCTCCTTCTTGGGGCGGGAGAATGCTGTCCAAATGTCCGTCCCCTGCACCCAGGCCGGGCTCTACCCAGCCGCCCTAAGGGCCAGTCTTTCTAGGGGGCATGCCCTCTAGGGCCTATAGACAGACAATGGTGCGAAGGGAAGGACCTGGAGAATCTAACTCCAGGGGCTCTGGAATGACTCCTTATCGGTGTTAGATCAAAGTCTGCCTCCTTCTATGAAAGAACTGGATTTTCCTCATTAGTTGGTGAAAATGACTATTAGTCTTAGCAGTTTCCAAGCAGTTCAAAATAGGGAAAGGATACGGCCGCTTACACAAACACTGACAGGTAAGTGTAGGAACACACACACACATACACACACACACACACAGGAGACCTGGCCCCTTGGGCCGTGCTGAGTCTCCACTCCTTCCTCCTTCCTGCCAACATTCTGTTCAGGCCCAGGGGTGGGGTACCAGGCCAGCAGGGGGACAGGGCTGCCCCACAGTGTGCTGACCCCTGACTGAGCTAATTAGCAGAGCTGCATGATCAGAGGGGGGAGAGAGCACCCCCATGAGTTCTGGGGATCAGACCCACTGGGAGGCCTGGTGCACACGGCACATGGCATGTGAGTAAGCTGCAGTCGGTGCAGAAGGGCCCGGGAGACCTCAGCTTGGAGAATAGATGGTGCTGGGAGGATGGGATGCTGGCTGTCCAATGTGCGATGGCCTCTCTTGGACGAGAGAGTCAGCCCTCTCTGGGTGTCACACTGTCATAGGTGAGGGCCACAGGGAAGTCAGAGGAGAGAGGACTGCTAGTAATGAAAGGGATGCTTTGGGAGGGGTGAGTTCCCCGTCCCTGCGGGTGTTGGAGCCAGGACTGCAGAAGGCCCCTCCCAGCCTCCATCCTGGGCGCGGCTGCATGCGCGGCCTAGGAGAGCCCCTCTTCCGGCCAGAGCCGGGAGTGCAGACATGGCTGGGCCCATCCTCCAGGTGCCCTCTCTCAGAGCCTGCTGGCCTCAGAGGCAGGCTTGGCTGGGTATGGTTCTGGCTTTGCTGGGATCTCAGGAAAGTTGTTTCCCTCTCTGGGCTGAGTTTTTGCATCTGTAAAATGGGCTAACACCCACCCTGGAGGGCCGATGTGAGGATTGAGACCACATGGCACGGAGCATGGCCCTTCGTCTACTACTGGGCTGTCGGCCCCGGAGGAGTATGTATTTCCCCCTTTTCTTGTGCCTCTTGCCTCCTCCACTCCATTTTCTCAGGCCTCTGGGGAGACTTGGCAGCAGAGAGGACTTGAGCTGAAAGCCTCCCGAACGATATTGATCTCGCCGGCTCCTGACTCCAGACCACGGTGCTTGGGGATGGTGGTACAGCCGTCTCCATGGCTCCAGCTTTTATGGGGTTTAAAGATCATCTCTGGTCATCGAGACAGGATGTCCAGGTTCTGGGTCCCTCCTCTCAGTCTCTGCTCCATTCCCTGACTGGTCCTGGGAAACCTCACATTCCAGGGTGAGGTCCTAGGAAAGTAGGGGGTGCCCTACTTTCAGGTCACCAGCCCCCGGCCCACCTCCAGCACCATATCCTGCCTGAGCAGAATCTGACCTGACAGCACCACGGCCCTCCCTCAGGGGACTCGGATTGGTTGGGGCTATCAGTAGTGGGGGCACGTGGGGCAGGGGTCCTTGAGGAGGGCAGGAGATCACCAGGAGAAATGAGGAAAACATCACAGCCATGGAGACCTCAGGGCGACCTTGAGTAAGTCAATCACTCCGTCAATTAATTAATTCTCCAGGTATTTATTGAGCATCTACTATGTGAGGTACCGAGCAATCTGGGCGTTTGTTCATCTTGCAGCATCCCAGTCTAAGGGCAGTGGGGAAGTGGGGTGGGCAGGGAAAACCTATGAAGAAATGTCAAATTTATCATCACAATGTGATAAATGCCCTGGGCAAAAGGTACACCATGCAGCAAGAATTTGTAAATGGATCTGGATGGTCTGGGGAGAGCAAAGAGAATGTCCCTTAGGAAGTGACACTTTCTGAATGTTAAGGTCCAGAGGGTGAACAGAAGAGGATCTGGGCAAAGTCGGGGAGCAAGGTGTTTCAGGCCGAGGGAATAGCACATGCCAAGGTCCAGGGGCAGGAGACGCGTTTGGGTCTGAGCCCGTCTACCTCCCCTGGGTAGCACTTGTTTTTTTTGGGGGGGGGTGGGTGGCACTTTTGACAGTGTCACTTGACACTCCTTTGGAGGCCAGGTAGAAAAGTGGTTACGTGCACAGGCTGTGGTGTCAGACTGCCTGGCTTCAAATTCTAGCTCCATCCCTACTAGCTGTGTGACCTTGGCCATGTTCCTTGTCCTTGTTGTTTCCACCTGTAACTGTGAGATGGTAATAGAGGTACCTGACTCAGGGGGCTGTGGTAAGAAATGGGAGTCTGCACTTGTACAAGCAGCTTGGGACAGCGCCCGGCCACCAGCAGATGCTCATACGTTAGCCGGGTTTGCCACTTATGCATTTAATATTTTCCCCTCCCTCCCTCAACTATAAAGTCCCTAAGAGCAAGGACCCAGGTCTGTATCTGAAGCCCCAGCACAGTGTCCTGCATGTTGGAGGCCCTCTATCGATGTTGGCGGAAGGAATGAGGTAACGGCAAGGTCAGTGTAGCCCCTGGAGCTGGGGGTTGGGGGGTGGGAAGGGTGAGTTAGGCGGGGCTTATTCGGTCATGTGAAGCATCTGGTGTTTGCTGTAAAAGCAGGGGAGGTTTTTGAAGGTTCTGCATCAAGGGGGTGGTGGGATCAGGCTGGCATTTTGCAAAGATGACTGGGCTGTTTCAACATCTATTGAACCCCAACTATATGCTAGATGCTGTATTAGGTGTTGTATTAAATGTTATCTCATTTATTTGTTGATAAAATGACCCTGGGAAATAGGTGTACAGCTAAGGAAATTAAAGCTTAGAAAGATTAAGTAGTTTGCCCAAGATGTCATAGCTGGAAAATTCTACATAAATGGACTTAAGATCTCTTCAGTTCTGTATTATTTAGCATATTGGTTCAGCTTCTATAACAGAGATTTCAAATGACCAAACACTTAAATGTGATAGAAGTTGGGACGAAGTGAGAGAGTGGCATGGACATATATACACTGCCCAATGTAAAATAGATAGCTAGTGGGAAGCAGCCGCATAGCACAGGGAGATCAGCTCGGTGCTTTGTGACCACCTAGAGGGGTGGGATAGGGAGGGTGGGAGGGAGATGCAAGAGGGAGGGGATATGGGGACATATATATATGTATAACTGATTCACTTTGTTATAAAGCAGAAACTAACACAGCATTGTAAAGCAGTTATTCTCCAATAAAGATGTTGAAAAAAAAAAAAAAGTTTGGATGGGAAGGTAGAGACCGGGAAAGAAGGCAATTTGCCCTGGAAATCTAAAGCCCCCTGGGGGTGGCCCTTCAGGAGAAGCTGCCTGATACCTAGGCAGCAGTATCAGCAGGTGTCAGCTGGGGAAAGAGAAGCCTGCTCTCAATGACAAGCCTTCAGTGACTAAAGCCTGCGAACTCTATCCCACGTGGAGATAAGAGAGGTGAGAACCAGGTGAGCTGCAGTGTTAGCCTTTGCGTGGGCTCCGGGTGGCGTTACAGCCACCTCACTCACTTCCTCTGCTCGACTTCCTGCTCCAGGAGCTTGCCCACCCAGCCTCTAATAACCCCAAGTCCCGGACTGCTGTTGAGGGGACTGGCTGGGCCAGGTAAACAGGCAGGGAGGGAACAGACGCAAACACCAGAGGAGGGTGCTGGGCGCTCCTCTGGACTCGACACAGGGGGCAGCCCCGCGGAGGCTCTTCCCATCTGTCTAGCGCCTTCATTTTTCCCTTCCTATCTGCACTTTCCTTCTTCCTTCCCTGTTTTCTGTCCCCGCCTGTCCTGTCTCCCAGCGGCCCCTCCCAGTCGAGCCACAAGTAGACAGAGCTGCTGCAGGTGGTTCCTCTTGGGGGATGGAGACCAGGGGGAACCTCCCTTCCCAGGGGCCTCGGGGGACATGAGGGGCCTAGGCTTGGGCTGGGGAGAGCTGAGGGAGGACTTTGGAAATTCCAGCCAGGGTTAGGATTCTCCAATCTGCGTGTTTTCTCCTCCAGCCTTATGTCCACACTGGGGATGGCTTCTCAGAGCAGTAGTGGGCCTAAGGCTCCCTCCAGTGGCCAACAGGGGCACTGCGGGCACTCGAGGCACCTTCTGGAAGAGGTCATAGTGCGCAGCTGGCTGAGCCAACTTCCAAGGCCTAAGGGATGCGGTGGGTTGAGAGCTGGAAGCTGAGAGTCATCGGGCACTTAGAAGCAGGCTGTTTATTGAAAGCTCCAGGAGAGTGGCGGGAACGGAGAGCTGGTGGCCTCTGTTCCCAGCATCAGTTACCCCTCCCGGCAGATTGGAGCTGGTCCCGAGCTTCTCCATGGCTTACCTGGGGGCAGGGCTGGAGACCACGCAGGTGGTCAGAGGTGGCAGGAGCCAGTGAGGCCCTGGTCCCAGGGGGTGGCCAGTGGAAGGGGCACTGGATTAGCAGCCAGGAGATTTGGGTAGACTAGGGGCTGGCCAAGAGAACTCCCCTCTCAAAGCCTCAGTGCCCTCTTCTTGAACTGGGCCTCTGGGACAAGTGATGTCTCTAGGTGTCTCCTCACAGCCCTGCATGGTCCATCCCTGTGTTCTTACTCCCTGGGTCTGCAAGGCCCATCTGTCCACCCCCCTGCAGCCGGCCCGAAGTGCACCCTCTCCGTCAAGCTGGCAAGCAGACGAGTGTCTCTCCCAGGCCAACGATGCAGCTTTCTGTCCCCTTTGCCCTTTAGAATGATCTGACACTGGATATTTTCTTCTGCTCACCCTCGTGTCCCCTCCTTCTGCGCGAGCGCACTTCTGGAGAGCCCAGCGCTTACGAAGACAGAAAACAGCTGCTTCCCGTCCTCGGGGTTCTGGGTCTGAGAACCAGGCATGAAGCATCTGCATCCCCTGGACTTGGTTAGTTTACTTCCTTCTTCTTTACAGTCAATGACCTCCATGAAGAGAGTGAGAATAAGCATCTATATTTCTCTCCAGCACTCTCAGGCCTCCGATCTCACCACAGTGCCCCAGGTCTTTAGGACTGAGAAGCTGAATCTGATGGAAAAGAAAAATAAATGGATGAGTGAATAAACCTGTTTTCCCCAAAAAGGAGGGATGGTGGGTGCCTTTGCCCATGCAGGACCAAAGCTCTGATAAACCAGCTGAGAAGCAAAGATGAGAAAACTTCTCCTTTCACTGGCGTGTGAAGCATGGAGGAAGAACGCATGGTTGGGGAGGAGCAGCCCTCAGGTCCTTGCAACTGGAGCCCGAGTTGCAGCTTATGATCCCCAGGCCAGTTTGCCCTCTCTGTGCCTCAGTTTCCTTGCCTATAAAATGGGACGGTAATTGACAAAAGTATGTGCATATTCATGATTACATATGTAGAGTGTCTAGCCCTGTGCCCATGTGGAATACTGGGAGTGAAGTAATGTCTATTGACTGCCCACGATACGGCAGGTCCTATGGGAGATGCACAGATCTCAATTCACAGATGAGCAAACTAAGACTCAGAGAAGGTGACAATTGAATTCATGAGAACCTACGTCTATCAGCTTCTAAAGACTGTGGGTCTATCTAGAAAGGTGTAGATGTGGAGGAGGCAGGAGCCCACCGAAGGTAGGGTCCTGAGAAGGCGGAAGCCCTTGTGAGATCAGAGAAGAGCCAGAGGGAGGGAGGGAAGGAGGGAGGGAGGGAGGGAGGGAGAAGGGAGACAGCAAGTATAGAGCTTACAGAGGAGACTCAGGGCTCATGTGACCTGGTGACCATCTCATCTCACTGTGCCCTTTGCAAGCAAGACAGCCGAGCTCAGAGAGGGGAAGCGACTTTCCACAGGTCACTTGATATCTTAGAGCCCGGCTGGTCCAAAGAGCCAGTGATAGAGATCCTAGAACAGTCAGCAAGAGGCCGGTAAGGCCAGACAGTTTCTAGGATGCATTTGGGAAGAATCCAGGCCTGGCCATGGATGGCACGGGGAAGCAGGCCCACGGAGGGAGTGGGGACACCCTCAAAGCGGGGGTGGGGTGGTGGGAAACCAGAGGGTCAATATGGGGTCCTCCTGTCCAGCCGGAGCCAGGAGAGCCCCGAGACAGCACTGAGGGGGAGGGGTCACCTCCCCCGACTCTGGAGAAGCTGGGGATGCTCCTGGACTCAGTAGGAGAGAACCAACCTCATGGGAATGCAGAGAAGGTGAAGCCACAGAGAGGCAGCTCAAGCCCAGGGACGTCACAGTTTACTGTCTGAATCAGCCCAACGTCCAGCTGTGGCCACTGAGGCCAGTCGCCTAGTTCAGAATTCTCTCCCTTTTTAGAAGAGGAAAGTGGGCATTCGGCCTCCCTGCTGCCTCTGCCCTGGTCCTGGGGAAGAGGTTGGTTTTAAGAACGGGGGCTGTAGAGCAGGGGTTCCCAACCCCCGGGCCGCGGACCGGTGCTGGTCCGCGGCCTGTTAGGAACCGGGCCGCGCAGCAGGAGGTGAGCGGCAGGCGAGCGAGTGAAGCTTCCTCTGCCGCTGCCCATCGCTCCCATTACCGCCTGAGCCATCCCCACCCCCGCCACCCCCGGTCCATGGAAAAATTGTCTTCCACGAAACGAAACCGGTCCCTGGTGCCAAAAAGTTTGGGGACGGCGGCTGCAGAGGAATTTGAAAGGGGATGTCGCCCCCTGGTGGCCCGTGGCAGTGGTACTGCGAGCCGAGGCTGGAAGGCCAGAGGAGGTGCCCCGGGCAGCCAGAGCTGACTTGATGAAATACTTTTGAGCTCCTCCTAGTGTCAGGCCCCCTTTGTGAGTGAGGCCCAGGAGCAGGGCGCATGGGGGATAGAGTGGTGGCTTTCAATACACCACCAAACGTAAAATACGTAGCTAGTGGGAAGCAGCCGCATGTCACAGGGAGATCAGCTCGGTGCTTTGTGACCACCTAGAGGAGTGGGAGAGGGAGGGTGGGAGGGAGGGAGACGCAAGAGGGAAGAGATATGGGAACATATGTATATGTATAACTGATTCACTTTGTTATAAAGCAGAAACTAACACACCATTGTAAAGCAATTATACCCCAATAAAGATGTTAAAAAAAGAATCAATGTAGTGAGTGTGGTTTTCTCTGGAGATGCTTTGGGGCTATAGCAGGCGCAGTACAGTAGTGGCGGCGGTGGGTACAGAGGCACAGAAGGATGCGTACTGAGCTCCTAGCATGAACCGGGCCCTGTGCTAGCCACTGAGGATGCAGAGATGGACAGGACCTGCTCCTTGCCCTCCATGGTCCACGCAGGACTCAGATGAGAGACCAGGTGACGAGGACACAGCCATCCCAGGATGGAGACCCACAGTGGCAGGGGCGCAGCCATTTCTCCTGTGGAGGAGTTTCTGGCCTCTCTCCTCACCCCTCAGTCTTTTTCACGTCAGGACAAGTGACTCGTCGGGTTGGGAATTTGTGAGGAGAAATCGAGCAAGTTGCCCAGCTCCTGCTGCCTTCTCTCCCTCCGAGCCAGCATGTTCTCAGGGCATTTGCACTCCAGTCTCTTCCCTCACTGGCGAGGGCCCTGTCCTGTGCAGGGGCCTGTGGCGGTTTAGCACTGCTCATGTCCAGGACAGGAGGCTCTAGTTTTTGTTCTTGTTGTTGTTTTGTTTTTGCAGTACGCGGGCCTCTCACTGTTGTGGCCTCCGGACACTCAGGCTCAGCGGCCATGGCTCACGGGCTCTGCCGCTGCGTGGCATGTGGGATCCTCCCGGACCAGGGCACGAACCCGTGTCCCCTGCATCGGCAGGCGGACTCCCAACCACTCCCCCACCAGGTGAAGCCCCTGAGGCTCTAGTTTTGAGTGATATATGAACAGTTCTTGTGGCCATGGATCTAAAGTCACGTTCTTCAGTCAGCTCTGTCACTAACATTTTGATTTTCATCTTCAGGACTTTTGGCCAATCTCTCAGTAGCTTCTGAATTCAGGTGTGGGGAGAGGATGTTATTTGTTGATTCTCTAAAGCAGTGATTCTCAACCAGGTGTGGTTTCGCCTGCCCAGGTGACACTTATCATAACTGCGGGGTGGGGGAGTGGTGCTCTTGGCACGTAGTAGAGGCTGGGGATGCTAAAAAAAAAATGTCCTAAGATACCCAAGACTGCCCCTCACAACAAGAATTATCCAACCCAAACTGTCAAGAGTTCTGAGGTTGATAAACCTTCACCTGAAGCATAGAGAAATTAAAACAGAAATGTCTAATTCAGCCTTGTGGAGGAAGGTGTGTGATGTAGGAGTTTAAAGAAGGCTTCTGGAAGGAGATAATATCTGGTTTGGGTTTTGATGTATAAGTTGGAGATTTCCATGCAGACGAAGAGTATAGAGGGGGGACAAGTGGAAATATCCAGACAGCAGGAAGAGCGTGCACAGGCATGAGGGTGAAAGGCCATGGTGCCTGTGGTTGAGCATGTTTGGGGCAGGGGTTGTGAACGGGGAGGGTAGGCTGTGGAGGTGGGCAGGGCCAAGCAAACTTTGCTACAGAGTACGTTTTTGTAAAGTATAGACAAGCATAAAATACATTCAGAAAAGAGCACAAATGCAAGTGTATGTAATGTAGAGCTCAATGAATCATTAAGTATATGGTGTTGTTTCCAGTTCTGGGCTACTACGAATAAAGCTCTATATACATCTTTGTACATGTCTCTTGATGTTCACTCTTATGAATTTCTTTCTGGGTGTAAATCTAGGAATGGAATGGCAAGGTCAAGGGGTATTCAGTTGTTCAACCTCAGTCGATATTGTCAAGCGATTTTCCAAAGCTCTTGTAGGAATCTACACTCCTGCCAATAGTGAAAGAGAATTCCCATTGTTCTCCATCTCCATCAACACCTAACATCAGCAGTTTCTTAAATTTTAGCACTTCTGGGGTATGTGTAATGGCAGACATTTGGTGTATTTTTTAAAAATAAGGTTTATTGATTATATAATTTGTATAACAGTAAAATTCACCATTTTAGGTCTACAGGTCTATGAATTTTCACTAACCTATATGTTTTTGTAATGAAAATATATAATATTTCCTCACCCCCAAAGTTCCCTTGCTCCTCTTTGTAGTCGATCCTCTCCTGTCATCCCCAGTCCCTAGAAACCAACTGATCTGTTTTCTGTCTTTGTAGTTGTGCCTTTTCTGGAATGCTGTGTATATGGAATCATAGATTATGACTACTTTCTTATAGCAATATGTTTTTGACATTCATCTGACGTATTGCATGGATGAGCAGATGGCTAATTTCAAAAGCAAGATGGAAACTATGGGAAAATCAAATGGAAATGCTAGAAATAGAAAATATGGTAACAGAAATGAAGAATGTCTTTCATAGTTAATTATCAGAGAAATGCAAATCAAAACTACAATGAGGTATCACCTCACACCAGTCAGAATGGC
Source organism: Stenella coeruleoalba (assembly GCF_951394435.1). Taxonomy (NCBI): domain Eukaryota; kingdom Metazoa; phylum Chordata; class Mammalia; order Artiodactyla; family Delphinidae; genus Stenella; species Stenella coeruleoalba. The sequence continues at coordinate 108,449,359 of NC_137151.1, read as the reverse complement.
CATCATTAAAAGTCCACAAACAATAAATGCTGGAGAGGGTGTTGAGAAAAGGGAACCCTCCTACACTGTTGGTGGAAATGTAAATCGGTGCAGCCGCTATGCAAAACATTCTGGAAGTTCCTTAAAAAACTAAAAATAGAGTTACATACGATCCAGCAATCCCACTCCTGGGTACATATCCAGACAAAACTGTAACTAGAAAAGATTCATGCACCCCAGTGTTCATAGTAGCACTATTTACAATAGCCAAGACATGGAAGCAACCTAAATGTCCATCGAAAAATGAATGGGTAGGGCTTCCCTGGTGGCGCAGTGGTTGGGGGTCCGCCTGCCGATGCGGGGGACGCGGGTTCGTGCCCCGGTCCGGGAGGAGCCCACATGCCACGGAGCGGCTGGGCCCGTGAGCCATGGCCGCTGAGCCTGCACGTCCGGAGCCTGTGCTCCGCAACGGGAGAGGCCACGACAGTGAGGCCCGCGTACCGCAAAACAAACAAACAAACAAACAAACAAAAATGAATGGGTAAAGAAGATGTGGTATATGTATACAATGGAATACTAGTCAGCCATAAACTAGAATGAAATAATGCCATTTGCAGCAACATGGATGGACCTAGAGATTATCATACTAAGTGAAGTTAAGTCAGACAGAGAAAGACAAATATATGTTATCGCTTATATGTGGAATCTAAAATATGATACAAATGAACTTATTTACAAAACAGAAACAGATTCACAGACATAGAAAACAAATTTATAGTTACCAAAGGGGAAAGGGATGGGAGGGATAAATTAGGAGTTTGGGATTAACAGATATACACTATTCTATATAAAATAGATAAACAACAAGGTCCTACTGTAGAGCACAGGGAACTATATTCAATATTTTGTAATAACCTATAATGGAAATAAATATGAAAAAGAATATGTATATTTCACTTTGCTGTACACAAGAAACTAACACAGCATTGTAAATCAACTATACTTCAAATAAAAAAATGTAAAAAAAAAAAGAAATGAAGAATGCCTTTGATGGGTTCATCTCTCATCTCTTTCTTTCCTTCTGTGTCATAATTTTCAGCATAAAGAGTGGGAAGAGACACAAACAAGAAAAAAATGTGATGATAGGTTCCTTGGTTGTTTGTGTTTCTTAGAACACCATTGTCTTTTTCTGAGTTCAAAGCAAGATCTGGTTCACATGGAAGGTGTGGCCTCTCATGGCTGTCAGTGTCCTGCTTACCCAGTCGTAGATATAACATGCTTACCTCGTACTCACTTTTGGTCTTGCTGGATTCCCACGCATAGTGCACCCACTGGATTCTATGCTTGTGGGACATTGCCAACAGCGGTATGTGTGTGGGCAGCAAGGAATAGGGGACAAGCTTGTCGCTAAGTCTTCTATGCTAATGGGCATGCTCCATGGGCCCATTTGACTTGACTTACAAAACACAAGTTCAAAGATACACTCATTGAGAATGGCATGATGTTGACAGCAGAACATTAAAACAAGAATGGGGCCCTCCTGAGGGCAGGGCCCTCACAGCTGTATGGACCCTGGAGCCCTGCTCCATCCTTCCTTATCCCAGCCCTTCATCCAGATGGAACTTTAACTTTGTTTCTTCTTTTTTTTTTAAACTGATGTATAGTTAATTTACAATATTGTGTTAGTTTCAGGTCTATAGCATAGTGATTCAGTTATTTTTTTCAGATCGTATTTCGTTATAGGTTATTACAAGATATTGAATGTAATTCCCTGTGCTACATAGTAAATCCTTGTTGCTTATTTATTTTATGTATAGTCATTTGTATCTGTTAATCCCATACTCCTAATTTGTCCCTCCCTCCCTCTCCCCTTTGGTAACCATAAATTTGTTTTCTATATCTTTTTCTTTTTTTGTGGTAAGCGGCCCTCTTACTGTTGTGGCCTCTCCCGTTGCGGAGCACAGGCTCCGGACGCGCAGGCTCAGTGGCCATGGCTCATGGGCCCAGCCGCTCCGCGGCATGTGGGATCTTCCCAGACTGGGACACGAACCCGTGTCCCCTGCATCAGCAGGCGGACTCTAAACCACTGCGCCACCAGGGAAGCCCTGTTTTCTATGTCTTTTAACTTCCTGTTTTTAAGTTTTGTTTGTTTGTGATTTCCTCTCCCATGCTATAATCCTGTTTCTTGATTATCATTTTAAGAGATTATCCAGTCTTTTTCTGCTATGAAAGATGACTGCTAACTCATATAATTCCAGTTCCTACCAAATCGTTACTTTTCGTTCCTCTTTTGTTTATTTTGAAAACTTATATAAATAAAATGCTTCCTTATTTCTTGGTACATAAGTTATAAAAACGTACCTTGATTCCCCAGTTTTGTAAATTGAGGATATTCGGGACCATTTCCTTCACCTATTTTCACTTTTTGCATGTGTGCTTTTACTTACCATATCTGTTAGAGTGAGTGCAACACGAACGAAACAAATATGTCTCAAGGCCAATAAAGGTTTATTTACTGTTCATGTAATGGCACTGGAAGATGAATAGGTTGGTAGGTCATTTGTCGATTTAGTCTGATGGAAACCTTATGAATTCAACGACAAATCAATGTGGTTTCCATGGTAATAATCAGGTTTTAAGCCAGCTGGAAAGAATAAAGAATGTGGGCAAGAGTACATGGGGGATGTTTATGGACCAGGCACAGAAGTGGCATGTGTTATTTCATTCACATTCCATTGGCTAGAACCCTGTCATATGGGCACACTTTACTGCTAGGGACTTTGGGAAATGTATTCTACTTAGGTGCCCAGGAAGAAGAGGAAATCAGAATGATTCATTTTGATTAATAACTAGTGGTCTTTGTATATTGTCAAGTTCTGAGTCTGCATTTTCTCTTTCAGCAATTTATTTCTGTGTTAAATCTAAAAGCTGAAAATCAACATCTCGCTTTTACACGAACACAGCTGTGTGGTCAGGATTATGGTGCAGGACAAAATCCATTCTAGATAGTCTGACGGGGAAGAAATTTATTAAATGGATTTCAACATTATCAGGAGGGCTGAAAAAAACAGATGCTAGCTTAAGATTTCAGGAACTGCTTCAGAAATAGTCCCCAAGAGACCTGTGACTCTTGCGGAGTCAGGGAGCTGCCATCTCCAGAGCCACGCTGGTCGGGTCTGTGAACAGGATGCTGCCTTAATGAAGGAGCTACCACTGCGGGCTCTAGAACCACACAGAGCTGCTCTGACTTGACGAGCAGAATGACCTCAGCACTCTTGAGCTTGTGGCTGGACATTCAGACTTCTGTTAATGCTGCCACGGAAACACCAGTACCTCCGTGGCTGTGTGTACCGGCAGGAAACAGCACAAGCAGAAAAACCCCACCTCTGCTTTCAAACAGCTTGAGTGCCTCTGACTGACAGAGTGTAAATCACATCTAAAACTCTAGCTGCAAGGGAGCCTGGGAAACATAGCGCTCAGTTGTCCAGCCTCTGCCGCACAGAAACACACACCAGAGGAGCGGGGGGGGGAATGGAGGCTGAGCACCAACCCACCCCATCCGTCAAATTCCATCCCTTTACTAATCATCATCTTTTACCCATACTTAAATTTACAAACAACTTCTATAGGAACAACGTTCCCCCTCTGAATATAATACAATCATTTCTTATGAACCAAAACACATTCATGGTCTCCTACAAGGCTGATGGGACACCCAAAGTTGCATTAGTTATTTCATGCACCACTTGGTGATGAGCTTTCTCCCTCTTGTTTAATTACAATGACAGCTGGAGATTTTGTAGCCCATGGACTAAATGATGAAATTAACCCCCCAAACACCTTCTATAAAAAATTTCTATAAAATAAAAAAAAATTCTATAAAAAATTCTATAAAAAAATTTATAGAATTTTTATACATTCTATAAAAAATGGTAGGGAAAAGAAAAAGGGAAAAATAGGAAATTATGATTGCTATTTTTAAGTAACAAAGAAAGCAAGAGAACTTGGGTGGCTTTTATAGCCCTCCTATCTGCAACTGGTCATGAGATTGTAGTGTCATTTGGGTATTGCCCTGGTGGAGTGACCCCAAACTATTCCTGAGGGCTCTGAGTCTTTGATGGACTTCTTCCTATTGGGTTGCTAGAATGTTCCAGTTATTTGCCACTGAACATGGCCATATTTGGAGAGGCTCCAGAGGATCGCTTGGATTCTTGACATATTTTCCCTGCTGCCACACAGGGAACTTTATTCCTGTGATGCAACCTTATTCCCCCTTTGCCTTACTCTTATGCCTTTGCCTGTTGATTTAATGGCATAAAAAAGACCCAGATGGCTAGGAAACAGGTTCCTATTCCTATGTTTAGTGGATCCATTTTTGGTTTCCTAGGGGACGATTTTTTCCTTTGGGTACTTAGATGTCTACATCAGCTTAGCCCAAGGAATGGGAAAAATTGTCTGTAAGGGCCCTTTAGGGTTAATAGAGAGGGGTACCTCCCCTATTTCCATTCCTTTGTTCCTCCATATGTGTATTTCTGGCTATAAGCACAACAGTCTCCTATCTTAACCCCAGTTCTGAGCACATACTGCGACCTGCAAATGACATCCCACACTCATAAGGTGTTGACTCCAAGCTAAAGTTGTAATGAAATCTTCAACACGTTAGTCAGCTGTTCTATTACTCCAGCTTCTGTAGGTGATGAGATCTATGATAAGTCTAGTGTATCCTTTGGAAATAAGCCTTTTATCCATTGATCTAAAATGACTTTCCTGGACAGAAACAATGTTGAGAGGAAGAAACAATGGTGTTGCTGGCAGAGGAACAACAGGCAGAGAAGACAAATCCATATTCCAGGAAGTCTCTACTCCAGTAAGGACAAATCACTTCCCCTTCCATGATGGAAAGTGTCTAATAGGGTGGCGAACTATTGCACTGGGTGCTCAGTATGCTCTCTGCTATTGCATACTCAGAATAATCTCAGGGAAGGGAAATCTGGGCCCTTGCATGAAGTCCACCCCTGCTATCATGGCCACTTTGTTCATGAACCCATTGAATAAACACTGGGCTGTCTGGGTAGAGAGGCCAGCTGATATCTGTTGAATAGGTCATCTTGTCCACCCAATCATCAGAAGCCTTGTCTGCAGAGAATGCATTTGGTAAGTTTGGTAGGCAGAACGACGCCCTGAAGATGTCCGTATCCTAATCTTTAGAATCGTAAATGTGCTACCCTACATGGCAAAAGAGACTTTGCTGACGTGATTAAATTAAAGGTCAGAGCTAGATTATCCTGGATTATCTGGGTGGGTCTAGCAGGAAGGGGTGGGAGGTTGAGAGTCAGAGAAGGAGATGTGAGTATGAAGCAGATGTCAGAGTGATGGGATTGCATGAGCCAAGGAACACAGGTGGCCTCGAGAAGCTGGAAAACTGGAAAAGGCAAGAACCGATTCTCTCCTAGAGCCTCCAGAAGGAACAGAGACCCACCAGCACCTTGATTTTAGCTCAGTGTGACTCATTTCAGATTTCCGAATTGTAAGATAATAAACTTGTGTTGCTTTAAACCATGAAGTGTGTAGTAATTTGTTATAGCAGCAATAGGAAGCAAATATAGTAATCCTTGTCTTACTGCTGCTGACTTAATCATGAATGTTTTCTGTGGCTCTCTGTGAAAGATGTTTTATCAAGTAAAGAAAATATCCATACATTTCTATTTTATTTAATTTACATTTTTTGTATCACGGATGGATCCAGAATTTAGTCAAATGTCTTCCAGGATTTACGGAAATAATCGCATATGTTAAATCATCTCTTAACATGATCGATCACATTAATGGCTTTTCTAACAAAGAGTTATCCTGGCATTCCTAGAATGGTCCCATTTGATCATGTTTTTAATATTTTTATGCTGAAATGATAAAAAAAAAATCAACTTTGAGGCATAAGTAACACCCAGTAGATTGAATCCCCTTAAAGTGTATATTATTTTGTCACTTGCAGATAGCCACGAAGCTGTGACCATAATTAAGATACAGTGCTTTTCCATTAACCCCAAACGGGTCCTCATTCTTCTTTACAGCGTGTCCCTCCCTCTACTCCTAGCCCCTGGCAACCACTAATTCTATCCCTATATATTAGTTTGAATTTTCTATAAATGGAGTAATACCGTATATACTCTTTTAGTTGTATCATCTGTCACTCTGCATATGAATTTTGATATTCAGCCTTTTGTGGTATTTGTCAGTAGTTTGTTTCTTTTTACTGCTGAACAGTATTCCTGTGCACGGTACACCACTTTTGTTTATCCATTCACTTCAATGATGAATGTTTAAGTTGTTTACAGTGTTTTTGGCCATTGAGAGTAAAGCGGCTGTGAGCAGTTCTGTGCAAGTCTCACTGTGGACACTTGCTTTTATTTCTCTTGGGTAAATACCGAGGACTGGGTTGGCCGTGTCCTATGGTCAGTATATTTGCAACTTTCTAAGAAACTACCAGACGGTTTTTGGAAGTGGCTGTATCATTTTACATTCCTTCCAGTACTGTATGGGCGTTCCAGTTGCTCCACATTCTCACCAGCATTTGGTACTGTCAGTCTTTTAAATGTTAAACACCCTAATGTGTGTGTTAAGAACCTTGTCATGTGCTTTTTGGTTTCTCTGGCTATCTTACTATTTTTGATTTCAAAATTTAATGTAGCTGAGCTAGAGAAATGTTCCGTATGATTTCAATTCTTTTAAATGTATTGAGGCTTGTTTCACTGTCAATCTTGTGGACATACAGTGTGCACTTGTAGTGAATGTGTGTCCTGTAGTTGGGTGTAGTGTCTCTATCATTTAGGATAACATGGTTTAGACTGTCATTCAGATCCTTGAATAATATTTTTACATTGACAGCTCTTCACTGATGATTTTTGTCTAGTTATTCTATCGATTGCTGAGAGAAGGGTGTTAAAATCTCCCGTGATGATTGTGCAATTGTTTCTTTTTCCTTTTAATTCTGTCAACTTTTGCTTTGTGTATTTTGAAGCCCTTTTGATAGTTGTATACTCATGTATGGTTATTGGTCTTCCCAGTGAATTGATCCTTCTGTCCTTATAAAATATCCCTCTTTATTTCTGGTACTATCCTATCTTGAAGTCTATTTTATCAGATTATTCATATAACTACTCCAGCCCTTGTATGGTTCTGTATGGTATACCTTTTTTTCCATTCATTTAATTTCAGTGTATCCCTGTCTTTATATTTAAAGGGTATTAGGTCATGCTTTAAAAAAATGCATTCTTCTAATCTTTGCTTTTCCATTTGAATATTTAAGCCATGTCTTAGTCCATTTGGGATGCTGTAGCAAATTACCACAGACTGAGGAGTTGCTAAACAACAGAGACTTATTTCTGGGGCTTCCCGGGTGGTGCAGTGGTTAAGAATCCGCCTGCAAATGCAAGGGACACGGGTTTGAGCCCTGGCCTGGGAAGATCCCACATGCCACGGAGCAACTAAGCCTGTGCGCCACAACTGCTGAGCCTGAGCTCTAGAGCCCGCAAGCCACAACTACTGAGCCCACGTGCCACAACTACTGAAGCCTGCGTGCCTAGAGCCCGTGCTCTGCAACAAGAGAAGCCACAACAATGAGAAGCCCGCGCACCGCAACGAAGAGTAGCCCCCGCTTACCGCAACTAGAGAAAGCCCGTGCACAGCAACGAAGACCCAACGCAGCCAAAAATAAATAAATAAAAAGAAACTTATTTCTCAAAGTTCTGGAGGCTGGGAAGTTCAAGATCCAGGTGCCAGCATGGTCGTGTTCCAGTGAAGGCGCTCCTCCTGGTTCCTAGGCAGTGCCTTCTTGCTGTGTCCTCACATGGCCAGAGGGGTGAGGGAGCTCCGTGGGTCTCTTACAGGAACATTAATTTCATTCATGAGGGCTCCACCCTCATGACCTAATCACCTCCCGTTACCCTTAGTACAGTCATCCCTGTGTATCCACGGGGGATTGGTTCCTGGACTCCTGCAGATACCAAAATCTGTGGATGCTCCAGTCTCTATAAGGGCGTAGTATTGCATATAACCTCCTGTATACTTTAAATCATCTCTAGATTACTGATAATACGTAATAGAATATAAATGTGATGTAAAGTGTTGCTTGTGTGCATCAAATTCAAGTTTGGCTTTTTGGAACTTTCTGGAATTTCCCCCCCAATATTTCTGATCCCCAGTTGGTTGAATTTGCAGATGTGGGGCCACAGATATGGAGTTCCAGCTGTATATTCATTATTGCCTGACCAACATTTTCGCTCCTACCCTCCAGCCCCACCCCCTCCTCCCCAGACACCCTCTTCACCTTGCATGGAACATCCTCATGCTAAAACATTATTCACTGTTTACCTGAAATTCCAATTTAACTGGGGATCTTGTCATTTTCTTTACTAAATCCGGTAGCCCTCCTGAAGGGCCATTCCAACTTTAGCGCTCCTGCGGGGTCAGCTGAGCCTTCCGAAGCTCTGCCCCGTCTGCGTCCCCTCCCCAGCACAGGTGTTGATCTCTAGAAAGCTCCCCAATAAACTTCCTGTTTGCTCTTCTCCTCAGAGTTGGCCTTCAGTGGAACTTGACCTGCAATACCAAGCCTCTGCTGTCTTCTTCCCCTGGTCCTAAGACCCCTGACCCACAGTGGTGGAAGTCCAGTCCCCAGAGCAGCCTCCATCCTGGCCCCCAGGCCTGGGGTTTATGTCAGGAGGACCTAATCACAGCTCCGGTCTTGAGGTGGTCCTATGCCCACCAGGGGGCAGTCGTTACCCACGTGTGAGCCTCACAGCGCCCAGGCAGTGTAGGGGGTGGGCTCAAGGAGAGATTGCTGCTGCGTGTATGGTGTGTACGCTGTGGATGTGCTGGAGGACAGGTGCTGGTTGTGCAAGCCCCAGCTCTAGCATGCATGACCTGCGTGTGCGCACACGTGTGTGTGCCTGACCCTGGGCCAGTCGATCCTGTAATCTGGACCTGTTTTCTCATCTGTCCAAGGAAAGGGTCCTTCTTTCTGACAGTCTGTGTTCCTTTGTCTCTCAGCACCCTTGGGTCATCTCTTTAGAAATCTCTGCGCTCATTTCAAAGCGTTAAGGATTTCAGAGGGGGCCAGGGAGGGGAGGAGACAAAGAGGAATGGAGAAGTTTTATCTTCTGCTCCCCAAAGCAATGCTTGAGTTGATTAAACAAAATCTGTATTTTCAATTTTATAAAAGTTTTATTCAAAATAATGGGAGTTATTAGTCCTATACAAAGGCACTAGTGCCCTTGGATAGAGCTCTAGTCATTTTCAGGAATCTAGTCCGACCTCTAATTCTCAGAACAGTTGGACTTTCCAACCAAGCACCCCTCACCCAGAGGAGAAAATGTAGTGGTGAAGACACTGGGCCTCAGGGTCAGCCTTTCTGATCCTCGCTGGCAGCCAGTTAGTGGCTGCGCCGCAGTATCATCTGTAAAATGGGAGTAGTCATAGCAACGTAAGTCATTTCACTGTAACTATTGTTGGTGAATATCGGTGGTGTTCTGTCTCAGCTCCCTCACACAATGGTCTGTGACCTTGAACCTTCTCCTGTGGGACTGCTGTTTCCTGTCATCATGGGAAGTAACAGCACTCATTTGTGCAGTTGCAGTGACAGGGTGGGTGCTTGCGGAACCACCCAGTACATAGTAAGTCCTAAGTAAATTCCAAGTTCTTTCCTGGACCAGCGCTACTTCCTGATCAAAACGTTAACTCTGCCCTGAGCCTTCCCTGGCAGTCCAGTGGTTAAGACTCCATGCTTCCACTGCAGGGGACGTGGGTTCTATCCCTGGTCGGGGAAGTCCCACATGCTGCTGTGAGGTATGGCCAATCCCCCGCCCCACCCCCCCAAAAAAAAAAACCTTACTCTGCCCTGTCTCCCTGACTCCGCCGCAAGGTCATGGTGATAAGACAACTGATCCACTTGGTAGAGACCTTTCCAGGGCAATCTGCACATAGGGGATGCAAGAGGGCAGCGCATTCAGGAAGGCTCAGAGGAGGACAGACGGGCTTCCTGGAGGGCTTTTTGTTACCCGTGAGCAATCCCTGGTGGCTTACTGCTGCTGTACCTTTGGGTAAGGGGAGGGAGTAGAGATGTCCTGTCATGCCCCCTGGAAGTCCCTCTTTGGAGGTGGAGCCGTGTCATCCACTTGTGTGAGAGAGGGGGACCCATGTTCTGTTCTCCTGGTATTTTTCCGGCCCCGCTCTAGGTCTCATGACGACAGCCTGCCCGTTTGAAACCCTGCTTTTGGAGTTTGGTGCTGCAGGGTGGAGAGTAGGAATTGCTTAGATACTAGTCCTTTCTGGCATTTTCCCCTCTGGCATTTTCCCCCTGGAAGCCTGAGTTCTTTGAGAGGGGAAGCCTGAGGGAAGAGTCCCGAGGCCCAGTGCCCTCTCCCCTGGCAGTGCCCGTGGTACGCAGGACCCCTGGGCGGACTGTGTGATGCGTCTGGGACTGGGTTTCTCCGGCACTAATTGGTTCAGAGGCAGCAGAGCCTCTGGGCTCCTGAGGCCTGTGCGGCATTAGCCCGGGTGTCTCAGCAGTAACCAGTGGGGACAAGCGGCCCGCGACCACACGTGCTCCCCTCTCCATGGACGCTGGTGAGAGGGAGGCTGGGTGAGCGTCTCATTAATGATGGAGACTGAATTTCCCGCCTCCAGGTGGGATGTGGGCTTAGAGACAGATTTAGCTGGATTCAAAGCCATTTTTTAAAATGACATTTGTTGCACACCTGCAATTGTGGAGACCACGTCTGGTTGCTATTTCTGAATTTCCCGTAGCCCCACACAGCCTTGCCCACTGCACATGCTGACGGAGCCCTTCTCCTCATGGGCCGGGCTACCTAGTAAGTCCTCCCCTCTGTTCAAGGCCTGAAGCAATGGGCTTGCCTGGGAGAGTCCAGGGCCAGGTCTCCAGACAGCAGGTGCCTTGATCGGCGCCCCCAACAGTCAGCATCGGACACAACGGTCCTCTTGGGGAAGGTTGGCTGGAACTAATGACGACAGTAATAGCCGCCACTGATTGGGTGCTTACGATCTGCAGGACACACTTCTAAGCCCTTCGCGTATATTATCTCATGAGTCCTCACAGCAGCCTATGAGGTCAGTACTCTATTGTCTCCATTTTACAGATGAGAAAGTCATCACCAATGTGAAGAAGCTAGCAGGTGGCAGAGGCAGGATACTCACCCAGGTGGTCGACTCCAGAGCCCCTCACTTTAAGCATCTGGAGCAAGTAAGTCGTTGACTGATTGGCTGAACAAATAAGCAAGTGCAGGAATCATAAATTAGTCAGACCGGGGAACGGCAAGGCAGATGACTTTACTTCCGCCCTTGAAACTTCTCTTCAGTGACCTTTTCCCTCTCTGCTCCCCTCAGAGCCCACCCAGCCCTTGGGTAAGTGAGGTCACTGGTCCATCTCTGCGGACCCGCTTGGGCTTCTGGTTCTAACTCTGGGCTGGGGCGCGGGAGCCCTGGTGCCTTTTCTACCAACGATGGACAGAGTCGTTCTTTTTCTTTTTCTTTCCTCCATAGCATTTTGTTAAGTCAGAAAATCCTTGAGGAGTGAAGTCACATTTTCCGTGCCGCTGAAAGCTCTGGAGAACCAGAGAGCCGATGAGTATTATTGTAACCAGAGGAGGCTGGGGACAGAGGAAGCTTATAATTTTGTAAACAGAGGCTTGGGAGAGGCCTGCCTGTAATGGCTTTCCAGGGGGAGGGTGAAGTGAGAAGCAGAATTTGGAAAAA